>NW_020664420.1:5930374-6069561 GCF_002925995.2 Terrapene triunguis | reverse complement strand
GGCGCCGGGGCTCGGAACTGCCAGGCCCAGAGGTGCCAGGACTCAGCCCTGGCACAAATTAAGCACTGACAGAAACCGGTCTGAACAAAGTGGGTTAGACTGAGAGAACTGCAACACACGCAAGGTCAGTCTTCATTGCAGAGTTACGACAGCTCATTGGCACCCAGGCTTGGGCACCCAGGTTACCCTAGCCCAGGTGTGAGTGGCCGCTCTGCAAAGCCACACTCGAGTTACTGTGCCCTCACTGCTGCTGCGCTCACCCATCGGTGTTGCTAGGATGTCTGCGAGCAAACCCCATGGTTCTTTGTGCTGCAGTAAGCTGAGCCGCTCTATCATTCTTTCCCAATGTGGGAGAACTTATCTTTCCTGCTGGGCACACAGGGGCAATCGTGGGAAGGCATTGGAGGACTATCAACACTCCAGTGGTGTAGCTGGCGATGGATGGATGCACACAAGGAGACCAGAAAGGGGACACAGGTGCATCTATCCCTCTTACTGTGACACTAGGATACAGACCAGGTACAACAGATTTTGTCACAGAGAAATAGAAGTACTTGCATACGTAACAGTGAAGAGAGATGTATGCAGTGTTGTTGTAGCTGTGTTGATCCCAGGATATTAGGGAGACAAGGTGGGTGAGGTAATATCTTTTATTGGACCAACTTCCATTGGTGAGAGAGACAAGCTTTCCAGCTGCATAGAGCTCTTCTTCAGGTCTGGGAAACATGACCAATCCTAAAGTAGAGCTCTGTGTCAGCTCGAAACCTTCTCTCTCTCACCAAGAGAAGTTGGTCCAATACAAGATATTACCTCATCCACCTTGTCTCAGTGAAGATACATACATTTGCATAAATAAGTAGTTTCCAGTAGCCACCAGCCCATAAGCATTAAAACACTTGCTTTCTTACATGCAAAGCAATCATTTGTACTAATGTCGGGAACTACAGTACTAATTGCATCATTAAATTGGTATCATAAGTCATATCTACACAGAAAGTGGTTAACATATAAAATACTCTCTTCAGACAGACTTCAGTGCACAGTTGCCAACTTTCACGCGGTAAATAAGCACCCTGACTTTCACAATAAACCAGAAATCAAGCTAATCCCATTTCAAAACAAGGCCAACACAAGCCAATCCCTAAGAACCAGGAGTGCCGCCAGCTTTTTTGCCGCCCTAGGCGGCGGAAGGTCCCGCCCCCGAAATGCTGCCCCCGACAGAGGCGGCGGAAGGTCCCCCCCCCGAAATGCCACCCCCGACAGAGGCGGCGGAAGGTCCCACCCCCGAAATACCGCCGACGACCAGTGCAGCCGAAGATCTGGCTGCCGCGGTCGCCGCCCCCCAAATGTTAGCGCCCTAGGCGACCGCCTAGGCAGGGCCGCCCAGAGGATTCAGGGGGCCTGGGGCAAAGCAATTTCAGGGGCCCCTTCCATAAAAAAAGTTGCAATACTATAAAATACTATATTTTCGTGGGGGGGCCCTGTGGGGCCCGGGGGCCTGGGGCAAATTGCCTCACTTGCCCCCCCTCTCTGTCCGGCCCTGCGACTAGGTCGCCTAATGGGTTGCACCAGCCCTGCTAAGAACCCCAACACTCCATGTGACTAGATCCCCCCGGTGTGCAGTCTGGGACTGTGGTGGGCCCGCTGTGCACCCCTGACTCTCTCCCACCCTTGCCCAGGCTTTCTGGGAGCCGATCAAAAAAAAAAGAAGCAACAAGCTACAAGCCAAAAACTAGCCAACAAGCAACTCACAAGCCAATTAAGCCAAAAACAAGCCCAATTTCTGTGTTTTATTCACGGGTTTGGCATGTCTGCTTCAGTGCATGCAGAAACAGGCTGTTTAGGGAATACCTGTGATCCTGCCCAACTTATAACATATGCAGCAGGGAATCTCTTCTATGCATCTTATAACCTTCATAGCAGGGACACTTTTAAAGGTGACCTGCAAAAGTTTAAAAAAGAAATTCCCTCCGTCCCCCTTTTATAATGTATAAAGGCCGCCCAAAAGGGGTTTTGTTTACTTATTTATTTTAAGTGTTTTGCTGCTTGTTCTTTCTTGGTTTTGCTGGAGGACCGGTGGGAGGCCTCAGGAATGTTGTGTGTGTCAACTGAAGGTGCCTAACCATTGTTGAGTGAACCATAATTTTCCTCTAGAAGCCCTCTGGTTCCATTAACCTTTAGGTTCAGACCATCAGAATGGGTTCCTTGCCCAGACAGGATAGGTGTGCTCCAACCTCAAAATGCAACATATAATGGTCACTCTGTGACAAAGACCCAGCCCTTGTCTTTTTGATTCCAGCTCGTCTCGCAGCAGATGCTAGTCTTGGTGATATAATAGTGTCTAAGAAGACAGGGGTTTTTATTTTCCCCAGCAGCAGTCACCGTGAATTTGGGAAAAGGGATTTGAAGCCATACTGTTTATGTTTGGAATGATTACATGTGGAAAATTCTTTGCCTGAACTTTTCAATGTCATTAACAAAGGAATGTTTATAAAGTAAAACTACTTGATGCACTGGCATTTCAGAGCTTAGAGTCACTCCTGTAACAGTTTAAATCAAGTTCCCCCACCAATCGGAAAGTACATATTACATTAGGTTGGAACAAGGACCTGTTTGTTGCAGACATTGAGAGGAAATTTTTCTCTCTGTGGCCACCAGGCAAGCATTGGGAACATGACTGAAGGCATCCTAGAAGTCAGAGAGAAAGCACCGTAGTGCTGAGCATGGGACACTGAAACAGTCAATTTCATGCCATCTACAAGTGAGGTTTTTTTTTTTGGCGTAAGACTTAACTAATCTTATTTTGGGCAAACATTTACAGTTCCTAGCAGTATGACCCCACCTCTCTCTCTCAAAGTCTGTCATACCATTTGGTGTCCATCAGGCTAGGATATGAAATGCATCTGTTTACTTTTGATTTCTCATAATTTAGTCCTATTGCTTGGGCGTATGTGTGGGAAAGACATGTTGTGTGCAGTGTTGTAGCTGTGTGGGTCACAGGCTATTAGAGAGACAAAGTTGGTGAGGTAATATCTTTTATTGGACCGATTTTTGTTGTGTGCAGTGTTGTAGCCATGTGGGTCCCAGGATATTAGAGAGTAGGGTGACCAGACAGCAAATGTGAAAAATCGGGACAGGGAGTGGGGGGTAATAGGAGCCTATATAAGAAAAAGACCCAAAAATCGGGACTGTCCCTATAAAATCGGGACATCTGGTCACCCTAATAGAGAGACTAGGTGGGTGAGGTAATATCTTTTATTGGACCAACTTCTGTTGGTGAGAGAGACAAGCCTTTGAGCTTACACAGAGCTCTTCTTCAGGTCCAGGAAACTAGAGTGTCACAGCTAAATACAAGATGGAACAGATTTGTTAGCAAACGTTGTTAACACATATTTTCAGGGACCATTCAAGGTGAAATGGCCTGTTAACACCTCTCTCTAGTCATAGAGAGATGGGGGGGAGGAGGAGAGGGAAGCAGCTGAGGGAGGGCTGTTCGTGGGTTACAGATTGTTGTAATAAACCATAAATCCAGTGTTTCTGTTGGTGAAAGAGACCAGCTTTTGAGCTACACAGAACTCTTCTTCAAGTGTGGGAAAGGTAATCAGAATGTCACAGCTAAATACAAGGTGGGACAGATTGTTTAGGATAAGTAGTTATTGTAAAAGATCATTCAAGGTGAAGTGGCCTGTTAACACTTCTGCAGGCATAAAACAAACAAAGGGGAAGTTAGTGTGTTACAGATTGTTGCAATCCAGTGTCTTTATTAAGACCATGATTTTTAGTATCTTGCAAAGTTATGAATTTAAGCTCCCATTCTCGCCTTTTTAAGATGTTGTGCAGGTTTCTTTTGAGGATGAGGACTGAGAGGTCAGATATGGAGTGATCATTTTGTGAAAAATGTTCACCCACAGGTGATAGAATATTTTTGTTTTTTTTTTCATTTTTCTGTGCAAGTTCCTTTGAAAGCGTAGTGATTGTCTGGTTTCACCCACACGGTTGTTATCGGGGCACTTATTGCACTGGATGAGGTACACCACATGTTGTGATAGGCATGTGTAGGACCCATGGATCTTGAAAGGTGTGTTATGGGGGGTATTGATTATGGTAGCAGTGCAAATGTTGTTCTGGCAGAGTCTGATGTCGTTTTGAGATGGTAGGTCCTTGTCTGTGGGGAACTTGATGAGCTTGGTGAGGCTGGGAGGTTGTTTGAAGGCCAGAAGATGGGGTTTGGAAAGGATTTCTTTCAGGATGTGGTCCCCATTGAGTATGGGTTGGAATACCACTCGTGTGGGTGGTAGGTGACAGGTAGGGGCAAGTGGCCAGAGGGGGTGTTATTTCTGTATTGAAGCAGGTTCTCTCAGGGTATTTGGTGGCCCGTTCCATGAAGCGATCTTCTTCTCTGGTGGAGTGTCCTTATTTGGTGAAGGTGGTTTTAAGTGTATTAAGATGTATATCCCAGACTTTCTCCTTGGAGCATATTCTGTGGTATCTGAGTGCCTGGCTGTAGATAACAGATTTCTTGGTGCGTTTGGGGTGATTACCACCTTCATCAAGCAAGTTCCCTACAGAGCAGTACCCAACAATTCAAAGCAGCACCAGACCCTGCCATAACTACAGATGCAAAAACTGCAGACAACATCTCCACTGCTATGATGATCCATACTCCCAAAAACACACCTTGCAAGGTCCTACACTTGCCTATCACAAGTGATGTACCTCATCCAGTGCACTAAATACCCCAATCACTTCACTCTTGAATGAACTCATACAGAAAATGATAAAAGACAAAAACACCATATCATCCATGGGTGAACACTTTTCACAAAGCGATCACTCCATATCATCGAATCACAGAAATATGGCACTGGAAAGGACCTTGATAGGTCATCTAGTCCAGTTCCCTGCACTAAGATAGGCCTAAGTATTATCTGACTTCTCAGTTCTCATTCTCCGAGGAAACCTGCACAACACTTTCAAAAAACGACCTGGGAGCTTAAATTCATAACTTTGTTAGACACTGAAAATCATGATCTTAATAAAGATACTGGATTTATGGCTTATTACAACAATCTGTAACCCACAAACCCCCTCTTTTTTTGTCCTATGACTGCAGAGATGTTAACGGGACACATCACCTTGAATGGTCTCTCACAATATTTGTTAACTACCTTGCATTTAGATGTGACACTCAGAGTTTGTCTACACTTAAAAGACTGCAGCAGCACAACTGCAGTGCTTCAGTGAAGATGCTACTATGACAATGGGAGGGGTTCTCCTGTCAGCTTAGGTAATCCACCTCCCCAAGAGGTGGTATCTAGGTCAATGGAATAATTCTCCTGCTGATCTTGCGCTGTTGACCTTGTGGGTTAGGTTGGTTTAACTGTGTTGCTTAGGAGTGTGGATTTTTCACACTCCTGAGCGACGTAGTTATACTGACCTAATTTTCTAGTGCAGACCAGGCCTAAGTGCCTTTTCCAGACCTGAAGAAGAACTCTCTTCAGCTCATAAGCTTGTCTCGTTCACCAACACAGGTTGGTCCAATAAAAATATTACCTCATCTGCCTTGTATGAGGGGTAGTTATTTTGGTTTGATTAAGGTGGAGATGGGTTGTGTTTGCTATTGGTTGCTGACAACCATTCATTACTGTTGTTTTTAACCTGTAAAGGCACCCAGATGTGAGGGTGATGGGCGTAATGTGCATTTTAAAGTAAATAACAGGATGATCTGGATACAAAACATCTTGTGGGATTTTCTGTTTATATGCTATGGATAACTATCAAACAGAAATGGAGAGAAAAGACAGACCCCGGTCCCAAAAAACAAATGGATGCTGGACAGACAAAATCTTGTATGTTTCGCTGGTTCTCTAACCCCCCCAACAAATGATGCACCTCATCCAGTGCACTAAATACCCCAACAACAGCTGTGTGGGTGAAACCAATCACTACACTCTTGAATGAACTCATACAGAAAATGATAAAAGACAAAAACACCATATCATCCATGGGTGAATACTTTTCACAAAGCGATTACTCCATATCATCGAATCACAGAAATATGGCACTGGAAAGGACCTTGATAGGTCATCTAGTCCAGTTCCCTGCACTAAGATAGTCCTAAGTATTATCTGACTTCTCAGTTCTCGTCCTCCGAGGAAACCTGCACAACACTTTCAAAAAACGACCTGGGCTCCAAAATCATTGAAAGAATTAACCTCTAGACTATAATCACCAAGAAGAAGTCTACTGTTATACTAGAGGCTGGGTAACACCAAGCAAGTGTGTTGTTGATCCATGGGCAGTCATATACCTCGTTGAGCTGATGGGCATGCTGGCCACCTTCCATTTAGTCTAAATGAGGGAACGTCAAAATGCCTCTCTATTTACTGATAGCTGAAACAATGGAATCCACTGCTCAAAGACTAGACTGAATGCAGACTTCGGGGCTGTTTGCAGCTGTGTATCCGCGTAAAAGAAGCAGCTAGAAATCAGCCAGAAAACTAGGAGATAATAAGTACTAGTAGTTTGGCCCTGAGAAAAAGCCAGGAGAGACAGAGAGGGTTTTTTTGGCAGAATGCTGGCTGGAAAAACAGGCATGGAATTGTGAACAAGGAAACTATCTCCTGGTGTTTGACCCTACTGTGTTCAGACAAACAGGACTTTGTGTATATGCATTGTAAATAAAACAGAAGCACACCAAAGAAATCAGTTTCTCCTCCTAATGGAAACAGCCCGCAAGACCCCAAACGCTGGCTAACTGCTCAGTCTAAAAGGGGTACAACCAATGATGCCCAACCTTATTACACAAAAGAGACACATAAAAGCAGACCCTTGTGTGGGCCAAACAGATTCTACATATTTTAATAAGATTTAAAGTCACCAGTATTGATCGATATTTTAAGTTCAGCTTGTTTTGTGTGTATTTAGATAGGTTGTTTCTATGTACAGTATTCTCTATTTAGACACTTGTGCAAACTGAAACGATGTAAACATGGTGACAAAACGCTAATGCATCGGCTGTTAGTATATTGTATTGAAGCAGGCCGCGGGCCTTATGAAATGCTCTGGTGGGTCGTGTACAGCCCTTGGGTTGGGCACCCCTCAGGTACACCCTGGAGAGGGCAAGCTGGCGCTGTGTCACCGGAGCTGCTTAGCATTTATGGGGTACGTTTTTAGAGGTGGTGTGGGGAACTAGTCCATTGACGAGACATTGCTGCACTTGCTGTCTCCAAGCAGACTCTGTGCTGAACACGTATCCCTTTGGGTTAATGACAATAATTACATGAAAGTCCATTTGGGCTTCTTAAGATGCTGCATTTGCAAACTGGCAATACAAATGCCTTAGTACTCACTGAAATGCACTGTAATGGCACTTGATTGTAAGTAGTGGTGTTTGAAAAAATCATGACATTTATAAACACTAGGTCCCCCCCCCCCTTTTAACAACGGTCCTTAGCAATTCACAGTGTGTCTGGTTGGTGTCAGCCTTGATAAATGATCCCATTGCAATAGTCGGCTATACAGGATAACATTTCTCATTAAAAATTAATATATTCCAGATACCATAGGTCCTGGTGTACGGGCTGATGAATACAATGCCCTGTATTGTCTACCCTGTCAGAGACTCTGTGCATGGTTTGCAGTTTACCTAGGTTCCACACAGTAATAAGAAGATTATAGTTTTGATACCTGCCATTGATTAGTGAGTATTTAGTCAGCCATTTGTTCACATTTTGGTGACACGCTGCAGTGTGGCAGGCTGTCTCATAGGCTAATGCTGTGGAAGGGGCAGAAGTGACCATTTTACAGATCTGATTTTTGCTGCATTGCCCATCCTCACGTAAAGCACTCTTGCCCTGACCGAAAGCAGTCAAGGATCTGAGACAGCAACTGCCACCTAAAAGTGCTGTCTATCATCGTTTTAGTGTTTACTTTTTTAAAAAAAGTTTTACAAGACTAAATAGAAAAGAAATAAAAAGAATAAATGGACACAAATCTGACATCAGGAATCATAACATTCAAAAACCAGTAGGAGAACACTTCAGTCTCCCTGGTCACTCAATAACAGACCTGAAAGTGGCAATTCTTCAACAAAAAAACTTCAAAAACAGACTCCAACGTGAAATTGCAGAACTGGAATTAATTTGCAAACTGGACACCATCAAATTAGGCCTGAATAAAGACTGGGAGTGGTTGGGTCATTACAAAACCTAAACCTCATTTCCCCAATACTAATTTCCCGCTACTGTTACTCACACCTTCTTGTCAACTGTCTGAAATGGGCCACTCTCGTTACCACTTCAAAAGTTATTTTTCCTCCCTTGGTATCCTGCTGCCAATTGAATTGTCTCGTTGGACTGACCTCACACTTGGTAAGGCAAATCACAGCTTTCCATGCATTTATACTTGCTCCTGTATTTTCCACTCCATGCATCTGATGAAGTGGGTTCTAGCCCACGACAGCTTATGCCCAAATAAATGTGTTAGTCTCTAAGGTGCCACAAGGACTCCTCATCATTTTTACAAGACTTAGTTTTCCCCAGGGGTGTTCCACCCCCACTCCACCCTGAGGCCCCACACCCATTCTACCCCTTCCCCCGAGACCCTGCCCTGGCTCCGCCTCTTCTTGCCCCCGCTCCGTCCCCTCCCCGAAATGTTCTGACCTACTGACCTGTCTTCCATAAGATGTACATATGTAACTGCCATGGAAATGCATTGTCAGCAGGATTTGTTTGGATTTGTTACACACATATCGTCATTGATTCCAAGACCAGAAGGGACCATTGTGATTATCTAACCTATCCACCTGCACAGCACAGGCCATAGAACATCCCCAAAATAATTCCTAGAGCAGATCTTTTAGGAAAACATCCAATCTTGATTTAAAAATTGCCAGTGATGGAGGATCTATCATAACTGTTGGTTAATTGTTAATTACCCTCACTGTTAAAATTTTACACCTGTGGACAGACAGGCCTGGATTCTTTATGGATACAGCCCATTCTCACATTTCTTTTCAAAACCAGCAGTCTAGAATTGTGTCACACTCACTTTATGTATGAAGGCCAGCACATGTGTATAAACAGTTAAGAAGGGGCCAGTCACTGCTCTCAAATATTCTGGAGCAAAACCCATTGACTTCAGTGGAGTTGATCTCAGCCCCAGTGGTGTAACTGACATCAGAATCTGGCCCGGTGAGTTCTAATTCCTTAGTTTACACATCTATCTTGGATGTGTAGATTTTCATAATCACACAAAGTGAACAAGTCATTTAGGACTAGACTCTGCCTTCATTGCATATGACGAATAGTATTTCCATGGAATTACTCATAGAGTGAAATATTACTCAGCAGAAGTAAGGATGCTAGAATTAGGCCTTAGCCTTGTGTTAATGTCCAGTTTCCACATATTAAGCTAAATTAACCTATAATACAACTCCACTGGCTTCAACGGAGTTGCATCAGGGATGAATCTGGCCCATTAACCTTTGCTAATAAAACAGCTGATGATTTAATTTAAATACAGTATGGTATTATTTTAAATCCTGATTTACAGAACTCTACGTAGCATGCACAGATTTGATACAAATGGAATGTACATCACCTATTCATGTATACGCATTGTGTGTGAGAGTAAGTTAGCACATGCGCACATAGAGCGTAAATTTTATTTTTCAAGCAGTGAATATTTATGGCAAACTTGGCTTTCTTAGGCTATGTCTACACAAGAGACCTTACAGCAGCACAGCTGTACCATGTAGCTGCTCTATGCCAATGGGAGAGCGCTCCCCAATGAGGGCGATAGCTATGTCGGTAGGAGAGCGTCTCCCACCAACATAGCGCTGTCCACACCGGCGCTTCTGTCGGTGTAACTTATGTTGGTCAGGGATGTGTTTTTTTCACACCCTGACCAAAAAAAGCTTTACCAACAAAAGTGTTAGTTAGACATAGTCTTAGAGAAACTATTTCCCAGTGTCATGCACTAACAGAACGTATATTGGGAAGAATCAGAGCCCAAACTTTTCAATCAAAACTCCTCATTGGAGAAACTCAGTTACTGTCATGATTAAATCCAGGGATAAAAAAATCTTTCATTATGTGCCCCCCCCCCTTTTGGGGGCGGGGTGGGGGGGGGAGTCTGTTTTGCAGTAACTGCACTGGGGAAGAAAAAAGGACAGGAAGAGTACGAAATAAGCTTATATTCTTAACTTTCCTAACCCATATTGCATTTCAGAGCTATAAGATGTGGTAAAGACAGGTAAGCAGATTTAATTTAGTAGACTTCCAGATTTCTGAAGCAAAAGGTGGAGGAGAGAGCCCGTTATCATTTCTGACATATGGAGCATGTAGCAGTGACTGTGGTATGGAATGAATGATCAAAGTCATGGTTTTAATAGATTCTAGTAACATTTTTAGCCTTAAAGTCTTTAGTAGACTTCAATTTAGGAGTTGAACCCTAAAACCTTAATTTGGACAAAGGGTTCCTGCTTGGAAGCAATAACAATGCACCTACAGGTCAAAATTTAATATCATTCTTGAACCGCTCAACTATATGTCTCGGAGAAAATGGCTAAAATATACTTAGGAAAATACCTTCAGGGGATGAGGATGAAACTGAGAGCTAATCATGAAAAGAGAAGAACTAGTGTTTTCAGAGAAAATTGAAGCTTTGGAGAGCCTTCAACTATTTTGATTTATATTTAAACATTGTAGAGATTTGAGCTTTGATTAGCTCAGACCTTCCCAAGTTCCTCTTTCAGCTCTGATTTGTGCATAGGCTGAACAAAGTCAAATGAAAGCTAAATGAGGTTTTCTTTAAAATTACCTTTGAACACTTAAAGAAGATAAGGAAGAGGGCAACTTGGCTAACTGATATAAAAGGGAATGGGATACAATGGCATGTGTTTTTAAAGGCCTTAGCCTTTTGAAAATGGAGGCGAGCAGAGGGGAATAATACGTTGGGGGGTTCTAATTGCTGTGTACAAAATCACTAATGTATTTAACTTGGATCCATTATTTTTTGCTCATTACCCACAAACAGGCAAGAAAAGGCCAAAAATCTTCCTAAACATACTTACAGAATCCCTTCCTTGCTCAGTGGCTCATAAGTGATTGGCTTGGCCTACCCAAGGGTACTGATGGAAATCTGACACCGCTTTCCACATGAAACTGATCCTAATGAGGAACGGGCCAAACTGGTTCATCTCAGAACAGAGTCCTCTGATAGGAAAGGCTGCAGGTGAGACAGATGCTTTACCAGCTCAACCACTTGGCCATGCCTTCTCCAGACCCTACTCCTCAAATTACTCTGCTATTCAGAAAGGATACCTCAGTAGGGAATAAATCCTACTGGTTGATGATCTCCCACTGGAAATGACAAAATATGGTGGCCACTATCAAATGGAAGTGCCCAAGTACAAAACTGAGATTTAAGGTAGTACCTGTGGATGGCTGCTAACCTCAGTTTGAACCTTCTCTGTTACTTTCCTTGTCCCTAAATACCTATCCCTACCATGGCTACATGCTTAAAGAGATGGAGGTGAGGATCCCCCCCCCCCCCACACACACACTTACATGGCCATCTTAGATTACTCGGATCTTAGCTTGGGGTATTGTGGTTAGTGCAGAGGCTATGTGCCTGATGCTCCCTGCAGGGAGCAAATGGGATGGAGAGAAGCAGGGAGTGCCATAGCTCTACCTCTCCTGCACTGGCCAGCATAGGTGGCTGACAGGGCAGGTGGGGAGTATTCTGCACCCACCAAAAATGAGCCTTATATTATAACCCCCCCACACACCTCCCTGGGGGAGTCCTGGGAGGAACTGTGCCTCTGAGGGGGTGTTTCTGAGACATAATGTTGCTCCTGCTGTGTATCTTGGGGGTGGGTTGATGAAGGCTGGTGGGATAAATTTCATGACTAGAATATTGGTATAGAGGAGTAGAGCTTGTTCAGGAAGGACAGGCAGGGAAAAAAGAGAGGAGATGTTGCTTTATACATCAAGAATATACACACTTGTTCTGAGGTCCAGAAGGAGGTGAGAGGCAGACCAATTGAAACACTCTGGGTAAAGATAAAAGGGGCAAATATAGCGGTGGTGTCATGGTAGGGGACTACTATAGACCACCAAATAAGGAAAAGGAGGTTGATGAGGCATTTCTAGAATAAATATCAGAAATACCCAAAACACAAGACCTGGTACCAATGGGGGACTTTTACTACCCAGACATCTTTTGGAAAAGTAACACGACGAAACACAAAATGTCCAACAAATTCATGGAATATACTGGGGACAACTTTTTGTTTCAGAAGGTGAAGGGAGTAACCCAGGGGACAGCCACTTTAGACTTGATCCTGACCGACAGGGAGGAACTGGTTGCGAATCTGAAGGTGGAAGGAAATTTGGGTGAAAGTGATCATATAATGATACATTTCATGATTCTAAGGAAAGGAAGGAGTGAGAGTAGCAGAATAAGGACAATGAACTTAAAAAAAAGCAGACTTCAGTAGACTCAGAACTGGTAGGTAAGATTTTCTTTCCATGGGACCTAAGAGATAAAA
This sequence comes from Terrapene triunguis, assembly GCF_002925995.2. NCBI lineage: Eukaryota > Metazoa > Chordata > Testudines > Emydidae > Terrapene > Terrapene triunguis. Next base: position 6,057,005 of record NW_020664420.1, on the reverse strand, counting down.
GCGTTCAGGAGAGCTGGCAGTTTCTCAAGGAGACAATATTAAACACATTACTGCCAACTATCCTGATGAGAAGGAAAGATAGGAAGAATAGTAAGAGGCCAATATGGCTGAATCAGGAGCTTTTTAATGACCTGAAAATCAAAAAGGAATTGTACAAAAAGTGGAAACACGGACAAATTGCTAAGGAGGAGTACAAAAGAATAACACAAATATTTAGGGACAAAATCAGAAAATGAGTCAGACCTGACAAGGGACATAAAAGGCAGTAAGAGGAGGGTCTATAAATACATTAGAAACAAGAGAAAGATGATACTCAGCACAAGTAATATTAATTACAAGGGGGAAGGAATGCAAACAAATATAGGGAAAGAACATGTTAAAGAATATTTAGATCAATTAGATGTATTCAAGTCAGCAGGGCCTGATAAAATTCAAGGGTACATAAGGAACTAGCTGAAGCAATCTCAGAAGTGTTAACAATTATCTTCAAGAACTCGTGTAGGACGGGTGATGTCCCGGAGGACAGGAGAAGGGCAAACATAGTACCTAAAGGGAAACAAAGAGGACTCAGGGAATTATAGACCAGTCAACCTAACTTCGATACCTGAAAAGATACTGGAACAAATTATTAAACAATTACCGTATATACTCGTTCATTAGCCTGTTCGTTTATAAGCTGACCCCCTGAGATGGTTAGGTAAAAATAGCAAAAACTGTGTATGACCCTTTCATGAGCCGACCCTATATTTCAGGGGTTGGCAAACTTTGGCTCTTGGCCCATTAGGGTAAGCCGCTAGCGGGCCTGGATGTTTTGTTTATCTGGAGCATTCACAGGCATGGAGCCCCTCAGCTCCCAATGTCCGCGGTTTGCCGTTCCCAGCCAATGGGAGCTGCAGAGGCGGCACCTGCGGACGTGAGGGCAGCGCGTGGAGCCTCACTGGCCGACCATGTGCCTAGGGACTGCAGGGACCTGGTGGCCACTTCCTGGGAGCTGCGGTAAGTGCCACCAGGACCCTGAGCCCCCTCCCACACCTCAACCCCCTGTCCCAGCCCAGAGTCCCCTCCTGCACCCAAACTCCCTCCTGGAGCCCGTCCCCCTCAACTCGCCCCTCACACCCCAACCCTCTGCCCCAGCCCTGAGCCCCCCCTGCACCTCAAGCTCCTCATCCCCATCCCCACCCCAGACTTCCCAGCCAAAGCCTGCACCCCTCCCACACTCTGAACCTCTTGGCCCCAGTCCAAAGCCTCTTCTGCACCCCAAACCCTTCAGCCCCCCCACCCCAAAGCCTGTACCCCCAGCCAAAGTCCTCAGCCCTCCCGCATCCCAACCCTCTGCCCCAGCCTGCAGTCCCCTCCTGCACCCAAACTCCCTCCCAGAGCATGTCCCCTGCAACCCGCCCCCCACACCCCAACTCTCTGCCCCAGCCCTGAGCCCCCTCCTCCACCCCAAGCCCCTCATCCCCACCCCCACCACCGACCCTGCACCCCCAGCCAAAGCCTGCACCCTCCCACACTCTGAACCTCTTGGCCCCAGCCCAGAGCCCTCTCCTGCACCCCAAACCACTCATCCCCAGCCCCACCCCAGAGCCTGCACCCCCAGCCAAAGTCCTCACTCCCCCCCCACACCCTAACCTCCTGCCCCAGCCCAGAACCCTCTCCACACCCTGAACCCCTCATTTCTGGCCCCACCTGGAGTCCATAACCCTAGCCAAGAGCCCATACTTCCCCGCACCCCAACCCCCTCCCCCAGCCCTCTCCCGCACCCCAACCCCCTCATCCCTGTCCTCACCCCAGAGCCCGCACCCCCAGCCGGAGCCTTCACCCCCCTCCTGCACCCCAACCCCCCGCCCCAGCCTGGTGAAAGTGAGTGAGGGTGCGGAAGAGCTTGCAATGGAGGAAGGAGGGATGGAGTGAGCAGGGAGCGGGGCCTCGGGCGGGGCAGGGCAGGGTGTTCAGTTTTGTGTGATTAGAAAGTTGGCAACCCTATTGCCTCAGCCACAAAACCAGCCTTCTGCTTGTATACATTTAAAAATAAATCTGTTGGTGCCAAGACACACATCTGCCTAGGCTACAGTGGAAGGAGAAGGATGGATTATTACCACTTAGAGATGGCCCCTGGAAAGTCAGCTTGCTGAACACACTGTGGAGAACAGATTTAACACAAGTCCTTCCTTTTCATTCACTACAGCTGTACAAAGGTTACGGAGGCACAGGCTTCCATACACGTTGTATAACTCTAGAGCATGCCGTGTTAGTCTGAATCTGTAAAAAGGAACAGAGGGTCCTGTGGCACCTTTAAGACTAACAGAAGTATTGGAGCATAAGCTTTCGTGGGTGAATGCCCACTTCATCAGACGCAAGTCAAGAGCATGGTGATACAGTGGGGACTAGTGTGTGAGTGACTGACTGCTAGACCTGTCCGATACAAGCAGCAGGAAGCTATTGTTACTGGCTGGAGAAGCTGTTCGTTGCTCTCTGGCACAAAGGTTTTAGTGAATGTTCACTAGCAGCTTTCCCAACTTTGGCTCCATGAGCAGCGTTCACATTGTTCCCTCCTGGATCTTCTCTAGAGGTTCCTCCATGGCGAGTCTGAGTGCATCATGCACTCTAGCTCAGCGAGGACTGCACTCTTTTCCCTTTACCCGTCCATCTCCAAATAGCTGTCTGCATGCACACACTACCAGCAGCCGAGGTGTGTTCCTAACTGCCTTTGAGGAGTCACATCCTACTTGGCTGCAGAATCATTACAAGAAGAAACACCTGAAAGTCTAGGAGATTGCCCGGCAGCACTGGTAACCTGACTCGACTGAGGCTGCCGGGGATACTTCACAATTAATGCTAAAATGTTACTACAAGACAACTGTGGAAAAAACAAATAAGTGATTCCTTAACATGGTTCTGAACCAATTCAGATGATTTTTTTAAAGAATCAAAGTATTGTCCAGTTCTTTCTCTCTTCCTTCTGCCCACAGCCTACTATCTAACTACAACCCACTTCCCTAAGTTCCAGATCAGCAAAGCATGTGCTTAGGTCCTCCCCTGTTCAACAAAGCACAGAAGCACATAGTTTAAGTTTAATCATGTGCTTAAATGCTTCGCTTAATAGAGCCTGACTCCTTGCAGAATTGGAGCCCTACTGCTAACTTCTAACTAAAGACGAACCTAGCACAATGGGCTCCTTATCATGGTCCCAAGTGCTAAATAAAACAACAGCAACACAAAATGAAAACCTGGGATCCAAATGGAGCAAACCTCTGGGAGGCTTTAAAATTCCCATCCAGCTTGGAGTTTTGTTCTTTTCCAAAATCTGTCCTTCGCATCTGTCATTTTAACATATCACTATGCGTATGCCTGTCAGATTATTTTAAATGTTCCAATTTCCTGTGGCCTGATTTAGCTATCGCAGTCTGCACTGATTTCAAAGGAGCTACTCTTTATTTATACTGTAAGTGGCATCTGAGTCTGATTCTTGCTAATGAAGTAATGTTTGCTCTTAAAAAAAAATGCACAATTTTGTCATCTCAGATCCCTTTACATTTTTTATTTAAAACTGCAATATTAGAACATAAGAGGCCATACTTTTAGCTGGCAATGTGAATCAGCATGGCAATGGAGCTATGGTGATTTACACCAGCTGAGGATCTGGCCCATTTACTCTGCTGTACATGGAGCAATAGACAATATGGGCCAGATCCTCCGCTGGTGTGACTTGGTGTAGCTCTGCTGGCTTCATTGAAGCTATGAAGATTTACACCAGCTGTGGATCTTGCCCCATCTACACATTTTCAGAAGGGTGGCTTCCCTTACGTGGGTGAGATTCTTGAACTGCAGGGACAAATCTGAGTATTTACACCTCTAACTAGCTAACTGAAAACATAAATCCAGGGAAAGTGCATGGATTTTGGGGTAGAAACCTTGGTTACAAAGAGGCGGTCAAGTGGCTGGAAATACACGTCTGAGACTCTGGAGATAAGCTTAAAAAGCCGCTGATTTTATTAAGAACTAACTCTTGCCATGGAAGTCAAAGGAAATTTCAACATTGACTTCAGCAGGAGCAGTCAGACCAGAGCTGAGCATATTTGAAAATCCTCCTCTAGATTTGAGTTATCTTAGCTGAAACTATAAAATCAAGATGCAGTCTCCTCTAAGCTCCATGAAGAACTGAGTTCTGGCAACGTATTGAATGATGCCACAGTCAGTCAATGAGCCACCAGACAGAAACATTACAGTCACCAAAACATCTCTCGTTAATTGATCATACCATGAATCCAGGACATTTACCTAGCAAGATATGAGTTTTGACTTTTATTGGCTACTTATTTCATGCCACAACTGCTCAGTGGGAACTGGGGGCGCTGAGGATTTCTCTGGAGTTGGCCCACAGGTACTGTGTATATGCATTTAGTTTTAAATCTCATTTGATAGACAGTACCGCGTTGCCTCCTAGCATGCTGCTATAGTAATGGCTCAGTACAGACTTGGAGGAATGAGTATCAGTCATGCACATCACTTCTTGCAGCACCTACATGGTCTTGAAAAGTACAAACTATATCTAGCTCTGCTTATCTTAAGAGATTTGACAAGATCACAGCCTGATATGATACTGTACAACTACAGGCCACAGTATCATTATTATCTGCCAATTATAATAAGAACAATAATGAAATACCATTTAATTACTGTGCTGAGAATAAGTTGACTGAAATATAACAGCTATGTATCATCATTAGAGAGCTGTTGAGTCTCAATGAACATGTTTTAATAAACAGTTGGAATTTAACTAGCAAACAATGACTTGTGCAACTAAATGACTCTCGAAGATTTAATGAGATTGCTACCACTCAATTATTAAGATCTTATTTATTGAGATGCAACAATTTAAAATAGATTTATATTCCTTATTGCAGAGGGACACACATGCTAGAATAAAAATGTGGCGAATAATCATTTGGTAATTTACCATAATCTTATTTAACCTAATTTAAATGGATAGTAAAGTCTATTTAGAGCAGTTGCCTTTTTTGTTGGTGGTGAGATTTTCTTTATAAAATTACAGCGCTTTGCAAGATTTGTGACTCTCCTGACAAACTAAAGTTAAAGTCACCAATTACAACCAATGTCATTAAACCAGACAGGTCTCAATTCAGCAAATCCCTCAGGCCCAGACTTCAAAGGCATTTAGCTGTTGCTGGGCTCAGTATTGCAACACCCAACTGCTTTAGGAGCCTAATGGAATTTTGGCTTCTATGTGCCTAAATCCCTTTTGAAAATGAGATGTTAGGCTCCTAATTCAGTTAGACATTGCTGTGCTGAGGGCAGCAAAGCCTAAATACCTTTAAAAATCTGGACCATAAGCAAGTGCTAACGTGTTGTGCTGAATAGGGCTGCACTTGAGAATGTGCTGAAGTGCTTTGCTAAATCAGGGCCGTAAAGATCAGTTCCTCAGAATCTTGGTTTGAAAACAAACCTAATTTTGTATCGCCATCAGGACACTTTATTACTCTCTGTTGCTGAGGTCTCGGAAGGTCTCTAGAAATGATTGTGGGAATCGGTATAGGAAAGATGACTGACTAGGTGCAAGCCACATGGCAAAAATTCAGCTGAAATCAATTAGTAAAGCTTGCCTGGCATACCAGACTTTGAGTAGTAAATTTTCTTGACTCTACAAGTGTATTTAATATCCTGTATCAAAAAGAAATCCATCTGGAACATACCTCCCAAAATATAGGCTTGCCTCAGTAAAGCAAAATGTAAAATTAATGAACTATTTCTTTTAGCTGGCTTGAGTTGGAGATGCACTGAAGTTACAGTGTATTTTCTAAATATTTCTGACAACTCGGAAGATTGACATGGAAAAACTTCTTTATAAGCAATTGTCCTGCTCCTTGTGTGTGTGTGTAGGTTTTCAGTCATATCTTCTTACTTTTCAAACTAAAAAAAAGTTTACACTATGTTGTACTTTTTATTTTTTAGTTCTGCAGATTGCAGGACCAACACTACTCTGGGTGAGTAAACCAGATTCTGTTGGGGCTAATGAATCAATGTGTAAGCAACATTCTGATTGCAAAATCTTTATTAATGGAGATGAGTGAGCCAGGAAGAACGGCGTTTGACTTTCAGTTTTCAAAGCTTGAGTTTGCAAAGCTGGCAGCTAGGATAAAAAAAACATTCTACATGTAAACTGAGAAGATTTGAGGTCATGGAGGCCTAATAAACATGGAGTCCAATGAAATAATTTTTTTTTCAAAGTCACTTTTCAGAGTAGAATCTTACTTTAAAGGCACAAAAAGTAACATATTAAGTGAGTATAGTTACATCTATGAATGGAGGACCTTTTCAGAAAATTAGTGTACTGTTTGTTCTTTTGCTCTCACACACTTGGGGGCGTGGGTGAATTTTTTTTATTCATTGGCAAAAGGGGTCTGACTGAGAGCCCTGGAAAGTGAAACCTTTTTAAGCCAGAAAACATGTACAGCTCTGAGAGTAACACATAAACCTCTTGCTGCCCTGTCATGGTGTCTGAAATTTTAACCTGGAGGAACCATCACTCTGGAAGACAGTTCAGTCTCTGTGCTAGTTCATTCCTTGACCTATCCACTCAGTGCTCAGGAGGGTGACAAGCAGGGCAAAGGGTGGTGATTTGTGTGTTGTGGATATCATCTGCCAAGAACTGGACTGGGCCCACCAAACTTATTTCAGTATGGACCACTGAATGGCCTTCAATTGAGAACAACTTGGGGAAGTTGTAAACCTCAAGAATTTCTGTTCAAGCAGGTGGTGTTATCCATACGAAGGATGGTCTAGTGGTTCGGACACCAGCTTATGACTTGGAAGATGTGGCCATTTTCTCTCTACCATTCTGAGAACACCTGATCTGAAGGAAAATCCAAGGATGAAAAATGGATGATTTGACTTAGAGGAGGTTAAAAAAGGCCTGAAATTATGGCAAAGTTTAAAATGTAAAGGCCAGAATTAAATCATGTGAGATAATAGTAGCTTTCCAAAAATATAGCATGTATAAGGAACAAAAATGCTTTTTACCATGCCCGAATGGCTGAGGACAAAGATATATGACATTTAGATCTGACTGAGTGACTGGTGAAGACAGGGAATGCAAGAGATGACATGGGCAAAAAAGCACCTAACGGTGTTGTATGAATGGGCAGCACCAAGGGAGAGAGGTGTAGCTTTTCTTGGAAGCTGGCTTCTCAACCACTGCATGATGCTTGTGGGCCTGGTCCAAAGCCCATTGATGTCACTAAAGATTCTTTCATTGAGTAAAATGACTAGTCCCAAAGCTCCAGAAAAATGAACTTCCTTTTTCCAAGTAGGAAATAATTTTCTATCTTTCTTTTCAATAATTGCCTCTTTTAAATGGCACTGTGACTCTTTTCCCTGGCGAGTGGAATATCAGGAAAGGAAGTAAGAAAGGGAAAACAAAAGGTCTAACAAACTATAAAAGACATGGGATCAACACCACTAAAAATATGAAAGAAGCAAGCCTGGGTTAGCCTACTTTTGGGTTCTGTAATTTGAGACCGCGCCTTTAAGACTCTGGACTTGGGGGCTCAAGGTCAACCAAAGGGCAGTGGAATTTTTGCATGTTTGTGTGCGTGTGTGTGTGTGTGATAGAGAGTCAGTATAGCTGTAGCTGAAGTCTCCTGAGTGTGTCTGTTACTAAGGGTATATCTACAATGCAAAAAAATCCCATGGGCAGCGAGTCTCAGGGCTTGGGTCTACAGCTTTGGGCTCACGGGTGCTAAAAACAGCAGTGCAGACATTTCTGCTCTGGCTGCATCTCAGGCTCCGAGACCCCTGCTGAGTGTTGGCGCCCGAGCTCCAGCGGGAACGTCTACACTTCTGTTTTTCTCGCCATAGCACGAGCCCCATCAGCCCAAGTCTGTAGACCCGGGCTCTGAGACGCGCGGCTGCAGGTTGTTGTGTTTTTGCAGTAGAGACATACCTTAAAGAGGCCTGCTGAAGCCCAGACTTGGGAGTTACAAAGGATGTGGAGTTAACTTCACCAGTCCAACAGGCATTTGTTCGAGTGAACAGCATCAAGGTATCCTTGGCTGAAAGATTCAAATAGTGAACTGACATTCAGAACCTGCCTGCATGACGACTCAGTTAACCAGGTTAATTGCTCATTACAGCTGCACATTTTAGAAACAAAGGGCTCCATTGATGTCTATGGAGTTGCCTTGAGGGTGGATTTGGTCCCTGGAGATGATAGACAAGGACTAAATACAGAAGGACAATAATTGTGACTTGGGTTCTAGTCCTCTATCTGTGGCCTTGGGCACTTAATCTGTTGTCTCACTTTCCTCATCTGTAAAATGGGGGTAGCAACACTCAGGGCTTGTTGCTATGGCAGTTTAGCGCACAGTAGCAGGGGCCACACAGCCAGTTAGTGTATGGCCGGGTGAAGTGCTGTACATTTACACCCCACCTTGCCGCTCACCTAATCGCTGTGTGGACTAGCCCTTATCTACTTCCCCACCTCACAAGCATGTTAGGGGGATCCTGGTAAAGTGCTCCAAATGTGTAAAATACTAAGTACTACTTATTATTAATCCAGGATTATTCCCCACATTGCGTTCTATTCAGTCTGCTTGTAAAAACCACATTATGGGGTTTTGCCATTACCCTCGAGTGACTAATACACAATGGAATCGATTGACTGCTCAGAATTTATAATGAGGGCCATCACCAGGTTCCCTTTTCCTTCCTCTTTTTGAATACTGGTGGTAAATTTTTCCCCACCCCCACTTCTGTGGACTCTCACCATTTCTTCATGATTTATCATAATAATTGGTAGTGATTCAATAACTTTGTTAGCCATAATTAATGAATGTTAGTAATTCTCTTATTAGTCAACAATACATATCATTTGGACCCACTGATTTTTCATATTTTCCAAGTATTCCCTCACATGCTTTATTTAAATAGCTATTTTTATAAAGTCTTCATTATTTTCTAATTATCCAAATGGCTTTTCCTTGTATTCATTGTTCAAGACAGATTTTAAAAGGAGTTAAGTATCTCATTAATTTCATGCCAACCCTCATTTATTAGATATTTGTACCTCTTCTCTAAAAAGATACAGAGAGATATGGCTACATATATTTAATTTCTTCAGATAATTTGATACAATAAATAATTTTCTCCTCAATGCCATTGTAAGGCTGTGTTTTCAGTATAATACTTTTTCACACAACAAATTAGACTTTGGAACTCATTGCCACAAGGTGTTCTAGAGATAAATAACAACATGATTCACACAGGGATTGGATATTTATATGGATAACAAGAATATGCAAGTTTTGGAAGAGACGTAAAACCTTATTCTTCAGGATTTCTGACAATCTCGATTAGGATTAGGATGAGACTAGAACTGGCCAGGAATTTTTCATTGAAATAATTTTTGATGAACAATGCCATTTACCCAAAATCTTGTTTTTTGCAGAAAAATTTCCATATTCCCAAAATGTTTAGATTTTCCATTGGTAAAATCAAAATGATATATTTAGTTTTGGGTCAGTTTGAACCAAGTCAAAACATTTAAATTTGTTAAACTGAACCAAAACATTTTGTTTAGAGTCAGTTCAACACTTACTTAGGGTGCCACAGTGCCTTAGGGGAGTTATAATTCTGGTGCTTCCTGCCCCAGTGTCTCTTTCAGGCCAGGCTCTTCAGCTGGGTTACATCTCCCTCGGGGTATAGGATACCGTTACTTTCAATTCCTGATCACTGGTTCAAATCCATCTCATGTCCAAAGTGATGAAAAATTGCTACCTTAGATTAGCTGTTTGGTGATCTATGTGCAATGAGTTAATAGCCACATTCCTGTCCCAGCAGACAGAAATCCATGATAAATGAATGATCTTCTGGTTAAGGGATCAGACAGGGACTTGGAAATGGGTTCAGTGTAGAGCTGTGTGAATAATGGAAATTCTGAAGAAAAAAAAAGATTGTTTCTGGTTGAGCTGAAAATGAAATATTTCAAAATTTGCAACAAATTGAAAAGAAAAGAAAAGAAAAGATTTGTTTGATCTAAACCAAATACGCCATTTTGCATTTGAGATTTTTTTTACCACATTTTTTTAAAATAAAAAAAAAAATTAAAGGAACTTTTGAAACAAAATTTTAAATCCAAATGTCAATACATTTTGTTTAGAAAATGTTGAAATTAAATTTTTAGACTTTTGTAGATGTTTTAAAAGTTTTTTAAACCAAAACAATTTGGCAAAATTGACGTATATTCGCAAAATGTTTCAGTGAACCTGAATCGGCTTTTTTTTTTTTTTTTTTTTAAAGTTCTGGTTGAAATGTTTCACTTAGCTCTATCTCAGTTGCTCCTCTGCCACAGATTTCTTATGTGATATTGTGCAAGCCATTTAATTTCTTTGTTCTACAGTTTTACCATCTGTAAAGTGAGATAATAATTAGAGATGGCCTGAAAATGTTTTTCTGCAGAGATTTTTATGAAAAAAACCTTTTGTTTTATCAAAATTTTCCATGGAAAAAAATCTCCATTTTTCACTAAAAACTCAAAACCCAAATTATTTTGGCCTCATGAACATTTTACTTTTTGCCTCATTCCCCATTCTTCCCTGTAGGAGAGATCCTGTAGGCCTGGATCCCAACCTGGACTATATCTTCCATAATACAACATGATTTCCCCTCTGTGGGAGGGGAAGATGTACATTCATGGAGTTGGTGGGCATGATGCATTGTGGGAGATGGAGTCCAGCTGGGAAGCCTAGACCAGAGGAGAATGGGGCCACGAGGAGCAAATTCCCATGAAGCACTTGTGACAGAATATACCCCTGTGTTCACACCCTATGCACCATTGTAATGACATTTATACAAGATATGCCTTGTGAGGTATAATTTAAAACTCATAATTTGCTGGTCAATAATAACATGGCAAAATGCATGCAGCGGTGTTATATGTGAAGTTATAAACATAAGCTGAAATCATGACCAGATAAGGCTGGGGATTGGCCAAACCAGTTCCTCAGAAAAAAAAAAAGGGGTATGCTGACGCCTCAGCCATGTGTAAACACGGGTGATGGAGCATAACATGCTAAGTGGCCGTTCTTTGGCAGGAAAGGGGGCAGGGACAAAAAATTCTACATCTTAGCAAAGAAACAGCATGGTGTTCACTTCCACACAGACTGCCTGTTGCCTTGCTCCCAGTTGGAAATGCTTCTCAAAGCAGGGACTATAAAAAGAAGGGGAAGATACCCCAAGATACCTCTTTTTCTCTCCCTGGCTATTGCATTCACTGCACCTGGAGAGACAAAGGAAGCAGCCGTTGGACTCGAGGGCAGGGGTCCTGATCTATAGAGCTTGGTCAGTAAGACCGCAGAAAGCATGTGGTGATGAAACTTTGCTTTGAATCTAATGTAGTTTGTTCAAACACTTACTGGTGCCTAACTGATCGTTACTTTTCTTGTAACCATTTCTGACTTTATGCCTCATTACTCATACTCCCTTAAAATCTCTTTGTAGTTAAGAAACCTGTTTTATTGTTTTACCTAATTCAGTGTGTTCAAGTTGAAGTGTTTCCATTTGGGGTAACAAGTTGTGTGGATACTATTCCCTTAAAGGAATAATGGACTTAATATATTTGCACTGTCCAGGAAAGGGCTGGGCAGTACAAGACACACACTTCTGGGGAGAAATCTGAGACTGGGAGTGTGCTGGAATCCCTCTGTGTGCCCGGATCCCCCCGATGGCAATCTTTAAGGCTGGGAAGAGCCAATGTGCGGCCGGCTGGCTGTAGCACATAGACATAGTTGAGAGGGACTCAAATTCTGGAGGCTACAGTAGCAAGGCATTGTAAAGGGCACCTCAGGTTACAAAGCAGGGGTGACATGGCTATGCCTTGATCTGGATTGTACCCTGGTATGTCACAGCACAACTACTCATATTTTTGGCCAAAACATTTAAACAAAAAAAAAAAAATCAAAGTTTTCCATGGAAAGCAGCCTCTTTTTGCAAAAAATTTCAGGTTAGTCAAAAACCTGATTTTCCATTTAAAAACACTTTGGATGAAAAATTTTCAACCACTATTAACAACACTACTGCCTTTCTCCAACCCTTTGTCTATCTTGTCTACAAAGGAGAGACATTTATAAGCATTAACAGACTCTAGGCCCTGCTGTAAAAATATTAATAAAAGGATAAATGTCCCATTACATTAGGAGTATTGAGGGCCGAAATTGTCTCCATGAGCCATCTTTCCCCTCTCTGTGTGAATTTTGTTGTTGTTGTTCATGTCACAGGTGCTGAAGAGGGAATGACTGAGGATGGTAAAGAAACAAAAGGAACAAGTCAGGCTACTGCTGTTACCTTTTGTGTGTCTACTATACCAGCCTCTTGTAGTACAAAGCTCATTGAATTGCTGGCAGTAATGGTGGTGTGGATTCAAATACAATGTCCCAAAATGGGGAGAAAGGGGGGTTAATGTCATTTCGAGTCAGAGAGATTCCCAGAGCAACAAATTACTTTACTTTGATATCTGATTCAGAAGTAAAACCTCTAAGCGTTCTTAATAAGCTGTAGCTCAACTAGAAGTTATGGGCTGGATGCAGGAATTACTGGGTGACATTCTGTGGCCTGTTTTACGCAGGAAGTCAGAGTAGATTGTTTCTGGCCTTAAAAGTCTATTAATCTTTAATGTGACTGTTTAATAAATTTAGCTCATAATAAGAATACAGCGAGAGGAGCCTGTGACGGGTTGGATCACAGAAACCCCCTTGGGAGCTGCCACCTAATGTACCAAGACTACTTCTATTCCTGTTTTCCCTGCCAGCTCAGGACTCCAGCACCCTGTCTTGCTGAGCCAGACACTCCCGTCTGCTTCAACACAGACCCAGGGTCTGAATTACTTGCCCCACAGCTGCAGGTTTACCTGAAAACAGCTCACAGAAGAGTGCTTGTCTTTAGCACTCAGATGCCCAACTCCCAATGGGGTCTAAACCCAGATAAATCCGTTTTACCCTGTATAAAGCTTATACAGAGTAAACTCATAAATTGTTCGCCCTCTATAACACTGATAGAGAGATATGCACAGTTGTTTGCTCCCCCAGGTATTAATACATACTCTGAGTTAATTACTAAGTAAAAAGTGATTTTATTAAATACAGAAAGTAGGATTTAAGTGGTTCCAAGTAGTAACAGACAGAACAAAGTAAGTCACCAAGCAAAATAAAATAAAATGCGCAAATCTATGTCTAATCAAACTAAACACAGATAAGGTCCTCACCAGTTCCAGAATGCTCCCTTTTACAGGCTAATCTCCTTTTAGCCTGGGTCCAGCAATCACTCACACCCCCTGTACTTACTGTCCTTTGTTCCAGTTTCCTTCAAGTATCCTGGGGGGATGGAAAGGCTCCTTCTTTAGCCAGCTGAAGACCCTATGGAGGGGTCTCCCACGGGTTTAAATAGACTTTCTCTTGTGGGTGGAGACCCCCTCCTCACCCTGTGTAGAATCCAGTCACAAAATGGAGATTTGGAATCACATGAGCAAGTCACATGCCCATGCATGCCTCAGGACTTGCAGGTAGTAGCCATTACCCACATGCTACCTTGAACATCCTCTAGTAGACTTCTTATGTGGATTGGAGTCTTCCAAGCTGTTTTGTCTGTTAAGTGCTTCCTGATTAAGCACCTAATCTGCACATTCCTTTCCCAAGAAGTGACCACATGTTCTAACTAAGGCTACTTAGAAATCTAAGGCTACTTAGCAATTATACAGCCAATGTTCATAACTTTGAACACACAAATGGTGCCTCCATACAACTAGGATGAACATAACCAGTAGATCATAACCTTTACATAGATATGTTACATAGCATATGTAGCAAAAACCTATTCCAGTTATATCATACATACATTTATAAGCACCCCCCCCATAAAGCCTTATGGGATACACTGTCACAGAGCCCTGCCCTGCTTTAAGTAGTCACTGCGGTTTGAAGGAAGAGGACTCTATTAAGGAGAACAGATGGGTAAGCAACTCAGGCAAACTTCCCCTGGGACCGAGCTCGGCCAAGCCAAACTCAAACTCTATGAGCTTTTGTTTTTTAAGCAAGGTCATGACACAATGTCTTGGGATCTGCTCCCCAGTACAGAGGAAGACTGACCAAGCATGCATGGGATAATGAAAAATGCATGGTCTAGGTCATAAATGGCCTATATTTTTGCCTGAAAGAATCTGAACTGAGGTCACGGGTGGTTAGGAAATCTGAGGGCAGGACATGTGCATGTCTGCTGTGGCCTATGCTTGTAACCTAGCCAGTTGATGCCTGCCTAAGTTTATGGATAACAGTAGTTCAAGATATCAGAACTCTGGCATGCCAAACCCAACTACTCTGGGATTATCACCCCCTCCTATTAAAATCTTCATTGCCTTAAATTATCATCCATTTCCTCCCCACCCCTCAAAGAAAAAGACATCTAGAATGGCTGCAAAACCATTGCCGTTATTATCTTATATATCTGTACAGAATCATTTGCTTGTATTTATGTTTTATATATGCACTGTTTTGTTTGAGACTATTAACATAATTAAAATTCATTCAAAGATAGACGTGCTCACACAGGATTTGATACAACTCTTTTTGAAATCAGTGAAAGGCTCAATGCTTTATATGGGCTCTTTGAGAAGGAGTCAGGGAAATAATAGCGAGGAATTAATTAAATGATACAAAATGTTGCATCCAGCCTCATTCCAAAGCATTTTACAAACTGCACCCAGATCATTTACCTAATCAAAGAAATGCAGCCACCTTCAAGGTGGAATGCCGCGTTTGTTTAATAGCATTTATGAGACTACACAGGACAGAGAGTGAAGCATAAATCCATAGGAAACTATATGCTGAATTTAGGTCAGCAGAATGTATTTCCTCAAGTGGGAATATGGGCCAGGACATGCTCTTCCAAAAAGTGCCATGGAATCTTTAATGATCTTGTGTGGTCAAAACTGTGGTTTTATGTCTCATCCCAGAGAGAAGTAAAAATCACTGTATTACATACATAAAGTAAATACAGGTCATATACCAAAGCCAGAAAAACTGGGAGGAAAAGCTACAATTTGTTTTGGGAAGTATATGAGTAAAGTAAGTAGGTAATTCCACACATTTAGATTAAAAATTAAAACCAATTTTAGGAAAAAACTTACAGCATAATTTTCAAATTGGGTCACTGATTTTTGTGGCCCACTGCAGACGATTGTGCCTGAGTTTCAGAGGTGCTGGTGACCAACAACTCCCATTGACTTCAACTGTAGTGGCAGGTTGCCCGCATCCCTGAAATTCAAGCCCCAAGTGTCTGAAGTCGAGTATCCAGAAACTGTCAGATGCAAACTGATTCACAGATGCATTAATCAATACTTTTGAGCTTCTGATGGACTTATTTTATAAATGAACTACCCTCCACCTTCATCAACCCACAACCCTGATGAGACTAGAATTTTGGACAATAAGCAAGTTGGCATGATAATAATTACAAATGGGTTTACATGAGTGGACATCCAGTATATTTTAAAGGACAATGAGATGACTGGGTACTATGCATATACCATGTATCACTTCTCTTCCGGGTCACAGGGAATCCATTGTAAGCATTTTAGTTATGTTCCTGCTAATAGTCAATGATTGCCTCTAGTTTTCCAATTTAGCTTCTCCACTTTTTCAGTACATCTCCAAACTAGTTTCACTCCAACCCGTGTATCTTTCTACCCACTAGTCTGTGTGTCTACATGTTGAAGATAACATCAGCCAATGGACTTCATTGCACCAATACCAGTGTTAAACATATAATGGTAAAAGTTAAATATTTCATTTAATGGGGAACTTTGCATCACCCTTGCCCATGGGTGATATTTCACCATCCACTAAGAAGGATCGCAAACAATTTGGACAATAATTAATTTTCCATTAATTATTTTTTATTTCTGTACAGTGTGTTCTTTTTATTCTAGCTCTTTAACAAATTTGGCGTTGAGACCCCTTCACCCTTGCCATCTCTTCAAGTATAAGGTTCCATTCTTCATTAGGCTATTTTAAAATCTGCAAAGAACTGGTTTCCAGATGTGGATATGTACAGACAGTAATTGCACTTTGTGATCACTTCCAGCTGCCCCAAATGCTTGCCAACAAATTCCCATAAGGAGTGCATGTTTTGTGCTGCAAATCAGGGGAACATTGTAAAATGATAATGTGTTGCACACTGCAGAACCTACGAGAATTATGGACTTTATAACTGAAGTAATTGGAATTAGGCTTTACCTTAAAGGTCAAGAAAGTGACAAAGAAACTGAATCTTTGCAAATTAATCCATTGGATTGATTTTTAGAATGATTGTGTACCTGTTCCATGGATGCTAGTCACTTTTGTAAGTTATAGATTTTAATACATTGTGTACATATTGCTTTCTCTCCTGTGTATGGCAATCTTACATATTGAATTTGGTTGCACAATTAGACACTACATATTCTTTTGTTATCATTAATGTGTAACTCTCCTGACTTTCAGATCCGGTAGGACATATCAGGATTTAAAATTATAGGTCAAATATCCTGCTGATGTTAATGGGCACTTCTTAATTGATTTCTGTAGAGCTATATCTACGGTGCCAGTAGTGAATTTGGTTCTATATTTTTATGTAAAATGTAACTCTTAAATGTAAGTTTTACACACACACACACACACACACACACACACACACACACACACACACACAGCTGTTTTCTTCCATGTTACATACAAATTCTTACAGTTCTGTGGTGAAATTCATCTCTATGCAGAAGGCCAGCAAAAGTCACCACTTAAATCCCCCAAATGGCCATAAACCTCTAGCCAGTGTTCTGGGCACTTTAATAGTTTTAAAGACCCATAGTATCAAAACATAATTTAAAAATCTATAATTGAACAGACTATGGACCCAATGACAAACCACCTTAACTATCCATATGTCCCTCAGCCCCACTTCTGCCTCAAATGCCTGGAGTTTAAAAATTACAGGCCACATTTTCAGAACGTTCCCGTTCTGGTTTCTAAGTGAAGTGGCCACATTTACAAAAGTGTTCCTCCACACCCAGCCATCCCCACTTACAACAGCCCCAAGAACAATGGGAGAAGCTGGGCCCTGAGTTCTTTGGAAAATCTGACCACAAGAGTCAGATTGTGGCTTTTAATCCATTCCCCATGATGGAGGAGGGTTTGAATAGTAGTGCTGCCGTGCGATCCCCCTGAGAATTCTGGCTGATTCAGCTAGAATTCCTGCTGAAGAGCCTACAGTGGTGCAGCAGGGCCTAAAGAATCACAGTGGACAAGAATCTTGGATTTCACCAGCAAGGCAGCTGTAGGGAAGGAAAACTTAGAACTGATGCAATTTCAAATGCTACAAACCTCACTCAGCTGCCTTGCCTTTCCGTTTCAGTCTTTCAGGATTGCAGAAGAGATCATTTTTGCTGAAGGCTCATAGATTAGATTAATAGATTATAAAGCCAGAAGGGACCATTGTGATCCTGTAGTCTGACCTCCTGCATAACGGAAAACTCTGCTCTGCCTGATTCAGAGCCGGGATTTGTACCTGGCTCTCCCACAGGCCAGGCCAGTGCTTGAACCATTAGGCAACACCCAATGTGGCAGACTTGTTGAAACCTTACTCACTAAATAATACAACACTTAAAGGCTGGGACCATGATTTCCAGAAATGAGGGCCTGCAGTTAGGCACCTAAATGCACATTCAGGCACCTGAATAAGTATAGCCTGCTTTTCAAAACTGCTCAGCGTCTTGTGGCTCCCTTACAAGTCTGCATGAACGGCTGGATGCTGAATGCTTTGGAAAGCCAGCAGCCAGGAGTCTATCTTTGGGCACCCATGTTTGAAAATCTTGGTTTGTTGTCTCCATTGGTTTCTCTTGTGCCAAGAGACCGTTCTTGCGTAGATGGAGAAGTGATCCAGCTCCAATAATCAAGGCCTAACATCCAGAAAAGGATGACATGGCCCCTTAACAACATGGAGCTCAATGAGTCCTCTTAGGAAACTGAGATTCAGTCAGCAAAGGGAGAAGGTGCTGTGTCTGACTCATGGTGCCTCCTAGGCACTGGAGGTGGGCGGAGGGGGTTGGGGACAGGACCGGGGAGGAGAATGACCGGGTGGAGAGAGGAAAGGACTATGATCCAAGATCCTGCTATGTTAGGATGGGGCACTGCTTCCCCCTGTCCCCGAGATGGAGCAAGGGGAACCTACTATTTAGGAACCTAATTCTCCAATCCTCACTCACAGGAACATTCCTTACTCAAATGAGTAAATGACAATGGGATTACACACATGACAAGGGCAGCAAGATAGGACCCGAATCAAGAATGTTTCCTTAATATGTCTTGTCTAAATTTCTCTATCTTAGGTACTTATATGGCCCTCATTACCATAGTAGCTGACCATATTCTCTCTCTCTCTTTCTTCTCTGGCAACCCAGTTTGGACCAGAAATTCCATCTTGGATCTGAGAAAGCTTCCCAATGCAAGTTTAGTCAAAAATGTCCCTTTCCTGTGAAACGTTTCATTTTTTGACAAATTGACATTTTCCAAGAAAAATCGTTTTGTCGGAACATTCCTGACTAGCTCCATAATTATCATTCCAAGGACCAAAATCTACAATCCTTATTCATGCTGAGTAGCACTTCCTCACAAGTATTGTCCCACTGAGTGCAGTGGAACTACTCACTGGAGTAAGTGCTACTCATCGTATAAGCATTGCAGAATCTGATGCTGGTAAATATGAATCTCATGCTATAAAGATAACCCCTCTTGTCTGGCTTTGTGACTTGAAAGGAAGAAACCTGCAAACTGGCCTCTAGTTCTGGTTTCTTGCCCTCTTTCCTGATGGGTTCTATAGAACAGCACACCCCCCACCCCCCGTGAGGAAAGGGACCTAGCAAGAGGCAGCTGCAGGCAGGTCCCAGCGGGGGAGGGAGACAGACAACAAAATGCCAGGCACCCAGCTTCAGCTAAATACTGAATTCTGCAACAAGGATGCTAAATTCTGGCGTACCTTGTGAAAATGCCAGATACCACGGCCACCCAATCATGGAGTTCGTTAGGCCCCAGGAAGATGACTTGGCAGTTCAAGAGGAACTTAAATGCCAGCTTGCATTCTGCCTAAGAGATTGAAAGTAGACCACTGAGGGCAGACTGAAATATTCTAATCAAAGACAGGAGAAATATATGAATAACTTATTCTAAACACCAGCCATAATACTGAAAATAAATGATGACTAATGGAAGTTCTATGGCTGGGGGTCTGAACTGCCCCTTTCCCTGAAAACTCTAAGGATTTTTTATTTGTTTAAACTTCCTACCCTTTTCCTTTCTGATTTGAGAGGATTTTTTACTCCACCATTTGCGGTATCTGTTCATTGCTTTTCTACTCCTTCTTTCCTTTTAATGGTTCTATTTCTCACAGCTAGAGGTGGTTGAATTTTTTTGTGAGCAAAGCTTTTCCCCACAAACAAACAAACAAACCAAACAAACAAACAACCCCCCATCTGAACCCAAACAGTTTAATAAAAACCTCAATTTTGGCAGGAAAATGTCATTTCTAACACCGAATCAGAAAAAAAGACGGTTTTCCCAAAGGAAATTTCAAAAGGAAACTTTGTTTCAAGTCAGCATTTCAAAATGAAAGGAAATGTTTTTTTTTCTTTTCAACTTACAATGTCATTTCATTTTTTTTAAACATCAAAATCAACTGACATATTAAGTCAAAAAGTTTGTTCTTTCATTTTGAAATGTTGATACTAAGTGAGTTTTTAAAAATTGTTTGGAAAGTTCCCACAGGAAAACAAATATTTTGTCCAAAAAATTTCAAATGAAAAAAATTTTGTTCAATTTCTTTCCTGGAAAAATGTCAGTTTTCCAACTAGTTCTAATGTAACTTCAACATATTGCTGTTTAAAGGGAATTATTAATATCTTTATTTTACAGCTACAAAAACAGAACGGTAAGTAGGAGAGGTTAAGTGATTTGCCCAAGATCACCCAGGAAACGTGAGGCAGAGTTAGGAATAGACCCCAGAGCTGTGGATTCACACATCCCTCCTCTCCCTGCCCCATATATTGACCCAGAGGCTGATCGTACAAATGCTTACTCACTCGAGTAGTCTACACTTACGCAAACTGGTCCACTGACTTCAATAGGCCGACTCATGTAAGTAAGTATTTGCATGACTGGTCCTTAGGAAACTGATGTTCCAAGTGCAATAGAGCCACTCAGTGTCTCCTATGTTGCTCTTCTACCTCTGTGGTTTGTGCCTACTGCTGCCAACTGTGACCATTACACTAGGCTTCCCAATCAGCAGCCCTCCGGCACTTGCAGAGTCTCTGTACATTTCAATGTATAAGCTGCTTTAAAAAACAACTGTTACTCTTTGCAATCAGCCTCACAGGCCTGTGTGGCTGTTGGTTTTAAAGAGGAATTTAGATGATAGCTATGCGGTCTTTCGTGATCAACCAAACCTTTGGTCGTAAGTAGAAAAACAGCAAGGCTCTTGTGTTCTCCTGACCTTTCTCCCAAAACAATCAATATCTACAGGCTGTCAGGCCTATTAAACCGTATGCCAGTGGAGATACAATTTCATATACTCAGCCTACTTTTCCTGGCTCTAGAGCCAAAAAATTAGAGATCTTGGAAACTTCTCAGTAAATTTCTGTGAGACATACTGTAGCGCTGAATCTTCCGCAACTGTATATGAGGCCAATGTCCAAAATAATAGCTCTGTAAACATGATCAGAATCATAAAGAAACCACTTATCACTCTTAAGCCAAAATCAATAGTAAATTTTTCTTAGCTCAAAGGGGAGAACTATTTGTTTCGCCAGAGCAACAGCAGGCCTTTCCCTAAAATGAGCTGCCTCCATCAAATAGAGCAGCGCCTGCAGAAGCCGAATTAGCTTAACTTCGCTAGCCTCTAATCATAGAAGGATTAAGTAGCTCTATCTGTTCAAAGTGGATAAATAGCTTCTGTTGCCTACCATGTGGTAAGTGGGGTCTGTTTTAAATTTAGAAACTCCTAAGAGCCTGGGTTAGAGTCTTTTATGTGACCTTGACAGCAGCAAAGTCAGGCTCCAAATCTTGCCAGGTTTGATTCTTTCTCATGGGATGGGATACTGCTAGTCAGTGAAGCTGTGCACTTTCCCCCCCCCCCATGGGTGCTGTCCCCTTCAATTAAAAAAGGGATTTTTAAATCACCTAACCCAAACATACCTGTAAGTCTGCCTAGCTCCACCTCTATCACTGCTCAGACTCGCCACTGCTTGGACTCCATTGCCAATCAAATCCTTCCCATGACTTCATCCCTCTCCTAACTGCAACTGCTGCCAGTTCCTTCTTCACAGCTTCCGCAAGACCAGGAGTCCAGGCTGTAGCATGTGCAGAGTGCTGCTTCCACTTCCTTACAAGGACAGAGGAGCACAACCACACTGGCATCTTCTCATGCAGTTCCTCTGGTTTTTCATCCATTTCAGGATCCAGTTTGAAATGTCCCTCCTTGCTGTTAGAACCCTCTGTGGATTCGCAACACCCTCCACACAGAACCTGCCTCTCTTTTCTTCTTTCTGCTCCTTCATCTCATCTAGCACTGGCTTCATCTCTGTCCCTTCTCTGTTACAGTTTAAGCAAGAGTGTTCATCTTATCTCCTGCCACATGAAACTTGGTTCATGTCTCATCAGCTCCCTCACTATTTTCAAATCTCATTTGAAGTAATATTTAATCATTCTGTATTATTATTTACATTACATTGGCAGCCAAGGTCGGGACTCCATTGTCCAGGGTGCCGTTCAACACATAATAAGATAGCCTTCGCGGAAGCATTCAGGATCTAAACAGACCAGATAAAGGATGGGGAAAAGGAAGTATTATCATCCCTATTATATGGATATGGAACTGTGACCCTTCCTAGAATATGAAGGCTTTCCTGAATAAGGAAGAACATAAGCACGTACCTAAGCCCCATTGAAGCCACTAGGACGTAAACTGATGTTTAAAAGTTAAACACATATTCCCTGAATCAAAGCCAAGTGACTTGCTTAATTTTATACAGGAAATCTATGGCAGAGACTTGAATAGAACCCAGAGCTCAAGTTCCAGTCAAATGCGTGAACCATAAGATGATCCTTGCTCTTTTAATTTCTCTTCTCTCTGCTTCTATTTTATTATTTAACTCTATAAAGCTTTCATGTTGTATGAAGATGCTTATACAAATCACAGTTGTATTCTCTCTGTTTTAATTGTGCCCATGGCAACATGACACTCTCAGGTGAAAAGGAATCCTAAGTGAACAATAGTGGCTATAATCATAGAACCTGCTCAGAGTTACACAGTTTGAAAATTTACAACCCAGACAATGGGTTTCAGTTTAAAAATATAAATTATAACCCCACCAGGGATCTTTTTTACAGTGCAAAAGCTACTCTATGACTCTGCCATGGGTTTTTATTAAGGGATTTATAAAGGGAAATCTTAAATAAATACAGCTGGTGCAAGCCACAAGTAGGTCTGGATTATAGATGACAAAATTAGCCAGATAGATAGTCCCTAAGGTCCTTTCCAGACAGCAGTTGTAATCATTGTAATAAGGGTATGGCACACTGGAGTACTGGAAAGAAAGAAACTGGCCTTTTCTTTTCCTTCTTAGCCCTAGTCATAGGACATAGTTGAAGGTTTTAAAAGGTTGATACCCCTGTCACTTGGCAGGGGGTGAGTCTCCGCTGATTTCAGTAGATACTAGTATCAGAGGGGTAGCCGTGTTAGTCTGAATCTGTAAAAAGCAACAGAGGGTCCTGTGGCACCTTTAAGACTAACAGAAGTATTGGAGCATAAGATTTCGTGGGTGAATGCCCACTTCATCAGACGCAAGACTGATGAAGTGGGCAAGACTGATGAAGTGGGCAAACACCACAAACTAACTGCCAGTTGGTAAAAACCCCAGACTGAGACATCTAGGACAGGTATCCATGTAGACAAAAACTCCTGAATGAGAAGGTGATTATTCTGCCTCTTACTGGACACAGCAATAACTATTAACCCTGAACCTCAATGCCTGTCTGCTCACATAGCCACTTCTTGTTCCTAAAGCAGTTTCTTCTGCAGTTGCCTGGTCAGTAGCTGAGGTGGATCCCACACCTGGCAGCCGGGCTTGCTGCTCCCCATGCTTTTCATTGTTTGTGACTGGTTGACCTGTTCATGTGCCTATTACTTCTGTCTGCACATGACGACTGGCAGTAGCATTGTGGTTCTCTTCAAGGAGCATGGAGCCAATATCGTCCTTGCTTTGTTTAGCTGTCTTGTCTTGTGTTCCTCCTGTAGACCGACCCTCACAGATAGTTACGATATATGAACTTGGTGTGGGGATGATTCACTTGCCAGGCAGCTGCCGCTTTTAGTTTGAAGTGTAACATTCCCTCTCACTTTCAGTGGGAGTATGTATGTGTGTCTTGTTTGTGTTCCATGAACATGCTAGTAAACAAGTTTAATAGATTTTTTTGCGCAAACAGCAAATGGTACATGAATATTAGAGCACATGGCAATTAAATGCTGAACTCATAGACATGAATATTCACACCTGATTCTAAGAGGCATACTCATCTAGTCAGGGAACAGAAACAATATCGTGTGACCTGTGTGTCAAATCAAAACCAACTGCTCCCATTCAAAGTCCAGATTTTAGAAAATGAATTCTGGCAGTGAACTCCTTAAGAGCAACTTACAGACTCATTTTGTTTGTTTGTTGTTTTTTGCAGAAATGTGGGGAATGATATCAAATAATGAATACACTTTGGAAAAAAAAATCAAACTGCTCACAGTTCACCCACAAACAGAAAGAGGTGAAATTCATATAGTTATTTGCTATGAATTATTTGTTCAGTTCTATTTCTAATATTAATACTTTGCACTTCCATAGTGTCTTTTATTCAGGAATCTCAAAGCACGTTCCAAAAATTAATTCGTTTTACATCCCCGCACTCCTGTATGTGTGTAATTATACCCCTTTTACTGAGACGCATAGGGCTTGATTCTTCTCTCACTGGCAGCTGTGTAAATGAGGAGTAATTCACTGATGTCAATGTGGATACTCACTTAAAATAAAGCCCATGCTTAAATACTTTTCCGGATCAGGGCGAGAATATCCAGCGCTTTACAGGATTGAGCCTTAAGTGACCACTGCAAGCCCATTGAGCAACACAGAAGCAGAGCCAGGAAAAGAACCCAGGAGTCCTGACTACCAGTTCACTAGTCTCTCCATTAGACTGCACTAACCCGCTACAAGTCACCCATCTTGTCCTGGCCAATATGCTGTTAGCATTGTACCAGTACATTTGAAATAGGCAGTTCCTATCAAAAAATCATATGACATAATACATACCAGTGGCATTGATTTGCTAAAGAACATGCTAGGAATAAACAGACGTTAGTAATTGGATCAACCTCACAATGCTGCGAGTCCCCCAGTAAAACAATGGAAAATCTTTGCAGGAAGGTTCAAAATTCTCACCTTGTAGACAAAAATTTTATTACCACTCTTCTGTCCACTACCCCACAATTTTTACATGGTATTGTATTTCATATCCCACTGGACACAAACCTTATGAGGGTTCGTGTGTGTGTGTGTCTCTTTCTCTCTCTCTCTGAATTTTCTAATACTAAAGGGCCCATTTCATGTTATTTATTACCTCACTAGAGTAGAAGCTGAGATCTATAAATTGTAAACACAGGTTCCCTAATTCTACCAAACAGCTAGTTTTAGTCACATGTAATTAAAACATCCCAAAGTCTTTCCGCTGTAATGTATTTCGAAATGACACCACTGGGGCACAGGGAAAGGGGAGATGGAGAAATCAGCAGTATGTCAAAGCCCTGGCCATTGTTAGCATCTTTCAGGCTATGTACAGCTCCACTGCAGTGTTGCCAAGTCTGCAGGTTTCCTGAGATGATTATTTTTTATTTGATATATATTTATTTTAAGGGCAGTCGCACTGGTTTTCAGGAGCAGTAGGGAAGTTCTATCTGAGATGGCTTTACCTGGAACTTTAGGAGATGCTGTGACCCAAGCTTTAAAAAAGGACAGGATCAATGGTGGCATCTCAGATATGGATAAGTAAACCAGACAGGTAGGATGAAATAACTGGCCTGAACCTTTGTGCCCCCCCCCCGCCCTCCCAATGTGAGCCAAACTGGGACAAAAGTCTTTGATGAGGTTTGAAAAAAAAAGCTGGGCTAACATTTTGTTTTAGGTTAGATTTCATTTAAGTGCATCAGGCTGCTTCCCCTTTCTCATAAAACAAGAATATGGGGCAAGACTATGAAATTGAAAGACAGCACAAATAAGATGGATGAAAGGAATTTGTATTGGTTTATGTTGTACACTACCATAGGCGCTGAGTTTCTAATCTGCTGGGTGGTGCTCCCCCCGGCTCTGCCCCCCTCCACCCTTTCCCCCAATACTCCATCCCCTCCTTGCTTCTTCCCATCCCCGCCCTGCCTCTGCCCCACCTCTTCCCCTCCCAGTTCCACCCCCTTTCCTGAGCACGCTGCACCCTCGCTTCTGCCTCCTCCTCCCCCAGTGCCTCTGACGGGAGGGAGGCTCTAGGGAAGAGGGGGAGGTGCTAATCAGCGGGGCCCACTGTGGGGCAGGAGATACTGGGGGGGAAGGAGAGTCGTTGATAGGGGGGCTGCCAGTGGGTGCTCAGCACCCACCATTTTTTTCCCTGTGGTTGCTCCCACCCTGGCGCCCCTACGGAGTCAGCGCCTATGAACACTACACATCACTAACCTGTGGAACTCACTGTCACAAGATATCATGGAGACTAAGAGTTTAGTAAGATGAACAAAGGTCTACAGATTTACATGGACAAATGAGACCATCCAGAGTTATAGTAGATAGAATGGGCCAGATTCTTAGCTGGTGTAAATTGGCATGCTGCCACTGATTTCAGTGGGTCTACGTCAATTCACTGCCCTTGGCTTCCTCTGGGGCCACAGAGGGCAGCAGCAGAGATGAAGAACTCTGGCGAGGGCCCCCCATCCAGTAATAAATAAAAGCTGCAATCACTCCTGCTGGGATAGGTGGTAGAACTGCGGGGCAGCCAGCCAGCAGCTCCATTAGGAGCTGGAGAGACACTGGCCGAACTCTGGACTCCACAAACACCGGACAACGAACAGCAGCCGAAGAAAGTGCCTATAGCGAGCATTGCTTTATTGAACACGGACCTTGAATTTAAGACTTTGCCAAGACACTCCGAGGGAGTGGGAGTCTTACTTAATAGGTCTGTTTAGATATTTTTGATTGAATATTGCAGGCTTTCCCAGGTGTGTCCCCTTTCTCCCCAAATAAAGTTATCCTTGTTTTGAACCTCTGGACTCAGTGCTTGTGATTGGGTAAGGGTTGCGTGTCAAGGGCACCCAGGGAAGTATTTAGTTTTCTCATGTTTCTGGGTGGGGGCTCTTGCCGGTGTTATTTGTTACATTTTCATAAGGAACCCCTAGATATTTGAACAGGATCCTTTTTGCTCCAACAGCCCCTGGCAGAAAGGTTACATAGCAATAGGTATGCAAGGTCCATAACACGAGTCTCATTCCATTTCTCACCAGTAGTCAGAGAAATTATGTTTCTTCCTATGTATTGCATCTTCAAGTACATTATTGGTCACAAATTTACCTGGAAATTTTGGCATCATCCAGTCCTATATCATTAAGGTCAAGGGGTAAAAATCACAGCTTCCTTTTGCTTGTAAATTTCCTCTGTTGGCTAGATGCATGTTAATCTCTCATTGTTGAATGAAGAGAAGACCTTGGCAATGTTTCTGTAGTTGGCATTTTGTACTTTTGTGTAGATGATAAAGTGCTGTGGGTATTAAAAGTGTGAAACAGAGGAGGGCTGGTGAAAGAATGAGCTATATTTCCACCCAAAGTCTCCAGACAGAGGTCAGGGTTAGAAAAGGATAAGAACCTGTCCCATGACAGGGGTCATTATCTACGGATTACTGTTACATTTTTCAAAATCAGATCAAATATAAATAAAAGCATAAATACCAACTAACGGTGAATTATTTCAGATTTTAAACTTGTAAGGGCAGGGACTCTCTGTGCTGTGTTTGTATAATACTCAGCACAGTAAAGCCCCAATCTGGGTTATCCGTAGGTGCTACAACAATATGTTAATAATAAACTGCACAGATTGCAACCAACTTCAATAATCAAGACTTATTTTTCACCCCCCTTTAATGTTGGCTTGGAAAAATCAGCTGGGTCTGAAAATTGCCAGATTTGTTCTGAATGCAAAGGAGAATTTCTCTGCAAAGCTGGGCAAAAATCATGTCAAATTGTTTTTTGAGTTACAGCTTATTAAAAATTACCCTGATTTCAATTTTTCTCTTTTGCCTAGCATTTCTTTGAGTCCATCTCACACAAAAATGGCTTGTTAATTACCTTCCAAACTTCCCACAATGTTAAATCCTGAAAAGTCATGTGCTGACTGTGTTTGAAGAATATTGGTTGAAAGTTTTTTTAAAAACAACTCTTCATTTAGTCACATAAAGATGTTAAAAACCCAAATGTAGAAAATACTTTGTAGAATAGTCTTCAATTTTTGCCAGTTAAGGGTTGTTACACTATGATGAAATATGTGTGAGCAGCATGAATTATGATGTCTTTACATATCGATTTTGTTGCTTTTAAGTTCTTGGGCTACCTCAGTGGTGGGATTCGTCTCTGGGCAATACGGTGGGTCAGAAAAGAACAGTTCCATTTTGTGAAAATGAAATTTATTTTCATTCTGCACTGGAACAAAACAGATCATCTTAAAAGATTTTGCAAATCTGTGTGACAAACAGAGCAACAGACACCCCAGAATAGCCAGGTGGTTTAGGGCTGGGATCTGAGACACACAGATTCAGGTCTCTGCTCTAAAAATCACACAGGTGAAGGACTCAAACCTTGGTCTTCCACATCCTAGCAGGCTGCCCAAGCCACCAGGATATTGGCGATTCTGGAGGGAGGATGGAGCTCTCAACCTGAAAAAAACTTTCCTGATAAAAGTTTTGTGAAAAGCAAATTTTTGCAAAAAGCTTTGCTTTCTATAAATTGGCATTTTCCACTGGGGAAAAAAAAATTTCATTCACAAATTCCCAATCACCCCTGCTTGGCAACCTCCACTGGTTTTAGAAATGATGTTTTTGGATTGAGAATTTAAACCGAGTAAAATGATTTTTCTTGTGCAGTAGAGATGAACAGAACCAAATCCCCAGAGCTGTTTACCCACAGGCTTTGGGGAATTTCAGACAGAAAGCTCAGCTTTTTTGCTTGGACCCCATCACGTATTATCTATTTAATATTGTATGCAGTGTAGTTGTAGCTGTGTTGGTCCCAGAATATCAGAGAGACAAGGTGGGTGAGGTAATATCTTTTATTGAACCAGCGTCTGTTCATGAGAAAGAAAAGGCCACTCTACCTTGAAAGGTCCCTTACAATATGTGCTAACTACTTATGCTAAACAATCTGTTCCACCTTGCATTTTGCTGTGATGCTGGGAATACTTTCCCCAGATCTGAAGAAGAGTTTGGTGTGGCTCAAAAGCTTGTCTCTCTCACCAACGGAAGTGGGTCCAATAAAACACGTTACCTCGCCCACCTTGTCTTTATTTAATAGTCTGTAGTATTAGATGTAACTACCTCTCATCTGTATGCACAGTTACTGTCTGTGCTCATAAACCCCCTCCCCACATAGTCATACTCAGCCACTGATTGCAAGCTTTCACTTGCTTTTCTTCTTCTATAGCAAATAGATATTTCACCTCAGGACTTCAGAGCACCCGTGAGAGCATGCTTACAGCTGGGTCTCAGCATTCCATTTCTCACTGCCATTTCTGCCAGGCTCTGGGTGCTCGATGCCTACTGCTGAGTAGTTGGCTTTTTTGTGCTTCGTCACTCGGTATTTTTAGTTGCTAAATGTTGCAGAGGCAGCTTTTTCAATTAGAAAAGTGACAAACTCTGCAAAATGAATTCCAGCACTTGGAGAACATCAGCATCCATCTCCAGTACTTGTTCACTGACCTTGCAAGATGGGTTTGTTTTTCCTAAACTGAATGCCCTGACCTATTTATCTTGGAATGAAATATTTTATATATTCCCATCTCAACAAGTTTTTCTGGTAACAACACTCATAACAAGACACACCCCAATCCAGACCCCGGAACCAAACACCCTTGAACCAATGGAAAGTGCAGGCCTGGCTTTACATTTCTCCACTTGGACCCATTGCTAATGTTAATTTAATTACGAGCTGGGTGAGTATTATTCTTATTTTGGGAGAAAAGGAAACATAGGTGCCTAAAGACGGTGTTAAATGAGAACGGAAGGTGCACAGCACCTCTGAAAATCAGACGACTAATTTAGGATACTAAATATATATCCATCTGCCTAATTTTAGTCACCCAATTTTGGAAATACTTAACCTACGTGATTTTCTCAAGAGCATGCCGCAACACAGTGTTAGAACCACGATAGTAATGCAGAAGCTATTATCTATTATTTGAATAGTGATAGGCTTAAGAAGCTAAATCTATTTAGTCTATCCACAAGAAGGTTAAGAGCTGACTGGATCACAATCTACAAGTACCTTCATGGGGAAGAGATTTCTGACAGTTTAATCTAGTAGGCTCTTTAATCTAGCAGAAAAAAAGCGCAACAAGATCCACTGGTTGGAAGCTGAAACTAGACAAACGACACTAGAAATTAGTCACCAATTTTTAACAGAGAGGGTAATTAACCACCGGAACCACTTAGCTAAGAATGTAGTGGATTCTCCATCATTTGAAGTCTTCATTGAAAGATAGGATACCTTGCTATAACTTGTGCTATAACTCAAATAGAAGTTATAAGCTTGATGCAGCATTTACTGGGTGAAGTTCTATGGTCTGTGGCATTCAGGATGTCGGAAAAGATTACATATTGACCCCATCTGGCTTTAATTTATGGATCGATGAATCTCTTCTAGTAATGAGCATAATGCACCTAGGCATTGTCTACACACACACCATCCTAACCAAAAAAGCTTACAATATAAGCAACCCTTCTTGGTTCCCAGTCTCTTCTAAATGCACTAGGCCATACTCCTTCTGTGATAAGTTTTAATCCACTATATAAATATTTTAAAATGTTTATAAGGAAACCAATGGGCTGAATTCAGGTTTCATTATGTAATAAGCTCCACCATGAGCCATCAGCTGTGACAGAACTCCCGACTCTCAGTATCAAAAGCAAAGATGGCTACTGTTTGAGCTAACGGTAGCAACAATATCAGTTTGTAGGCTCTCTGTTTACCACATACTGTAGGGGGCACATCATACTTCTCCAGAGTGATACAATATACAGATCAAAGCTCAGGGCAGGCATATCCAAGTTCTGTGCATCTCTCAGCATGCCTGGTTTGAGTCTAAGAGAATCTGGGCCAAGTTTCTAGTGAATCTTGGAGAACATATGGGTTCTGGTTGAAGTCAGGCAAAGATACAGTACTTTCAGTTGAGTTTCACTTTGTGTTCTGGGGTTTGTTCATACCATTTTAGTGGACTGTGCCCTTAGGAGACTCGTAGTGGCATACCCTAGGAATTTCAGCCAGCTGGATTCATTTGTGATCATGGAGTCTGTTGAATCATCTTGGGTTGTCTTTGTGCGTTAGCTGCTTGTATGTCTGATAAAGTGCTGGGTACTAAACAGGAGGCATCACAACTAGAAACTCAAGGGACTCCAAGACAAGACAAGGAAAATAAAATCAGATATAAAGCTTCACACAACCCCCTGTGAAACAAAACTGCTGAGCTTCACACATCCCTAGCTGGGAAGCACTGATGTTGGTAAAAGATGCTGATGTGGTTGTAGGAGCTGGAAGCCAGTACTTTGAAATATAAGTACATGAGAGTGGTTTCAACAAATGAGCAAATGACATACAGGACGCTCATACTCCTAGCGAACTATCAGAATGCGGGAAGCAGTTCAAAACTACTCTACTTGGGTTGACCCCAGCCATTTCTTGGCTGGGACTGAGCGGCAAAGCAATGGAAGGGACTACACCACAAGTTTCTTCTTGTGTGGCCGTGTCTTTAATGAAGCAATGCTCATCTTACTCTTTGCACTCTCTGCTATCTACTGGGTCTCTGCTGTTACGGCGAGAGGGACTCTTTGGATCACAAACCTCTTTGAGATTGGGTGTGAACACACCCTTCACTGAAGATAGCTGTAAGTAACATTTAAGGAGCCACACCTAAAAGAAGGCCTAATATAGTCTGGCCAGAAACTAGCACCATGTGGATGGGGATCTCCACTGGGTATTGTGACCGGTTTTGTGTGTGTGTGTGAGTGTGTGTGTAACCGCAGTGTAGGATGACCAGATGTCCCGATTTTATAGGGAGAGTCCCGATTTTTGGGTCTTTTTCTTATATAGGCTCCTATTACCTCCCTACCCCCGTCCCAATTTTTCACATTTGCTTTCTGGTTACCCTACTGCAGTGTAAGTGTAAGAAGCGAGAGACAGCACTTTTGAGTCTGTTGGCTAAAGATTCTTGGGGTTGTAAACTAAGAAACTGCTCTTTTTGCTCTCGGTCCCCCCCCCCCACAGCAGGACTTTGGACATTTCTTGAAAATAAATAAAACCAAACCCAGACTCCATCCATTTCTACTTCCAATTGGAACATCCCCAGGACCCTGAATTTTGACTAGCCGCTCATGTCGAAAGGGGCAACGCTACCATCAACCCCAGGCAGACACCCAAAATATCCTTTCAAGTGAATAGCTGGCTTAAAACCCCCCAAACCAATGACAAGTGGGTAGCATGGGTTTACCTACTCATAAGTGAAGTTTTTTCCATAGTCCAGATTTGGGATATCAGTGACTCACTGGACGGAGGATCCCAACTGGGTTTTGATCTTTCTCTCTCTCTTTGGGCCAGCAAGGGAGGGCAGCACTGCAGAGGAAACCCAATCAGCTCATGCAGAGGAAGGAATACCTTGAAGAACAGCCTTCGGGGCAGCCCAAGAATGGCAGTAGGAGCTGCATCTCTAGCCCTCTTTATCTGGAAGGACAGGTCAGCCCCTTGGGCTTTTTGATGGGGAGGGGAAGAAAACACCTTGTCTTGTCATGATGTAATTGTAGTCGAGCATTCTTTAATATACGTAAAGTAAAATCTTTTCCTCTCTGAAGCTCTGCATTGCTTTACAGGTCTAGCACCTCTCAGATGATCTCCAGAATCTGGCTGATAGAGACTAACATAACAAATTATCCTTACTACTACTGCTGTCTGCCACTAGTTTTTACAGTCTCACACATTCCTCTGAAGAGCACAGACATTCAGCCTCAACCCTTGCTCTTAAGGAGTTGAGTCAAGCCCTTATTAAGCCTGGTGGGGGTTTTGTGTGTAATTACATTGGACATGCTTTGCTACGGAGCAGTATGAGGTTTGTGAGTAGACTGCAGCTCTGCTCTGTACACCAGGTGGCCTCAGCAGTATGCGCTTCAGTGGAGAACAGCTGCCGATCTCAAGGGACTAAGCTTGCAGGGTTTTATACCGTTTCTGTTTCCAGGATCCTAGCACGTTTGTGGCATTGCTGGAAATGCAGCCAAAAAATCATGCAGATGTGGCAACAGAAAAAAAAATATGCCTGAATGTAATCTATATTGCAAGGCATCTATTAAACAAACAATTACTTACTCATTCATGAGCACAAAAATGTCTTATGCACTACAGGCAATAAATGCAGCTTTATTTTAACTATTCAGAGAAACACAAAAGTTGTTGCTCTCTCGTCTTAGAATAGAACACATTAAAGAGAAAGAAAGAAAACAGGTAAACATTCAAGAAACTTGTGCCAAGAATTCATAGATTTTAAGGCCAGAACAGACAACTATGTTCATATAGTCTGATTTCCTGCATAATACAGGCCTTGGAATTTCACCCAGTAATTCCTGCATCAGATCCAGTAACTTGTGGCTGTGGTAGATCAGATCTTTTAGAAAAAGGAATCCAATCTTGATTTATAGATTTCAAATGATAGACAATCCACCAGTCAAATTACATTGCAATCTAAGATTTTAAAGCGCATTAAAATGGCTTCATTCTAATGCATCTGTCATCACCATGACTTCTTAGGCAACAGCAATTTCATAGTACCATCTTGTTATTGTAGCACAGATGTTGCCATATTGACACTGACCGGAGCATTGCCTCCCATTACCAAGCCTCAGGAAGTGAGTCAATTTGGATGATATACACTGCTGCACAAAGCAGGTTGGGAATTCCAACTGGTCAACTCGTGAGGACTGGTGTTAAACACCCTCTGCGCAAAAAGGAGAACATGGAGGAGGCTGGGGGTCTGCAAAGAGAAGCAATTACAGAAGTTTGGAGATGAGCTCTTCTCCTCTGGAGGGTGGCTGTGCACTATTGCCCACTAGCTGACTGACTGGAGGGCTGGTTATCTCAAGCCTGGGACCCAAACAGACTAGTTGATATAGTAAAAATGGAGCACTGCTTGGAAATGTTGCCTAGTATGGTGCAAACTTGGATGTGCCTGCACCAGCCCTTCCCTATGGGCAGAGGCTGCATACCAGTTATTCGCAGATGAGCTAGGATGATCTGACTACCACAGAAATAGTGGGAAAAGGAAGCCAGAGATGTAAATAGACATGTACGTTTTCATTTCACCTACATGTACATTCAGTTGCTTTCTGTGCAGTTCTCCCCATAAGTTCCCCATGTTCACTGTCTCTCAAATGTGGGGAAAGTCTTTTTTCCTTTTTCTGGTGAGTCTGAAGTCTCCACAGGAGATAGGCCCGTGCGCCAAAATGCAGTGCTGTCTTTCCTAGGGTGCTGATTCTCCTATCTCTTTAGGTGTTCTTCAACCTGGTGCTGTCTTTACCACTGCCTTCTCTGGAGCTGCCTCCACCACAGCTGCCTCTCCTCCTGCCACCATAGGGGTAAGCTGAGCCTGTATTATAAAGGGCCCCAGATCTCTCCAACTCCCAGCAGGGTTTGTTAAAGGCTAATGGCCAAGGCCCCACTCTAGCAGTGAGTGGAAGTTGGACCACATTCTAGCCTGAGACAGGAACTGTCTACAGCTGATTCCAAGTCCAGCTTCTCAAATGGCTGGGGTTTTAGTTCCCTCTTTCCTGGTGACCATTTACTTGGTCATATTGTGCTGCAAATTGAGGGCAACCTGGATGCTGAGCAGTCAGAGAAACCACCCTGGCAACAGCTGCTTCCTAAGACTGGGGGACAGTCAGAGTAGACATCACAAAGAATGAAAAGACTTGGGGTCCCAGGGAAGAATCAAGAAGCACAAGCATACAGAATTTAGGAGGCAGCCACCAACCAATAAAGCTAAACCCAGAGAGGGAGAATGGCAGGACTATGTACAATATGCGTCTGCTCTATTCAAAGCAAGGTGGAAGCTCCCCTTGCTTGTAAGGATTTACTAGATGACCAAGGAAGATGGTTAAAATAATGATTAAAGACAGTTAACCACACCTAGAGGAACTTGATATACAGTAAAAGCTGTGTTATTCGGCCCTGTACCAGCCAGAAAGCTCTATAAACCTGCATTTCTAATCTTCATAGAAAGGCGGGTTTATAGTCCGGTTGGTGTGGGGGTGGCAGGCTCCCTACCTGGCTCCGTGTTGCTCTCCGGAAGCGGCGACATGTCCCTGCTGCTCCTAGGCGGAGGCGCAGCCAGGCAGCTCTGTGCGCTGCCTCTGACCATAGGTGCCATCCCCGCAGCTCCCATTGGCTGCAGTTCAATGGGAGCTGCAGAGCCAGTGCTTGGGGCGGGGTGCGGCGGGGGCAGCGCACAGAAGCGCCTGGCCACGCCTCCACCTAGGAGCAGCAGGGACAGGTTGCTGCTTATGGGAAGCCACGTAAGGTGAGTGTCCCCCCCCGATCCAGCATCCCAAAACTCCTCCCACACCCCAACTCCCTCCCAGAGCCCACACCCTGCACCCCCTCCTGCGCTTCAACCCCCAATCCCACATCCCCTCCTGCAACCAAACTCTCTCCTTCTTAGTTAATCGGAATTTCACTTACCGGCACCCCCATTCCGCCAACATGCCTGATAACAAGGCTTTTACTGTAATAGGGACAAACCAGCATGGTTTCTGGAAAGAAACATCACACCTCTCCACTCTACTAGAGTTTTCTAAATGTTTTACCAAAACAGTGACAACAGAGAGCAGACAGACAGAACTTTTCCTGACTTTCAAATAGCCTTTGTCAAAATCCTACACAAGAAGCTATTATGGTGATTAAGTAGTCATGGGGTGAGCCCTGTCATGAATCAGAAACAGGATAAGCATCCAAGCAAAGAGTAGGAAGAATTGGTCAGTTTTCAAGATGGCAAAAGACTAATGGAGGGGTGCCCCAAAAGATACATCTTGTTTAATATAATCATTAACAACTTGGTAAAGTGGCGCACAATAAAGTGGCACAATTTGCGGGTGACATTATTTAGGATAGTTAGCAAGACTGAGGAATTCCAAAGAGGACAAAACAAAGGTAGACAGCTGGTGAGTTAGAAGAGGGGAAATGACAACGGTGCATGAAATAATGGTAGACTGAATAATGGATGGTAGAGAAGATGGAATCAGAACCAGAAACTCTTGCTTGCTTTCTATCATAATAGGAAGAAATACAATAAAATTGAAAGACAGAAAATTTAACTAATAAAAGGATTTTAGTTTTGCATAATGCATAAGTAACCAGAGGAACTCACAGCTACAAGATAACATTGAGGCCAAGAGTTTAGAATATTAAATAAAAAAAAAAAGGATTAGACTTTTTTTATATAGTTGAAAACATCCATAGTCACATTAGATAGGATACAATGTAATTAATACAAGCCCCTGTGCTTCAGGACATAAACCAACCATTAACTGATGGAGGTTAGGAAGAAACCTATGGCAAGGCTATTCCATGGAGACTACAAATCCCAGCATGCAACGCAGCATCATAATCTGAGGTGGGACCTCTAGGCCCAGATCTGTAAAGGTATTTAGGCCTCGCTGTGCTCAACGTTGCAATGCCTAACTGATTTAGGAACCTAAATCTCATTTTCAAAAGGGATTTCGATACTTAAGAGCCTAAATCCCATCAACTGTCAATAGGATTTAGGTTGAGTCCAGCAATGCCTAAATACCTTTACAAATCTGGACCTTAGTGCCTCACATCATTAGCCAAGATGAATAGCACTGAGGCCACATTTGACTCCCAGTTCGGCTTCCCATGCCTAAGGCCCATGAAAAATAATTGATCCAGGGGACCTTGAATGGGATCCTCTGTTCAAATGTCCTGAGAGGAGCTAGAAAGAGGAAGTGTTATTCGAGCGTGTAGGAACACACTACAGAACTTCCAGTCCTCTCATCATATCCATGTGAAAATGACCAAATTGAATTATTTTTGGTTCTTAAGCAGCTAATCTGCAAAAAAGTCCTCCCCTACCCCATTCCTTTTGTTGCCTTCACAGCATTATGTTCATTTATACATGGATCTGTTTGCTTGTTAGTACAATCTGTGGTCTCCCCCTAAGGATATAACTCTGCAGATGGATGACATTTTGTATTTTATTTTCTTAATATAATTTTTGTTTTTTTGGAGAGGGTTTTTGTTTGTTTGTTTTGCTTTCATGATTATTCCTCTTGGTATTATTTTAGTTTCCAGTTGCAATGTGTGCATATGCTCTAGCACACTGCTATTTTGTAAATGGATGTATACACTTAATATTCAGAGATTCCCCCAAAGACCCAAATATTTGCATTTAGAGATTGTGCATTATATTTCCTGCATCCTACTGAGCTGGACTCCTACATGTTTGGTATCTCGTTGGCCTAGAAGTGATGGATCATCTTTCTCTCCTTTCCATTACATTTGGAAGATATAGAGGCACTAACTTTCTTTTATCTGCAGAGTCAGATTTTCAGAGGCCCCTGGCCAAGATTTTTAAAAATGTGTGCCTAAAGCTGGGCTCTTACGTCTGTGTTAGGTATCTAAGTAAGTGACCAATTTTCAAGTGGGCTGAGCTCCCAGCAGCTCCCATAAACTTCAAGCAGAGCTCTGGGATGGTCATTCCTTTTGAAAGTCAGGCTCTTTAGCAGGATTTCAGTGTTGGCAGTTTGATAGTTGTCCTCAATGAGAACAGAATCAGGCCAATGCTGGGTTCTGTCTTCCTCACTGAGTGGCTGTGTGACCCTGGCCCAGCCGCTTATCCTGTTTGATGACTCAGTTTCTGAATCTGAATCCTGCCTGTGTTACTTTACAGAGTGAACATGGTTCTAACATCATGGTCTATCCTGGGCTGCTCTTTGCATGTCCATTTGTAAAATGGCGACAATATTTCCCACCTAACAAACATATTGTGAGTCTTCATAAATTAATCTTTTCCCTGAGTATGACTATTTGCTTTGAGATTCAAAATATTATAAATTTTTTTATTTAGATAGCAAGATGCTTTTTGTTCCGGGGTTTATACTTTGAATTAGTCACTGCCGGTTTTGGTGTAGGAACAAAAAGAGCTATTTAAACTCGCCTCATTAAAGTGTGACTTATAACTATTGAAGAGGTTTGTTTAGGTACAGTATTTATATTGCACTCATCACCTACATATCTGAGCACCTTCCCCACTGACATGGGCTGTCGAGACTCTTCCACCTGTTGTAGCTTGCCTAACAAATCTTGATTGGACACTCAATGGGGTTTGAGCCCAAGACTCAGAGTTAAAAGCATGTGCCAGTACTTCTTGAGTTAAAGGACTAACCTTCATCAGCCCAAGACACCAAGGGACTCATAAACCTCTTCTGTGGACCAACCACTCGAGGGGAACAAATACCCACACTTTCTTAATGTAGGCTAACCTTGCAAACTAGTTCTTTAAGAATATCAGACAATTTGAGTTGGGGATGGTGACGTTGTTTATGGTAACTATTTGGCTAACTTCCTTTGCTGGATTGCTTGGAGACAGCCAGAAGAAGTGTTATCTGCCAACCTCTAAATTCCGGTGACTTAAGATGCATTCGATTGTGACAAATTTTGCAAGTTTATATGACATGGGTGATAACGTACAGTCAGCCCCCCACAGGAGAGAAGGAGACAGAGAAAATTTGCCTGGAACAATGAGGCACATCTGCATTAATGGTTAACCTTCCAGTGATGTGGGAGTTACAAGAAAAATGGAGGATAATAGGAATTAGTGAATTTACCCACATGTTGGGATCCATGTCTGGAAATTGATTGGTATCAATCGGGGAAGCCTGAGTGGAAGATGACATGTTTTCATCTTGCAGCCCATTGACCTACATATGCCACCAATGTTCTCAGAGCAATAAAATGATCTTGTAAGGAGAAGCGTCAAAAACAAGCTGCAATAAGCGGTTCGTGAATAGACTGGATCTCTCAGATGACTGGTAAGGGGCTAGAGGCTATTTACTTCCTAGATCTCCCATTTAAATATAGACCATTAACAATCACATATTATTATTAGTCATTGTATTGCAGTAGAGCATGGAAGCCCCAGCTGTGATTGGGGCCCCATTGTGTTAGGAGCTCTACAGACAAATGGCAAAAGGTATTCTGGCCACGAAGAGCGTTCACTCTAAATAGATAAGACAAAGGGAGAGAGGTGACATGACTTGTCTTTAAATGATACAGCAGGTCAGTAACGAAGTTGAGAACAGAACCAAGGTCTCCTGACTCTTAGACCTACTCCATTGCTTTATCGGCTAGTCCTCATGTTTCTCCAAACCTAACTAGCTGATGTCTGTTCAGTGTTGTATATTAAATGAGGGCATGCATTCAGCCTGCAGATTCAAAGTGTAAAGGCCAGCCTCATAACTGGGACTCCAAATACCAATCACTTGACAGGTCAAAGTTGAGGCAAGAAGCTGAGCAGTGGTTCATATGGTTAAGATCAGCAAAGAAAGTGTTTTGGCAGAGATTGCTTCATTTGGTGTTTCAATCTTAGTGCCTGCACTACTGGAAACAGTGATGGCGATTATATTTTGCAGTATGCTAGAGATACACGACTTGTGTTTAAAAAAGGTTTGTCATTTCAGCTAGCTGGAGTTTGGCAACACTTTTTGGAGTACAATAAAATCTCCTTCTGAGGAGTTTTTGGGACCACTTAGGACCAGACAGTTCCTTAGATCAAAGTGGAAAATAACATCCAAGGGTTATCAAAACTTTATTTGTTTTAGAAACAAATAGCACATATTACATAAGCTTCCATTATCTGATTGGGCACTGCCAAGCTGAAGTCATCTGCTAGGCAAAGGTTTGCATCTATGACTGAGTCCCGGAATGTCTTAGAATGATAGCCAAGTAAACAATGAAAGGCTTAAATGAGATATGGAATCTTATGAGAAGTTAATGAAGGAGGTCATTTCTCCTATCCCAACACTGACTCACTTGGCTGGCATTTGGCTAACAAATGCTGTACAGAATT
Organism: Terrapene triunguis; assembly: GCF_002925995.2. Lineage (NCBI taxonomy): Eukaryota > Metazoa > Chordata > Testudines > Emydidae > Terrapene > Terrapene triunguis. The sequence continues at coordinate 6,017,461 of NW_020664420.1, read as the reverse complement.
TCAAAGTGTTATGGCACTACTCATTGTAACCAAGATACCTGACGTGATCATTCAGAGCAGGAACTTGCCTTTTTCGAGTGTATTGACGTTTCTTAGGTCGGGACCCCAGTGCAGGAGCTGACATGCCAGATAAGCCTGGAAGTCCATCTAGTGTAGCCTCCTGCCTTTGACAGTGGCTAGTAACAGATGCTACAGAGGAAGGTACAAGAAACCTTGAAGCAGGCAGCTAGGGGATTAACCCACCCACAGTGAATCTCTCTGCCTAGCCTCCGTATAGATTTATAGTTATATAGATTGTATTTGACAGACTGATAATTACAATTGCATAAACTGTAAGCATTTTGGTGCATGAACTGCCTTTGTCTTTTGTGTGTGCCCAGCACAATGGAGCCCTGAACCATGAACAAGGCCTCCAGGTATTATTGTAATACAAATATTACTACTAGTCAAAACCACTGTTAGTGAGTGGCTGGCTCATGGCCTGAAATATAAGGCAAATTCATATGTGTAAATCTATTCAATTCTTTTTAAAAAGCCTTACTAATGTAATCCTTAGAGTGGGAGTGCTCATGTGAATTCAGACAGTTGTTATACTGATTTTTTTGTGAATACATTTAGATTATTTTATAGTAATTCTGTGAGTTTCTAAGATCTTTTTGTTAATTACTATTATTATTATTATTATTATTAGGGACTTAAGAGTGCTTGCAGGATTTACTACATTCCCAACCATGATGTTGGAGCTAGGAAAAAACTGTGTGTATGAACAGAGACTCAGATTTCTGCCCATTTAACTATTCTTCAGACACAAATTCCCATTTCCCTGTGTAAATACAGGTTTTAGGGTGTGCATGTGCATTTTGTAGACAAACACCCCCACCTCTCACACACACACACACACTCCTTCTGAATACCAGTAATGATCACCCTGGTCTTGACTATGTTGATTTTCTTTTTGAATTTATAAAAATAATAGGTGTCCATCTAATGGTCTGGGCACTTCTACAATAAATTAAAATTCACAATGTCAACTACCTTCAATAAATATATTCTAATAGGCTTCCCTCCAAATCATAACTGCAAGACCTCTAGTTATCCCCTTACTCCTCCTACTCACCTTTCCCTTCAATGCCCATGAAACACACATGGCCCTGCTCAGACAGAAAGCCAGTTGGGGGGGAAAAAATGATTCATGATCAATTTTATTCTCCAAGGAAGAGTTTCCTAAATTAAATCTACATGACAAATTTTAGAAGCAAAGAGAGACAGACACATGCAAGTTTTATGTTATCGCTCGGTGCTCTGAGAGAGACACTGCACTTAAGGAATCTTATCTCTCTAATCAATTATTAAGTTTCAAAATGGAACTTGTTCTCCTCTTTCACTGATTTCCCATTACACCCTTGTTTTATCTCCAAGATCTCTCTCTCTCCCCCCCCTCTCTCTCTCACACACACACACACACACACACACCCTGTAATCAAGTGGGAAAATGGGGAGTTTCTAGTTTAGAGAAATCTCAGTGGATGGGAACGGTAATATCAAGGGAAAAAGAGTATAGTGCAACTAGAGATACCGTCTAAAGGTGTTTGTTGTACTGTCATTTTGCTCACAGTCCCCACAGTAAAGGAAAAAAAAATGACCTGAATAGCATGACAAGATAAAAATGAAAAAGATCCACTTGTAAGGTCAGGGACTGATTATCATTGAATCACAGATATTAAAAATAGAAAAGATGGAATCCCATCTTCCCCTACAAGCATAGAATTGTCCCTTCAGGTATGTTTTCCAGTGCTCTGTACAGTCAAGCATTAAATGTCTCAGAATAGTGAGGTTTCCAGCACTTCTCTTGGGAGACTATTCCACCGCTTCATGGATCTCAATGTTAGAAACAGAGATCAGCCTAAATTTTACGTTTTGCATTGTCACTTCCTTACTCTTACTGCACTCACGCTTCCTTGAACCAACAGTCCCGTGGCTTACCAGGTTACTGACAGCCCCCTGAATCTAAGCACTGATAATTGATATTAAATAATAGTATCATCAGCTTTACTGAACATACTGTCATTTCATGGGTATGTTCTGAGCAATGCCTAGTTTCCCACAGTGCAAGACTTTCTGCCACAAAGCCTACAAAAAAATTAGTCAACTAACAATGTCATAGAAGAGGGGACAATAGAGATACTATACCTATACCTCTCTCTTTCTCCAAGGTATATAATGTATATATTGAATATATTTCAAATGTCTGTTTTAATTCCTGCCTCTCTCTTTTCTTACATTGCATGTCTTCTTAGGGCCTGACCCAAAGTTCACTCAAGTGCATGGAAAGCTTCTGCTGACTTCAGCGGACTTTAGATCGATCCTTGATCCTCGATTCTTTTAGGTAGGGATTGTGCCTTCCTATACAGTATGGTTGTGAGGGGGTATACAAATCCCACGCTGGACAACAAGGGGTTAAGGAGCTGTTCTGGGCTCTGGCAGCTCCACCCCCACACCTGCAAGACATGCACAGGCTGGAGGAAGAGTTAAAAGAGGAGCAGAGCAGCTCACTTGTTGGCAGATCAGGAAAGAGACCAGACCTTTAGCTCCTGAGGAAAGGGCTGACTGAAGGCAGGCGTTTCCCAGACAACCACTGCCCGAGCAGCTATCTGCAGGAGACATCCAGTGGGGACGGGGCGCTATGCCATGCCTGGCCACCAGGAGGAACCAGCAATAAGTCAACCCCTTCACAATGGCAAAGCTGACTCTAAGAACATCTATTTTCTGACTATGGAACTACTCATATGCTTAGTTAAGTGTATGCTTAAGAATTCTGATGAACAGGGGCCTAATTAGGAAGGTGCTTAATACATAGTGGGTCTTACAGGAACAACAAGAATCATCATAATCATAACATAGTTTTCATCTATGATAGAAAACCTTTTTATTCAAGTTACAGTTATTCAGAATATAGCACCAAGTTCTCTGCTGGTATAAACTGATGGGAGTGTCATTGAAATCAATGAAGCTGCATCAGTTTGCAGCAGTGGAGGATCTGGCCCTTGATTTAGTAACAGTTGCTAATATAAAGAAAACCAACTTAATTTCACTGAACTGATTCAGAACATTGTGTGGGAGAGAAATTGTATAGAATTTGCATTTTTGCATATGTAATTTTATAATATATACAGAGTGGAACTGTTGAAAATTTTCAACGGAACAGTTTCCAGTTGAAAATTCAGTTTTGTCAATATCGAAACATTTTGGGAATGTCAATTTCAACTGTGTGTTCAACAGGAAAGTGTCACAACAAATCATTTCAACATTCTTGTTTCCTTTTAATAATGTTCAAACAATTCATTTCAATAAGGTCAACTATTCATTTCAATTATGTCTCGTTTAATTTTGTTTAGACATATTCAATATTAATTGAATTATAGTACATTTAAAATATGTATTATGTTTCGATATTATCGGAAAAAATGCTTTGATGCTCCTGAATCAACATTTTTCAGAATTTTCATTCTATGGAAAATTTCAAAGTTTCAACTTTTTTTTCTGATTCAATATTTTGAAATTGTTTTCATTATGAAACTCCATTTTCTGACCAGCTCTAATACTAAGTTAGCATTTTGGGTTGTATGGACTACATGTAACTTTTGGTTGTAAGGGTCACAAATAGGATATGAGAATTGCAGTCACAGTTACGTATACTGAGCCACATTCTCAGTTGATGTCAATCAGCCTAATTGGAGCGATGCCAATTCACACCAGCAGAAAATATGGCCTTATGTATTTCTTTGTCATATGTATATTCGGAGAAAAAATGGCCCTGATTCTCTTCTGCCTTACATCTTGTATCGTCATTTACATCTGTGCCCAGTGAATGCAAGGTGAATGAAAAAATTGCTACCAAGCCAGAATGGTGGTATTTTGCCTCCACTCTGCACAGCTATGAATGGCAACTCCAAGTTAAAGGCAGGGGAGAATCAGGCCCATTCTTTGAATCTAGAGTGACCAGATGTCGCAATTTTATAGGGACAGTCCCGATTTTTGGGTCTTTTTCTTATATAGGCTCCTATTACCCTCCATCCCCTGTCCCGATTTTTCACACTTGCTGTCTGGTCACTCTATTTGAACCTGAAGTTTCAGCCACACACTGATTGTTCCTCATTATACTATAGTACTAATGATGATTACTATATTATGACTAGCAAAGATGACTAGAAATCCAGTTCTGGATTGGAATTCCACTGTGAAGTACATGGGAGAGAGCCACACAGTCAAATTATGTCTGTGACAGATGGCTGTTCCCAACAATGATATATGAGATTGTGCTAACTTGGACAGTTCTGCATAAACTGTGGGGGACTGACAGGGTGTCATACACTTTTTCTATTTACTTAACGTCTAAGAGAAGATGGGCCAAAACAGAGAGGTGTAGCCTGTTTCAAAGCTATTACTACAGTGGAGTTCTATTCCTTAAAGGAATAATCTCCCTCTCTCTAATAACACTGCTCTACAGCCAAAATGCTTCTGAAATAAATGTAGTCAAACTTTACTAATTCTGGGTCACTGAGAACGAAAATGATGCTTAAAATTGTTGATTGGCTTTAGTTTTCAAGATATGCTATTGGGTCAGTATATACGACCCTTGACTTGGGAATGGCGGAGGATAAGTGAGTTATAAAGGGAAGGGATCTCAATTTAAACCAGAAATGACTAAAATACATCTTTGACTGGATCTAAGAATAAATCTATGACTGGGTTTGGACAGTACTTGCTTTTTAGGCAAAACAATGAATGATGCAATCTGAAGCTGGTATTGCGTCATACATGATATGAATTGCATCATGTTATTCCTAGAAGTCATGGATGATGCAATCATAACGAAGCTTACATCACTCTGCTGAACAAATTGCCCTATATCAGCTCTAGAAATCATACAGTGTCGTGCTCTCTTATTTGTCAGTGTTTGATTTTGCAAAGGGACACATTTCTGTTTAGCCAAAGTGAGTAGAGATGCCTCGTACTTGTGTGAACAGTGCAGATAACTTCTGCTATGTTTGTGGTGAAGTGACTTTTGCATCACAAAAGCGCAGTATAACCACTATGGTTAAGAAAGCCTATCACCTTTATTTTGGCTGCAAAATTGGAGATCAGGACAAGAGGTGGGCCCCACACATATGCTGCAACACTTGTGCAACAAATCTTCACCAGTGGTTGAACAGGAAAAGGAAATCTATGCCTTTTGCAGTGCCAATGATTTGGAGAGAGCCAACAGATCATACCAGCAATTGTTACTTCTGCATGGTGCCTCCAGTTGGGAAAGGTGTGTCAAAGAAGAAAAAGTGGACTGTGCATTATCCAAACATTCCATCAGCTATACGCCCAGTACCCCACGGAGAAGGACTGCCGGTTCCTGATGCACCAGAATCATTCTCACTTGAGTCAGACGAGGAAGAGGATGAAACTTCTGGTCCTGAACCATCAATGTCACAGGACCCACATTTTCTCCCATCCTCCTCCTCTGAACCACACCTCATAACACAAGGTGAACTGAATGACCTTGTCAGGGATTTGGAACTACCCAAGAGTAAGGCAGAGCTGTTGGGCTCCAGACTACAGCCGTGGAATCTCCTGGCAGGTGATGTTAGGGTTTCCATGTTCCGTGACCGTCAAAAGGATCTTGTCCCATTCTTCTTCATGGAAGGTGATCTTGTAGCCTGCAACAACATTGATGGTGTGATGGCAGCCCTCAACTGGTTCACGATCCAGATGAGTGGAGACTGTTCATTGATTCATCGAAGACGAGTCTTAAAGCTGTTTTACTGCATAATGGCAATGTTTTGCCATCAATTCCAGTTGGTCATGCAGTCCATATGAAGGAAACCTATGACAACATGAAACAACTTTTGAGGTGCATAAACTATGACCAACATCAGTGGCAGCTTTGTGGCGATTTGAAGGTTGTTGCTCTCTTGCTTGGTCTGCAGACTGGATACACAAAGTACTGCTGTTTTCTCTGCGAATGGGATAGTCGTGCAAGAGATTCCCACTACATCAAGAAAGATTGGCCACTCCAACAGTCATTGGAGCCTGGGAGGAAAAGTGTTCAGCATCCACCACTTGTTGAATCAAGGAAGATTTTGTTACCACCCTTACACATCAAGCTGAGTCTGATGAAGAACTTTGTCAAGGCCATTGACAAAACACAAGCAGCTTTCAAGTACCTCCGTGGAAAATTTCCAGTGTTAAGTGAAGCTAAGATAAAGGAAGGTGTCTTTGTTGGTCCTCAGATTCGTGAACTTCTTCGAAATGATGCATTTGACCATGCACTGCGTGGCAAGGAAAAGACGGCATGGAAAGCCTTCCAGTTAGTGGCAATAAATTTTCTCGGAAACAAGAAGGCAGACAACTACAGGTTGTTGGTGGAAAACCTCCTCAAGGCATACAAAAGCCTTGGTTGCAACATGTCACTAAAGATACATTTTTTGCACTCTCATCTAGATTTTTTTCCACCGAACTGCGGAGCAGTGAGCGACGAGCACGGCGAGCGATTTCACCAGGACATTGCAACAATGGAGAAACGCTATCAGGGCAAATGGAGCCCATCAATGCTTTCAGACTATTGCTGGACAGTGACAAGAGATGCTCCATTTAATGAATACAAGAGACAAGCCAAGAAGCGCCGAGTAGACACCGAATAAGACTAAACTATGTACAGAATAGTTTTTTGCTTATTTTTAAAGTGTTACATAAACAGGACAGGTGAAATATTATCATGTAAAGCAACCATAAACACATGAAAAGACCTAGGTTTACAATTTATGATTAAAACTCTACTATCTACACAATATACATAGACATAAAATGTAAAAACTTAAATATCTTAGAAACAGTAGCCAATCAGTTGTTTTAATTGTCATATTTGAATTCAGCACATCAAAATACATAATAAATAGCACATTTTATCTCTGAAGCAGACGACTTCTCAAAAATTGTAGACCAGTGTAACCACTCCCTAACTGTAGGCATTGAAAATAGTCTCTCAAAGAAACAAATAAATCATGCTGGGTGGGAGGAAGAATGTGCACACCTAGAAGAAGACAATCACTAAGGAAGTGCCTTTAACAGCATGTATGCACTTCAGAAGGTCTCTGCAAGAACAAAAGAAACCTTAAGTCATGTGAGCTGGACTCATTCACATTCTACTTTTGGCAGGATTGGTCAATACTCACAAATGCCATCTGGGACTTGGACTTGAGGGTATGTGTGAACAAAATATACATGCAGAGAATCTTATTTTAATAACTTTCTGGAACATCCATTTGGAAGGGACACTGGCAAGACAAGTAATTGTTGGTTAAAAACAGGATTTGCAGTGGTTTGACTTTGTGGAACAAAGTATAGTACAAGATTATATATGTATAGTACAAGATTAGCAGGAACTGTTAAATTTAAGAGTGATTCTACCTTATCATGTGGTATGTAGGATATTTATGCATCACATGTTTTTATGGTCCAGATCCTTAGCTAGCGTAAATTGGCCGAGCTCCCTGGAAGTCAAGGGAGTTGTGCTGATTTACAGCTGCTGCAGATCAGCCTTTATATTTGTCATAAATTTGTAGAGAAAGAAGAAAACTATTCTCATATCTCATAAATGTTTTGGCTTGGAACCCATTACCAAAATGTGATCCCTCACTCCTTTTCCTCCCCTCCTCGCCCCATATAGCTACACATGCACATTTAACGCTAGTGCGGGGTGAGTGTGATTTGAGAGGAGTGGATGTTGGGCTTTCTGGGTTCTTTTTAAAACACTGCCAATGATCCACTTAACCCCTTTGTGACTCAGTTTATTCTTCTATAAAATGGGGATAACACTCACACATCTGCAAGGGGGTTATGAGACTTCATTAAGGAAGGTTTACTTAGCATTTTGAAGTCCTTGTTTTAAAGGCACTAACTTCCAAGCATTGGCATATCACCTGCTGACTAAGAAACATATGAGTGGTAAGTGTCCAAACCTAAATCTTTTGTGTACATAAATCTGCTCATTTATTAAAGAACATAATTCCCTTTCCATGGCAATTTGTACAGCTGAGCTTTAGGGGGAAGAGCACTTCCTTAATTTTCTTGCTAATGAGTCTCATCAGGTTGTTACACTCACATTGTGGAGTCCAGCCTCACATTTGATAATGTGATGAGATTGATGCAACCTAAAACGACATGCCATACAAAAGGGACATGTCAGCAGAGCTTGACCTTCTGTCAATACATGCCATGGATGTCTATATTTACTAGCATTAAAGATGGAGGAAGTTTGATTTGTTGACATGGATGAGTGCACAGATCAAGACTCCCTAGCCCCATAACATGCCCACAATCATATCCTTATTTGAGGCGCTAAACCCTGATGACCCTTTCATGTACCACTTGGGAATGACTATCTTTTTATCATGACAAGTCATATGTCCAACTAGACGGACCTTTTTTGCAGTATTTTGGAACTTCTGCTTCAACTTCTCCCCAACCTGGAGCAAAAAAATAATTCAACGTTTCAAAAAGATCTTTTCAGTTTTAAACGTGGGAACATTTTTCTGTGTATGAAGAGGTGCTATTTTACCTGAATCTATTTATAATTTCAATCACATTAAGAAAAAAGTTACTACTTGCATTAAAAAATACCCAACAATAAACACACACACACACACAGTTTTCTGAAGAGCAAGATTAAATCAGTATAAAAAACAAGAGATCTGGGAAAGGTTTTGTATAACACTGCAGATTCCAATCTGAACACTAGATGATCACAGAAGGTGTGCTGAATCCAAAGTGTGAAAAATGGCCTTTGTGAAATGTCAGCTGGTAATAATGCAGCCTGGCATATCAGGGAACACAGAGAAGGGTGAAAAGCCACGGAGCTACTGCCTAGTAAAGGCTTTGTAGCTGGAAGTATTGCTGCACTAAGAATGTAAAAACCTGAGCTATGCTTTGCTATAAACTCTTGCAAATACCATAAAGAATCCATCAAACCATTTCTTGTATGAAGTTGTAGGTTAATTTTTACCTAATCTGTAAAAGGTGTCCAAAATATCACAGAAGCACAGTAATCAAGTGTCATTTTTTAGCCAGGATAGCCACTAAGCATGTAGAATTGTAGCTGTGTTGGTCCCAGGATATTAGAGAGTCAAGGTCAGTAAGGTAATATCTTTTATTGGTCCAATTGGACCAACTTCTGTTGGTGAAAGAGACAAGCTTTTGAACTACACAGAGCTCTTCTTCCTATTGGGGAAAGGTACGCAGGTTATGTCTACTGTAGCAGCTGTGCTACCATAGCACTTCTGGTGAAAAGTTTCTCAGATGACGGGAGAGAGCTCTTCCGTCAGCTTAACTCCTTTCTCCACTAGAGGCGGTAGCTATATTGGTGGAAGAAGCTCTCCCACAGACATAGCATTGTCCACACTGGCGCTTGGGTTGGTGTAATTTATGTCACTCAGGGTGTGGTTTCAGGTCATACGTTCCAGATCTGAAGAAGAATTCTGTCTAGCTCAAAAGCTTGTTTCTCTCACCAACAGAAGTTGGTCCAATAAAAGTATTACCTCACCCACCTTGTCTCACTAAGCATGGACAACTATGTTTAAGGTTATATTTTGAAGGCTTCACAAACAGATTCCCCAACCCCCGGCCTCCTAACTAACCCCAGTGTTTCTGATCCTCAAAAGGACCATGTTAAAAATTAATTCTTGAGCAAGACTAGATCTTGGGCCAGGGGGTTGGTAATGAACTAGAGATTTAGGGGCATAATTTCAAATGGAAGTGAGTGTGAGTAGTGGGTGCCCAAAACATTCACAAATCATATTCTTTGCCTGGCATTGGTTGCCTGTTCTAATCCAGCTTTTGTTGGTAGTGATGGAATGGTGCTGCCATCTGATAACTGTTTAGTGGTCAAAGAAAAATGTAGGTTTCAGTTTCTAAACATTCACTAACCACATTATCTCTCGTCACATGCATCATTTTTAAAACTACCACCAAAATGTATATCCATTATTAACAGCAATAGGTATAAATAGATTCCATCTAGAATTAAGATGCAAACCATCTAAACACTCCTTCAGACATACCCCTGAATCAAGAGATGGGATTTTCTCTGTGCAAAGAAGGTTAATAAATTTGGGCTCTCATAGTAGACCAAACAGGTCTTGAGGTCTGGGGTAGAGTGATGTCCATATCCTGATTCCAGTCCTCAGACATCAAATCTCTAAAGCTCATTGCTGATCTCAGGTAGGACTCAGATTAAATAGTGCTTTATGGAACACCTTGAATTGCATTGAGAAAAATCATGAGGCCAGTGCAAGTCTTTGGAACATTGGTATAATGTATTCTCTTTACTGCCAATTATGCTGTCTCAGATATAGACTTGGAGAGACCTTCTGGGGTAGCCCGATGTCAAGCACATGACAACAATCCAATCAGAAGGGCCTGATCTAGCTTCCATTGAAGTCTGTGTCCAAGCTCCCATGGTGCAGGGTTGATAGCAAAAATTACTCCAATTCCCAACGGGAAGAAGTCCCTGTCACAAAACCATCATCACATCTGGTACTAATTGGAACCCTTCATGGGAGTTTCAGCAGAACAGCCAAGTACCGAATGCAGATGAAATCTGAACCACCAACTCACCACCAGAGAAGGCTTCCATAAGTCAGGATGGAGACATATTAGCCAGGTCAGCATGGGGCAAGTTTGAACAGTTGCCTTTTAGTCTGGGACCTCTCACATGAGAAGTCTTAGGTGCCAATCTTAGAACGGCCGTACTGCGTCAGACAATGGTCCATCTAGCCCAGTATTCTGTCTTCTTACAGTAGCTAATGTCAGGTGCTTCAGAGGGAAAGAACAGAACACGTAATCATCAAGTGATCCATCCTCTGTCGCCCATTCCCAGCTTCTGGCACACAGAGGCTAGGGACACTTCAGAGCATGGTTTTGCATCTCTGCCCATCCTGGCTAATAGCCATTGATGGACCTATCCTCCATGGACGTATCTAGGGTTTGTTTTTTTTTAACCCTGTTATAGTCTTGGCCTTCACAATATCTTAGATCTTAGCGCTCACCATTAAGGGCCTGTCTGGTTAACTCTGTGCGGGTGCTGGGTGGGGTTGGTGGCCTGTGATATACAGGATGTCAGATTAGATGATCTGGCGGTCCCTTCTGGCCTTAAACTTGATGACTCTATCAAGTTAACAAAAACTTTGGACAACACAAGATATCCCTGATATAGATGAATCACTAGTAGCTAATTTGAACAACGGGGAGAATGACTGATATCAAAAATATCATTGATAATAATCATTTTATTAACTAGCCATCATTCATTATTATCTAGTTAAGAGTAATAACAACCAGAGTGGCGGGGGGTCTGAAAGGTAGAGTGGGGTTTGGAGACTGGCCTATGACTCTTCAAGACCTATCAATCCTAGTGCCCCCTTAAAGATAACTTTTACAAAAACATTCCTTGGTCCTGCAGGAAGGCTAGGCTTTTTATTCATTCAACAGGAACCCAGTGATAGTCAGTGGAATTCACCTTGCAGAGTAGCTCAGGGAGAACTTTAAGACTCCAGGACTATCACTTAGACATTTACAGTAACACAGTTACTGCGCTACTATGCTAAAGGGAGTCAGTGAGTGAAGGAAAGATAGATGAATAAAGAATAAGAAGGCGTCCAGTTCTTAAGATGGCAGAGCACAGCACTTCAGCCACGGGAATGTGCTGTGTCTTTTATAACTTCATATGGGATAGTTTATTTTTCCCCTCATTGTCCCTGCACTGACCTGTAACACAGCCTCTTTGTTATCTCCACTTTCCTATAAATGTGTCTGTCTCTTTGTGTGTAGATCGTTATCTTCTACCGCAATGAGCTATCACTGGCTTTATATATAACTGCTAGGAAAATATTTTGTTTATAATAAGACAGAGAACGGGGGAGGGGATTTCAAAACAGATTTAAGTGAAAAATTATCTGCTTTGTGGCGTCGTGAATTTACTAGGAAGGAACTTTGCATCCCCCACAAACAGTGATGGATCTCTGTGTGGGGTAAAATTCACAGAGGCATTTACACCGGTGTAACTTCAGCCTGGTGTTAGACACACTGGGCCCTGTCGACATCTCTGCTCTGCCCTCAAGAACTATCTGTGAGGCATTTTATAGGGCTGCAGGAACTGTTTACTCTATTTCTGCATCACCTTGAATACATCTACACAATACACATTACAAACATGCCATTAGAGTACATGGCACGAGACAAGGTGCTTGCCTCGAGTAGCTTATGACCGAAAGAAGGTAAATAACAATGACAATAGAGTAAGGGGGGCAGGACGTGAGGGTAGAGAACAGCAAAGTCTGGATTCGCATGGGGCACTCAAGTGTCTAAAGGGGCAATTAGGTGCCACTGGCATTCACAAAGCTACTGCTTAGCTGCTGCCTAACCCTGTAGGTGCTTTAGTTCCTCCCACTGGGCATATGCAAAGAAGCATACATGCTGACATGGCTGAGCTGCTGGTTGCCTAAGCTTTGGTGGGATTCACAAACAAAGCATTCCTCCATCTCCCTCGCTTGTTGCGCTGACCCAGTAGACGTGCTCAAAGGCAGGCGAAGAGAAGATGGATATAAGGGGACTGCCTCCACTGACATCACCACCTCCTCAGTTTTTCCATGAGAAAGGGCTGACCTGGCTTCAGTGAGTAACTCCAGGAGAGGGTTCACAGCTGTGAATCCCAAATGGAGATAGGCCCTTCCCTTCAGCTTGGATCCCAAGCTCTGCCCCTTTGCTTGGGTTACTGGGTTCAGCGAATCCCTTTCTTAGATGCCTAACTCTCCTTGTGTGTTGTATTGGGAGCCTGAGTGCCTACCCGGGGCTGTGGATTCTACGAGGGGGCCGGACGCCTAAACGTTAGTTGCTGGAATACCCAAGTCCCCCTTGTGACCCTAGCCCCAAGAAGGGAAAAGAATTTTGCTCTTAGCATAGCTTTATTCACAAAGAATCTAGATCATGAGTATGGCGATTGTGATGTTGCTTGTGTTTGGCAAAATAAGGGCCACCTCTGTGGCCGGTGTCAATCAGCTTAGCCCCTTTGAAGTCAAGGGAGCTACAAAAATGTACGTCAGTTGAATATTTTGCCTAGATTATTTACGGATGGATTCAAAGGAGGAAAGAGAGGACACCTCCCCATGTGGGAGGCAGTATATAAAAAGGCATGGGGCTGCAAGTGAGAGAAAACCAACAAAAAGGCCCCATGCACCTATTTCCCCTCTGCATTAGCTTTGCAAAAAAAAATGGACCCTAGATTAATATTCATCTTTCTATACACTTGAGCACTGCCTTTTTTAAATCTCTCTCACAACTATTACAGTTGCAATTGCAAGCTTGACACTTAAGACAGTGTCTTCATTGATGGATGTTCGGCCTACTGGAAAGAATAGGGCTAACAGGCTTGTTAGGAGCTTGATTAATAATCGGCTTAATGCATGGCCAAGCTGCCATGTAGCATGGTAATCATTCTGCGGTTCTGTACTTTCTGCATGACCCCAATAATAAAAAAACATTGCTAATTGGTGAGAGTCGTTGAGGAAAAGCCCCTCATTATGGCAAGGGTAAGATATTGGTATGGGATTAAACCCTTCGGCGAATGTACAATCTAATAGTCAGCAGCATTTAAACTGGTTCATTACAAATTTACTTGAAATTGGCACTTCACTAAGTTTTACAACTAGCTTTCCCAGCACTGTAGCTGTAAGATCAATTTAAACTCTACTCATTGACTTCATACATAGAGCACCCAGCTCTGTAAGGGCACGCAACATATTTTTCTCCTCCCCGATACCCACCTTAGACTTCTTCAGTCTACCCAAAAATTATACTCCTTCTCCTAGCTTTCAGAGCCTTACAAATTGCAGCCTCTTCCTACCTTACTGCCCTTGTCTTTCACGCATCTTGCCCCTTCACTCCAGGAAAGCTGCAAAGCTAATCAACCCTTCATCTCTGGGCTCCTTCCCTGCAACCCCTTCTGGCCCAACCTACAACGTTTTCTCCCTCTCCTCAAAATATACTTCTCTCGGGAGGCCTAACAACCCCTACTCTTAGTGCTAGTGTGCATGAAGGGAGATCAAAGGAAAGAACCAAAGGCAAAGCATGAGAAACCCAATAAGGTATGTTAATTATCAAGATACAACATCCGTCAGCCACCTCAGCAACTGCACTGCCATACTGCTGTGGACTTCATCTTCACCCTCTAAGGAGCGTTTTGGTGCAATCTCCAGAAAAGGCTGCATGGTAGAATAGTCCAAGGGGAAGGTGGAGCCAAAGGAGCAGTGAGGAGACACTGGGTCTCTGTGCAGAAGCTCTTGTCCTTGTGAAGAGCTGAACCACCTGCTAGTTGGACGGCCAGGACAATGCTCTTTCCATTCCAATAATAATTGGAATAATCTAAAGGCAATTCCACAAGTCAAAACTCACTCTATTTCCCCCCTCCTGTGCAGAATTTCATGGCACATGGTAGAATGCAACCATACAGGTACAAGGATTACATCATGCATTTCTGGGATAGAACACTGCAATTGTTTGACAACACACAGCAGCACTACATGGCAGTTTAGGACAGAAAGTGAAGAATACTGTCTTTCTTTGAAACTATTCTATTCTATCTAGAATTTTATACCATGACCAGCACTGTTAGCTTTAACTACAGGTAGAACTTAAAGAAACATATAATTACCCGTCTGTACTTTTGCTCAGATCCATATTAACGCCACCTATCTTGCAAAAACTCTCAGGGAATCTTTACGGACTACAAGTAATCAGCACCCCAGGCTTCTGCTGCATTTGAAAGAAGGCACCACTAGCAGCATATGCTTTGGTGTTGGTTCAACACTGAGTCAGATGGAAAAGTTCCAACTATTGAATCACTGATACTACTTTCCTATAGCATCTGCCATCTATATTTTGACAAGGTTTATCCATGCTTAACCTGTGAGGTCTGATAAGGTCCCAGGCCACAGCTGCCAGAATGCACTTAGAACTATTAAAGTATTTTTTTTTCTAAGAACAAAAAAAGGAAACAGAACTAAAACTGGAATAATGGCTGAAATATTGGGCATGTTCCCAAACCAGTAATTTTCCCTTCAGTTCTCATGGACTGAGGAGAATAAAACCTTTTTAGCTTTTTGTTTGTTTGTTAAAACACAGGACAAACTATTTTGCTCTTCTCTAGAGACATTGCCTACTCAGTTAGAATTACAGAAAGATACTGTACTGTGAACCAAAATCCCCACCTCTCTCCAGTAAATTCATCAGATGAGTTCCATAAATCCTTCCTAATGATGCAATCAGGAAGTTTGTTAAGTGAGGACAAAGTTCCAAAGTACCATTGTCTTGTACTTCAAAAAGTGCCGACGTACTCAATATGGTGGCCATACTTGTATGGCTTGGCATGCCTATAAAGTCCCATTTAATTTGAATATATACTGCTTGTAACTGATCTGTTATAATGTATTGTAGAAAGCTACAGCATGTTTTTAATAAAAGATAAGCTCCCGAAGATGAGCTCCCACTAATATGTGGACCCTAGTGAGAGAGGCTAGGGCCGCCCCAGCCAGCTAACCCATTTTTAAAGTGTTAAATTGGGTCTACACTGGGTGCAAAGTTAGGTTTAAAATGGTGTTCGCCTACATCTTTTTAAACATGATGTATTTCCTTAGCCTAGACAAAGCCTAAAGATGATTGGATTCCCATGACTTTGTTTTCCCTTTTCAAATGCTATTCACATTTTAATTTCTATTTCAAGTAGAACTATCAAAAAGCAAAGTTTATGGATGAATAAGGCTTCAGCCATGAGCAACATGGTCAGCAATCTCTTCCATTAATAGAGCTTGAAATGCTCCAGCTTCATCCCTAGGGTCAACATAGAAGCATTTAAAAACTAGCATTAAGTAATGGAGCATTCCCCAAAGTGTGGGGCCTGTGCCCCAGGGAGACATGAAGAGCTAGTTGAAGGGCACAGACAGAACTCTGTTCTGCAGTCTCAGCTTTCAGTTCTTATGGTTCAGAAAATAACCTTCAAAACATGACATGAGTATAATGAATGAAATGACATCTGCCTGAGTTTGCAGACAGACCGAAACCAGTAACTCCAAGGTGTGAACTTCCCCATTCATTTCAATGAACAATTCCCGTAAGGAACTTTGATTTCACCTCCAGGCGGCATACTAGATGGCAAGAACAAGCTTCAAACATAGCCAATGCCTATCCCGTGACAAATCTGATAATCCAGTCCCTGGTTTTGACTTTCCACTCCATCTTTGGGTAAAGCTCACTTCATACCTGAAGTAATTGTTCTGATGTGCTGCTAATGTCTATAAGTGGGTCCTTCATGACTCCCCACTTTGCTGCTGTGGCCAGTTAGAAGATGTAGGCCACATACTTTCAGGCTGCACCCATGGGCAAGGGCTGCTTGGTTCCCTCATGGACATGCACAATGCCCTTCCCTCGGCTATTGAATGGTTAAGACACTTAGAACAACACACTTGAATTGATTGCCTACGTAGATGCAATCACAATATATAGGATACCAATGATGATACGCGAAATGTCAAGAAGAAGAGGACGCATCACATTATGAAAATCTAAAATAAACATAATCCTTTAATGCCATATGATGGGGATTAAATGGGTGGACATGCTTGTTTTCATTTTCCAGGAGGAGGAACTCAACGAGCCAAAGTTTAGAAAAACACTGATGTAATGAACTTTAGTTCAAGTTTTCAGTGAAAATGTGAACCTAGTTCTTACTCTCAGCTGAGCTGCTTCCAAAAGACCCAAGGGAGAGCAGAACTGGTTTTAAAAATATCCCTAATTAAAAAGAAATGATTACTGATTATATTTTAAAAAACCACAACACTACCACCATTCAAATCTTTGAAAGTTCAAATTTTTTGAAAATTGAAAAATTCCTATCAGCTCTATAGGTTGTAGGAAACCAGCGATTTATTTTTTTTTTCAGTCCAAAAGCAAAATTTCAACTAAACAAATCTGTTGAAAAATTGAAATTCTGAAAAATTCAACCAGCTGTTAAGGGATTGCTTCCATCCAAGGCAAAAGGCTTCCCCCAAGTTGCTGCCAGCACCAGGATCTGCACACTACACCCAGGTCTGTATGCAAGTGGTACGGTCAGACCTTTAAATAGCATCTTCCCAGATTGGTGAGGGACTGGCTTTTCCTATGTGAATTTCATGTTTTAAGTAGTGCCCAGTTGGAGAGATTTAGGCCCTGATCCTGAAAACCACTTTACCTGTTCAGGCTTGTAATTACATCTATAATGTATACACCTATTGCGCCAATTCCTCAGCTGATGTAAATCTGCAAAGCTCCCCTGAAGTTAATGGAGCTATACTGGTTTAAAATGGCTAAAGAACTGTCCCATCATGTGCTTAAATAACATGGCATTGTTTGTTATTTTATTATTACATTTTTGGTATTAAACTAGAAGATTAAAAAACCCTCACTGCATTTCCTTCTGTTATTCTCTCTTCACTATCCTGCCTTCACTCAACTGTTTCCTTCATTACATCGTCCAATCTCGTGCTGTATTTTCCCCCCCAATGACTCTTTTTGCTCAATCTGATTTCCTTTACTAGTTGATTCTCCTCTGTTTTCATCTATTTTCTTTCTTTCCCATCCATGTCTTCTTCTGCTCCTTCTCCCACTCCTTTCTTTCTCTTCTCATATCTGCTCTCTACCTTTTCAAATCTCTTCTGTCTTCCACTATGCATGCTCTCTTTCCTTCCCCATCTTCATTATCTGGTTGGTTGGTCTCAAACCACCACCCACACTCCCTGTTCATTCATATGCCTGACTTCCACACTGCATGCCTCCTTGCTCTTCCCCCCCATACCCTACTCCATCACATTAACATATATACATGTGACACACCCCCACCTTGTTACAGCATCAACTAATCTTTCCTGTTGCCAGTCCCTCCTTACCCATCTACAAGATCTACTATATACGAAAGCTGTTTGGGCTGTGAGATCTCACCTGGCCTTCTTCACAGTTCAGGGAGTGGGATTGGGATCACTGGGCCTGTCAACAGCTGACCATGTGATGGACGCTGTCTGGAAATGTACATACAAGAGTGAGTGGAACAGCTCTAGGGCCTAGAGAACTTAGCCCATGGGCAAGTGTCCTGTTGCCAGATGTCCCAGTCTATGTTTGTTATACCACCTTAAAAAGCGAACACATCACTTAGATGTAATACAGTTACAATGCCATGCCGAGGAATTGGACCAATACTGAATAACCAGCACAGCTCCCAGTGACACCGGAGATTTCCTTAAACATAGTCCATCTACGAACTACCCCAGCCAACCCTGCTTCATCTGTGAGAGAGCTCATAGGAAAAACAGCTCATAGGAGAAAGACTGAACAGCTGCAGTCAAGCTGCTCTACAGGGATGAAACTCCGTGCACTTCTCGCAAGAGTGCCCTGGCCCAGTCACAGCATGGATGGACGCATTCCAGCTACCTAAATTCTCCTTGCATTTTCTATTGTATGCAGGGTTCTTTGCTCCCAGTTCTAAACTGTTGCACGCTGAAACAGCTGCTGCATTTCACCCTAGAGAGGGTGGCCACTTCAGCAGCAGATCAAACAATTGCTCCATGTGTCTCTCTCTCCAGGGTGTTCTTTCTTTTTTTGTTACACCTCCCACCCCCCAAATGCTACTTGCAAATACACACTTGTGGTTCCCATCGACTCCATGACAAGCTGGAAGCACCGTCAGCTTGTACAATGAGATTGTGAGGCGCTAGGGGATATATTTGGCTGGTAGGTGCTGTATAAAGTCATTATTGTTAATATTCCAAACGAGATCTCTGCAGCAGGTTCACTCTCTCCATTTGACGGTGGTTGTTTTTCAGTGCGCCACACAGCTATGCATGGCAAGCTCAAGGCTTGATTCTTTAATGTGCTAGGGAGACATGGAGAGAAGTGAGGAGTGAGGCATGCCTGGGGGCTCAAAGCAGCACTCCACGGCTGGTTTTTGATTTACAGTGAAGAGCACCAGAGAGGCTGACTGAGGAAAGGGAGGACTGTGGGCTGAGGCTCCAAAACAGCATTAATGTTGCTTGTTTTGTACTCCGGCTAGCCAAGGATAAACACAGGGAGAAAGAGTGTATACCTCAGAAAATGCCATGCAAGGGCTGAAGACCTGAGCTGCTGCTCCCCCCCACCTTTGCAAATCCTCCGTGTCACTGCCACAGGCTGGATTGAGCTGACTCGTGGATAGTATCCATCTCAATATGAGGTTGTAGTTTATGTCCCTCCCTTTCACAGTCCACTTTCACTTATTGTTACTGATTTAAAGCCGGCTTAAAGCCACCCAGCTGCCTGTGAAACTTGGCAGCCTGTGTCTTTGACGTTTGCCCTGCAGTGCTTCCAAAGTGGCTGAACTTCAATGAGAAGTGTCCCATTCCCGGCCCATCCTGGCCAGAGTGCTCACAGCGCTCCAGAGCTGGCCCGGCTATCTTAAGGCTAAATGCTGCTGGCACCATCCATTGTGCAGAAGTTTGCTGAATGGTGAAGAATTGCAGAGAGGAGAGAAGCTTTCTTAAAGCATATGTGGAGAGGCCAGACTGGAGTCTTCGTCACACACTCCAAATGAATGAGAGGCAGGAAGCAAGGGGCTGAGAGCTAGAGTATCAAACTGATCAGCCCAGCTTTCATTATCCAAGATGGACCAGAGGCAAAATGTAAACCAACCACATAAAGGATGAAAAGGAAACGTGACTCTTCAAATTGGTTTGGTTTTCATACATCGAGGTACACATAGAGCAAGCACACGCTGTCAGCATACAATGACTTGTATAGACTGGGGAAAATAGCAACATAAAAATAACATCTTCTTGACAGAGAACGGTGTGCGTCTTCTCTATAACGTGGTTGCTTTCTCTGCACGCAAGAGTGCTTGGAAATATAAAGGTGCAGTACACAAAATAAAGGCCTCACAGATTCATAATTACACATATCACCATATAAGGAGATTACACATACATATTTAAGGCCAGGTTGACCAATACATTTCAGGTACTTTGGGCCATTCCGCTGATTCAAACTTGAATTAGCTGGCCAGTTAACCTGGGTTTACAACTTTTTGTTGTCACCTAAGCAGTGCTCCAGTGAATCTGGCCCATTATTTGTAACCTGACAGGATCCCTTTAAATACTCATAAAAGGCAGCCCAGTCCCTGTATTGAGTGACGGGAGCAATGTTTTTTTGAATAGGAACTTCACCAGTGGGATAGGCAAAGTATCTTAGGGCCCAAACAGAACTCAGGGTGTTGGGTAGATGTAAAGTGTGGGAAGGGCCAGGCTGACCTGAGGAATGAATTCTCTCAGAAGAGGACCTCTGTAAATCCCCAGCAGGTGAGCTCCTTTCCAGCTTGCGTGGAATGCAGTTCAAGCTGCCTCAGCATTTATTGCGTTTCAATATAAGATATTTAAAGGGGGAAGAGCTGTGGTAAAAGCAGCTCCCACATTTCAAGTAACTTTGGAATCACTTTTAAGGACTGATCTTCCCTATGAAATGGCACAACATAGGACACTACAAAGTGCATAAGAAAAAAAAATATGGAGATGGGAACTTAATGGCTCAGATGATTAATTCAGGGAGACGGAGACTTTCTCTGGTTCAAAGGCACATCTGGTTGGCAGTGACTGAATGTTGTTACCATTGGGTAAGAGGATCAAGGAGCAGTGTTGGGGAAAAGCTTGAGATGTACCTGTTGCGTGGATGAAGAGAGACTTTCTATCAATCTGACACTTCTCTCGAATAGTAACTATACTACAGATGCATCACATCAAGTTGTTGGGCTAGATGCAGGAACTGCTGGGTGAAATGTAGCCTGGCCTGTGTCATGCAGGAAGTCAGACTAGATGATCATAATGGTCCCTTCTGACCTTAAAATCCATGAATCACAGCACAGTGATAAATACTCCCTGCATTAATGCCAGCCTAAAGAGATTTATAGCCATGTAACAGATTGGCAGACTCTAGGAACCTGCATAATTAGGTGAGTCATAGCTATCTAGTCACTATGTTGTTAGGGGCTTCATAAGAGTGCAGTTACTGTGAACTCATCCTTGCAGGTGGGTTCAATTAGCTCCCAACCCGGATATAAGGAATAGGAACCTCTGTTAGTGGCAAAGGGAGTTAGGGTTTGGGGTGGAGAGGTCTTACAGGGAAACCTTTAGGAACAGCCAAACTTAGGTGGAGTGTTTGAATAATAACACAATCAACCCAAAGTGAGATGCTTACTTAGATGGGCATAAATGGAGACTTTAACTCTGTGTATATTCTCTGTCCACAATGGGAACGCTATCTGGTAAGAGTTGTTGTTATTATCATTACTTCTAAAGCGTGTGGCCTCATGAATTAATTAAGAGATTACACACAGTAACCGCATTATGTGCTTTCACAGGGGGATAATTCCCAGGGAAGGAGTATCCATCAGTCAGTCAATCAGAACAAAGATGGTCTGAGCCATTCAAAAGCAAGACGTATTAAAAATTCAACATTTGTTGCTCCAGGGTGGCTGAGGTACTGCCATCTCCTCTAATCTAAGCATAGGAAGATGCTCGGATTTCCATAGGTACTTTGAGCAGTGCATGCTGAATTGTAAAGATACCCACTATAGATCAGTTTTAAAATTCCATCCCTCCCCTCATATCTTTCTGCTAATGCGTCATAAAAAGTGCATCAAACACTTACGTTCTTCAACTGGGATGAGCTGAACCAAAACCCTGGATTCAATCTTCCCCATATGTTCAGGTTATTAGAAGTCCAAACCTGGATCCTCATTTTCCAAAGGGCTGTCTATCTTTATAAGGGGCTAAACCAAAACCTCAGCTCTGAACATCCCCAAACTCTGGGGAGTTCAAAATCAGAATCTGGATTCAAATGTTGTTGCTTTAGCCCATCTCTATCCAGACTTGGGGCTGGATCCAGCACCCATTGAAGTCAATGGAAATCTTCCCATTAATTTTAATGGATGCTTGACCAGTCCCTTGAATCCAAAAAACAAACCATGATAAGCCTTAGAGCTGCAAAATGAAATATAGCTGGATTTGGTTAACAGCCAGGGCCGGCTCTACTGTTTTTGCCGCCCCAAGCAGCATGCCGAATTGCCGCCGCAGACGGTGGGGGCAGTCCGTGTGCCGTTAGCTGAAGACAGAAGCTGCCACCGAATTGCCGCCGCCGCGGAAATGCGCATGCCGCCTTAACGGCACACGGACTGCCCCCACCGTCCATGGCGGCAATGTAGCACGCTGCTTTGGGGGGGGGGGCAAAAACACACGGACTCCCGCCCCTTGCAGATTGCCGCCCCAAGCACCTGCTTGGAATGCTGGTGCCTGGAGCCGGCCCTGTTAACAGCAACTCAGAAATGTGGAGTGATGTGCCGTATGGGGTATTTGGCGGTGATGCACATCTAGAAACTTTTCTAGCATTGCACGCTTTTACACTGCTTGTTCAGATGCCATCCACCTCCGCCAAGCAGCAAATCCAAGCCAACAAAAAACAGATAAGCAGCTTATCTCTTTAAGTTGCTTTTTCTTTCCTCTTTGCTTCAGCTCCTTCATCAGTGTGAAATCTCCTGGTAAAGGGCATTCCTAGGAGAAATTTCACAGAATGCAAGAAGGAAAGAACAAAATGCAAGCGTGGCTGATTCTCACCGGATTGAGGCTTCCCATTAATACTGTCATGAATCACACGCACATGCTTTTAGTGTTGCTTCTTGGGATTCTTCCTCTTTACATATCAGATACTAATTATCTTACTAGTTGAGCTGCAACATTTGATTTGGCATTTAACCTGCCTTTGTCTTGTAAATCAACACGGTAGATGAGATGAAGCAAAATGATGAATGAAAAAGAATCCACAGTTGTCTTTCGGAAGGAGGAGAGAAGAAACCAGTATACATGGCAGATTCCACTTTCAATTTCCCCCTTGAAAACATTTTGATCTGAGTTCCCAGCAGTTAGTATTAGCAAGAGGATAAAACTTGAATTTTGATGGCTACTCTGCCATACAGAATGATATATTCTCTTTCTTTTCATGCCCCTTCCAGGTACCCCATTCCCCTTTTATAAGGTGGACTCACATCAGCCTATTAAGACTATAGTGGCATGGCTATGTTGGCATCTCCCCATTATGTAGATGAAGCCGACACCAACAGAAGGGTTTTTTCAGTCAGTGCAAAAACACCACTTTCCTGAACAATATTAACTTCACTGACGGAGGCGCTCTTCCATTGGCACAACTATATCAGATGGGGGTGTGCTTTTTCACACCCCAGATTGATGTAGCTCTGCCCAGATAGTTTTCAGTTGTGTGCCCAAGTTACCATTGTTATTAATCCTTTCTAATGGCACCCAAAGATGTACCTTTGTACCTCCCAAAGCCAAAAGAAGGTGCCCCAAGGAGCTTACAATTGATTAATATTAGACATGACATAAGTGGGCAACAAAACAGTAGGGAGGAGAAATCATCAGTAAGAGGACATAGTTATTCAGCAAGATTGACAGCAGACAATGACAACAGAAGAAAGAGCTTTCTCCTTGGTGGATACATGTATTACGGTAAATGAGTTGTTTTAGCTTGCTAGGCATAACATAGTGGTGCACCTGAATCATAGAATATCATGGTTGGAAGGGACCTCAGGAGGTCATCTAGTCCAACCCCCTGCTCAAAGCAGGACCAATGCCCAGGCAGATTTTTGCCCCAGATCCCTAAATGGCCCCCTCAAGGATTGAACTCACAATCCTGAGTTTTAGCAGGCCAATGCTCAAACCACTGAGCTATCCCTCCCCCCTGGAAGAGGGATGTGACTCAGAACAGGGCTCTGTGCATGAAGATCAGCTCAGGGAAGGTGTTCCGTGTGTAGGGGATAATATAGAAAGCACAAAGATGGCTGTGGCAGAAGCAGGTCCACAGTGAGGAAGGAGGGTGGTGAGGTTGAGATACTGGACTGGGAATAATAACATCTGTGTTTGATTTCTAGCTCTGCCACATGCTTCTTGTGAGACTTTGGATACACATTTGATCCCAGCACAGGTAGACAGACTCTAGCTAACGTGCTAAAAATAGCATGGGATAGTCAACTGCTATTTTTAGTGTGCTAGTTGAGCAGAGCTAGCGCCTGGCCGTTGATCCGCGCTGGGAAGCACGCTCCTAGCAGCAGTATAGATGTAGCCAATGAGGACAATAACTTAGCACCTTTCAGGATCTGAAAACACACCACAAACTATACCATCAGGACGCTATACCAAGTATACCATTGTCCTCCCCTCAAATGCTGCCATCTCTGAGACGGAACGGGACAGCTGTTTAACAGGCCACAGCAACGCTGCATAAACAGCTTACGACGCTCTTAATCAGTTGAAACTACAGAAGGGAAACAAAATGACCACACTGGAATTTGGCCGGACTTCAGTTTGTTCTTAATATCCTAGCAGAGACTTCCATATAATCACAAAAAAATAGAGGTTTTCAAGAATGGGTGCCTAAAGTAACAGAGCAGCTCATCTATTAAAGGCTGGCGGGCTTGGGGCTAACCAACCCTCATTCCTAAAGAGGCACACCTGGGGGAGATTAGCTGTTTCCGTATAAAAAATAGCAGGAAGCTGTAGAGAGGGCGATTACTCAGGAAATTGCAGAGAGATTTTAGAGAGTGAGAAAGCTCCTGCAAGGGAGACAATGAGGCCTGGGGAGTTGCCCCAGATAGACAGGGTTGGGAGTGGCTGGCTAAATCAGGAAGCACCCTGCAGAGAGCGTTTTCAAGGTGTATAGAGGCTTCTGGCAGCAAGTAGGTTCCAGCAGAGAAACCTGAAACTTGGGGAGTGAGACAACGGGCAGGAAAGGCCTGGGGGAATGGATGGACTTCAACTTAATTTTGAACGTTTGTCAATTTGACAAAGCAGAACCCAAGAAAGGATGGGAATGGACAAAAGTGTTTTGAGTTTACTGAATAGTCCCAGAGGAAAAACTGAGGCAGGTTGCCTGTAACATGACCTTAGGCCATGATGGAGTGCATGGAAAGTGGCTGACCCGGTTACAATTAGGCTCCTTAGTTTATACTTAGACACCTAAATAAGTGACCTGGCTTTCAGAAGTCCTGACCACTCAAACATCCCTTGTTCACTTGAAGTATGTATGCGTTCATTATGCATTCGTTTGTGAACCTAGTTTTGCCCCATGTAGTTATTGTAACTGCATGCAGGTATGGTGATTAAGTTGTTTTGCTCGCACAACTTTAGTAAGCGTGTACACAAATCTAGACATCTATGGAGCTGCTGGGTCCTCAGCATTTATTTAGCTGCCTATATCTTACCTTTGGAGCCTAATTTTAGGCACTTGTTTTTGAAAAGATTGGTGTAGGTACATAGCGCAAGAAAGCAGTGTAGCAAAACTGGTAACTTTTCTTTAGGCCAAATTCAGACATCCTCCTTTTATTCCCACTCTGTATGCTAAGAAAACGGTCATAGGTTAATACCTCCTTACTGATGCTCTCATTTCTTCTCGGTCATGCAATAGGCCTGGACAAAAAGGATCCATTAAAATGACCGCAAAAAGAACAGGAGTACTTGTGGCACCTTAGAGACTAACAAATTTATTAGAGCGTAGCCCACGAAAGCTTATGCTCTAATAAATTTGTTAGTCTCTAAGGTGCCACAAGTACTCCTGTTCTTTTTGCGGATACAGACTAACACGGCTGCTACTCTGAAACCTGTCATTAAAATGACCCTCCCCAACCAACCGAAACTTGTTTTTTTGACTAACTGAATACTCACCGAGTGGCTGCTTTCCTCAAGAATTTTTTTATTGAAGAACTGAACAGCAACTGTCTGCCCCTCCCCCGCTTTGGCAGTTTTGCCTCCTCCCCCCCCCCCCCAAAATCAGTTTTTGGCTAATGTTTCTTGATTTTTGGTTGTTCACTATTGAAACATTTTTGGTTTTCGGATTTTCTGATGAAAAGTCAAAGTATTTTTCAAAAACAAAAAGTCCGACTCAAGTATGTACTTTTCGGTGGCATCAGAAAAAGAATGAGTTTGATTCTGATCTCATTTATACTAGTCTTGTGCCAGCTAAACTCCACTGACATTGAGCTAGTTCTGATTTTCATTGATATAAGTGAGACCAAAGGGGGGGGGGTCACAACAGAGCTGCTATTTAAGCCAGAGTAGTGTAAATACCACACTCATTCTTGGGGGTGCACACGAATGTGGAAAGCCGTGTCCCACTTGCCTTTTTTTTTGAAACACCACTGCAAATGATCTTGGTGCTAACAACATTTAAATAAAGGAAACAAGGGCAAAAAAAAAAAAATCTTCCCTGATAACGACAAGACAAGAATACCCATAAGAAAAGAAAGAGATGACATACTTCTTTGCTTGTGACATACATTTTTTACACTGCTTGGGGGCTTTGCTTCCTGATAGTTTACATCATCAACTGTCAGGGCCTTTCCATGCATGATTTATCTGTTCATAATAAAGACACTGTAGTTTAGGAACTGATCTATGATTTCTAGCCGCTCAAACGAACAGTAATAAAAAACAGCTTATGAATAATATAAGGTTTAGTTAAAAAATACTGGGTTTTGAAAAATGGGAGATACGTTTATTTTCCACTGCTTTGTTTATTCTTTTAAAATTCAGACTTGAAGGATATCTATTAAAGGCCATTTTATACTGAAATTTGGGTACCAGAGGGCAAGTTCTGTGGATGCACATGCAACCTTCTGCTTGCGAAACCCACAATTGGATACGCAAATGGAGACAGGGCACTAAGTCACGGAGGATGGAGCATTTACACTGGTATAACTGGGGCAAAATCAGACTCTCAACAGTGCAACTTTTATGGACCTCTTACTCACAGCTACTCATGAGCAGTCTGTCAGTTCCAAGGAGGTGACTCACCGGAATCCAGTTGGAGTAAAGGGTTCCTACCTTGGCCGACCATTTTCAGGAACAAGTCAGGTGATAGCACTAGATGCCAGTTGTCACTATTACTACTTGCGTTATAGTAGCACCTAGAGATCCCAACAAAGATAGTTGGTTGAACTGAAATACCCAGATCGGCGGGTAGTGATGGATCTATCGGGGATCGATTTATCGTGTCTAGTGTAGACGCAATAAAACCGATCCCCGATCACTCTGCTGTTGACTCCAGAACTCCACCGTGGCGAGAGGTGGAAGCAGAGTCGACGGGGGAGCAGCAGCGGTTGACTCGCCATCGTCCTCACGGCCAGGTAAATCAACTTAAGATACGCCGACTTCAGCTACGCTATTTGCGTAGCTGAAGTTGCGTATCTTAGGTCAACCACCACCTTAGTGTAGACCTAGCCTTAGACACAGTACAAACACATAATAAGAGAGAGTCCCTGCCCTGGAGAACATACAGTCTAAGACAGACACACAAAGAATAGAGAAAAGGAAATATCCCCATTTTACAGATAAGAAATACACACAGAAGTCAAATCATTTGACCAATGTCACATGGGAAGTTTGTGACCGCACCGGGAATTGAACCCAGTTTTCCCAGGTCCCTGCCACTCTCATAAAATAAAACTGGTGCAACTTCAGCCCCACATATCAGAGTTTGCCCCATTCAGTATAATAAAATGAAATGGAGAAAATTAATTCTTGCTTAATGACAACAAGAACATAACGAGGGTGTAAAAACCTTCAGGAGTTCTCTGAAAATATGAATATAAGTTCTCATTCAGCTCCAAAAGTGGGCGGCGGAGGGGGTGAGGGGGGGAATGGGACAGAGGTCCCTCATAGCCTCCAAACCTATTTTAATTATCCCTTCCCAAGACAATTATTAATGGGGGAGGAAAAATATTCTGCTACTGTAGCTGGTAATGTATTCCCCTGAGGATGAGAATCTAGAACATCACAGAGTAGACGACCCACTCTGGGGCCATTGAGCACATTGTTATTGGCTCAGAGGGCGGAGTGCCACATTCAAGCTGCTGATGACACTCTTAAATGACTTGAAGGCTGAAATGAACCTAGTTATGAAAGCAAAGTTGTGCACGCACTGAAATAGTCAAGTGGAAAGGAAACCCTTGTATCAAAGACTGCTCTGGGTATGGAATCCATGTCAAAGGGAGAAACAGGTCAAGTATAAAGATGTGGGTTTATAAGGGGGTCTTCCAGAGACGAGGACGGGATCCTTGAAAGGGCTGAGTCGTTTTCACCACTGATGACAGCACTTTTCTCTTCCTCAATTTCTAATCAGATGGCCTTAAAATGCTTTCCAAACGTGAACTAAGCCTCACAGCAAACTGAGGGGAACTGACATGCCAGGGCATTAAGTACATGCAGAAAGTGTGCAACTGGGTGTGTAAAAGTGCACGTTTTGAGAGGCCAGATGTGCAGCCATCTTGTGAAAATAGGCTCTGTAGGATTAGCTCACCCCTAACATCAAATAATTTGTCACACCCAGTAGCTAAGCATATCAAAATCACCGGCACCATTGTAAGGTAGTACAGATGTCAGTCCAAATCACTTCTGAACGTGTCTCATGTGTCTAGCTCTACTGTGTTAGACAACAGTGATCCATTGCCAGACCCTTGGGATGGGCACTCGACAGGTCTGCTGTGTGCTAGGGACCTAGCAAATATGTTCTGGTGAAGGGCTTAGAGTCAACGGAAATGGTTCTTGCCTTTTAGCATGCGTTATCCCTGACCTGGGTGCCCACCACGGAGCAGGAAGAGTCCTGTGAAAAGGTCTTTGCATGGAGGCTGCGATGGCTGGGTCAGAATAAAAGGAGCAAACTGCTTCGGTAACCATGCAGTGCTGCTCAGCACTGCAAGACTAAAAATAGCAGAGTGTGATTTTGTGTGTGTCATCTCTGATTTCTGTATCCAACATGCTCAGTTTACAAGTAAAAGAGCCTCTTTTCCTTAACATGCCTTGGATCTGAGAGAAATCTGGGTTCTTTCTAACTCATGCATCATCATCTGCACTAGAAGTTCGGCGGGACAAATTCGGTCCTCAATGCCAGAAGTGCAACATGGTTTTCTTCAAAGTACATCCTCAGTGGCACCTGTGAAACTCCATTCTTTGCAAATTAGGACCACAGAGACACCACCGTTGGTATCAGTGGGGCTTCACAGGCACAACTGACTAGCCTACATATTAATCCATTCTATTGGTGTTACACGGCAAGAAATAGAACCCAGCTCACTCCCTCTTTGCTGTCTTGGCTCTGCAAGGCTAACAGGAGCAAAAGAACCGTAGCATTTATTTTGCCAGTTATGTAGTTAAAAAAAAAATCCCCCCAAAAGACAGGGTCTGAACTTGGCTCTCTAGTCTTTGCAGGATCTCCTGCACCGTCACTATCTATAACAAAGACATAATTAGGCTTGGAAGGATTCGATTTTTGTAGGTAAAGGTGAGTAAATGTTGATTTCACCGCACACACACAAATGGACAACAAAAAAAATATTTCCATTCACAAGAAATGAAATTTACAGATAGGCGAAGTAAGAAAAATGCTGCTTGAGAACTTAGTAGAGTTTGATTTAAAGATATCTGCCTTTTCTATTTTGAGGTGTGATTTTGTCAATTTGTTTGTTAATGTTTATAAAGTTTAACTTTTTGAATGTCAGTGTCTTATGGTATTAAATAATTAGTCTGACCTCCCTCATTATCTGACCCTCAATAATTTCCTGGGACTGTGAATTTGAATTGATAAAAATGAAAAAGCTTTAAAATAAACATCGATATGTCAAAATTATTTTAAAAAAAAATCAAGTTCTGCCAAGTCTAGACAGAATGGTACAGCTTCCCTCTTTCTCTCCCCTCCCCCGCCCATGTCTTCTGCAGCTGTCACCAACTTATGCCAATATTCAAACATTACAAACGGTTTTTAGTGCTAGAAAGGCCAGCTCTGATGATCATGGGTATCTCAGCTCAAAGGCTTCAAAGTCCGGCTTAGGCAAAATATCTGTAATACCCACTGCGAGTCCAATCATCTCAGTTACAGCCATCTATGCTTTCTTTCTTTTTTAAACAAGCCTTTCCATTATCATTTTCTTCCATTCTTGTTTCAGCTCGCTAAACATTAAGGATGACCCACTGTGTAAACCCAAACTGTATTAATACAGATTAGACGGCTGGCCAAATCCTAACATCCTATTCGGACAAAGTGTAAGAGGCATGGCTACCTCTATCTTTTTTGGGGGGTGGGGGCGGGGGGAAGTAATCTTTTTCTTGATTGAAATATTTTGAATGTGGTTTTTAACATCACAACATTGCTAAAGCAAAAACCAAAACAAACATTTCTTTATGTAAGAATAGAACCACCCCACCACAAAAAAACCCACCAGTTACCCCCACCACCCATCCACGTTGTATTTGCAGAACTTGCACACAGCAGAAATAAGACCTTAAATAATTAGTTTATTATGCACATATACATTCAAGTTTTATTTTAATAAATATGGGTCTCATTCACATCAGAACATATAAACTGGCCTCTGGCTATACATCAGGAATTTCTTCTTACACACTGGCTCAATATGTCACGTCTCCCTCTACTTGCTCATCCTAAGAGACTATAAGAATTTACTACTTTTATCAGTTAATTGAGCTATTCTTTTAGCTCAAGCAGAAGAGGCCTGTTCTGAAGGTCCCAGGTTCGTCCTCACTGCCAAAACTATGGCACCATATTTACCCTATCAGAATTCAATGGGCCAAGGGATTTCACTTCATTTTGTTCATACCAAGGTGGGTGCAATATAAAGGTGCAGTGTCTTTATTAATGGAGAAAAATGGTATAAAAATCTTTGATACCATATCACATCCATGTTCTGCAGGCTCTCTATTTTGTCCTGATCTCCTGGTCATAAACTTTAAGGCCTTTAATGGGATAGGCGCTGGATAATTTAGAGGTCATGGCCAACATTTTCAAATTTGGATATCTAAAGTTAGGTACCTAAATAACTGGCTTGATTTTAAGAGTTGTCAAGCACCTCTGAAAACAAGTCCATTTTTATTTAGTTCCCTAACTTCAGATACCCAAGTTTCAATATTTTGGACCATACTCCATCTACAACCTACCAAGACAGCTGAGCTCAACAGGGATACTGTGGGGCTGACAGAGGGGTAGACATTCGGGGAAGGGTTCAGAACATTTTTGGTGGAATGCCTTCAACTGTGGGCCTCCTTACTACAGGAAATCAGATTGAGCCCTAATTTGATGGTGTTCAGCATAAGATGTGAAATCTGCCTTTCCGTGTCGATAAAGGATAAATAGTGGATGAGAAACAATGATAAACTAAAGTACAAGCATCTCAGATAACTGGCACCCAAAAGTCCTAAAGGAGGTGGCTGAGAAGATCTCTGTCCTACTTATGTTAATTTTTTAGTGAAACTTGAGACGACTGGGGAAATCCCAGAAGACTGGAAGAGTGCTAATGTTACGCCAATATTCAAAAAGGGCAAGTGGAATGATCTGGGTAATATAGGCTGGTTAATCAATCCCAGGCAAAATAATGGAAAAGCAGATATGGAATTCAACTGATAAAGGATAGGAATCTAATTAATGCCAGTCAATAGGCTTTTATGGGAAATAGGTCTTGTCAAACCAACCTGATTTCAATCTTTGAGATTATAAATTTGGTTAATAAAAAGGTAACTGCATAGATGCAATACACTTAGATTTTTGTAAGGTGTTCATGTGACTGAATACCACATGACATTCTAATTAAAAATTAGCACTATACAATATCAAAGCTCATGTTAAATGGATTAAAAACTGGCTAACTGATAGATCTCAAAAAGTGGTTGTCAATGAGGAATCATGATTGAATGGGGACATTTCTAGTGGGGTTCTGCAGAGATCAATACTCTGCCTGAAGTAATTCAACATAAGTGACCTGGAAGTAAATATAAAATCACTGCTGATAAAATTTGAAGATGACACAAATACTGTTGTGGTAAATAATGATGAGGACAGACAGTCATACAGATCACTTGATAAGTGGGGCCCCTTCAAGCAAAATGCATTGTTATACATCTAGGAATAAGGAATGCAGACCATACCTACTGAATGAGGGATTATATCCTGGAAAGCAGTGACACTGAAAAAGATTTAGAAGTCATAGTGGACAAGCAATTCAGCATGAACTCCCAGTGCAATTCTATGGCAAAAAAGGATTTATGCGCTCCTTGGATATATACACAGGGGAGCAGTGAATAGAAGTAGTGAGTTTTACTTCAGTTTCCAGCATTGGTGACACTGATACTGGAATACTGTATCCAGATCTGGTGACTACACTTCAAAAAGGATTCTGAAAAACTGGAGAGGGTGCAGAAGAGAGCCACAAAAATTATTGGAGGGTTGGAAAAAAAAAAAAAAGTCTCACAGTGAAAGACTGAAAAAGCCCAGTAAATTTAGCTTATCAAAAAGAAGATCAAGAGGTGTCTTGATTACAATATATAAGTATCTTCACAGGGAGCAAATACCAGATACTAAAGATTCTTTAATCTAACAGAGACAGACATAACCACAAGTACCAACAACTGGGAGCGGAAGCCAGACAAAGTCAGATTAGAAATAAGGTTCACATGTTTAACAGTGAGGCTGATTAATCATTGAACAAACTACCAAGGAAATGGTGGATACTCCACAGGGATCAGCAACGTGTCCATACATGGACACAAGTGTCTGTGGTAAAAATTTTGAGGTCCATGGTAATTTTTCAAAAAATTGAACGACTGAATGACATACCCCACCCCCAAGTGTCCGTCACACAATATGGTGGTGCCGACCCCTGATTCTCCATCTCTTGGAGTCTTTAAATCAAGACAGGATGCCTTTCTGGAAGTTATGCTCTATTCAGTCACAAGTTATTTGGCTCAATTCAAGGGTAATTGGGTGAAATGTAAAAGTCTGTGATACAGGTGGCCTAATGCTAGGTTAGGTACTAGATCATCTAAATGGTCCCTTCAGGCCTTGAACTCTATGAATCCTAGGGATGATGGAGACCAGAGCATATAAATATAAATATGAGACCATATAAATATGAATGTGGTCAGAGTCCAAATACTACAGTGCCAGGGCAGTTAGCGATAGATGGACAATTATTGGGAGTGCTGTATCACACATGTCTTGGACACGCAAAATGCCAGATTTTAATGGATGTTCTGGGAGCACAAGAAGAGCTATATAAAGCCTTTCTGCACAATGTACGTATTCATAAGCCTCATTGTGTAAGCTGGTCCTTCTCCTGATCTCTCCTTTGCATGCCTGAGCTCTGGGAAAGGGCTGTGGTCCTGGTGAAGTGGAATTATTTGTAAGTAAGGCAGTGTGCTGAGGTTGAGCGAGTTGCTGCGGGCACTTTGGGAACTGCACTGGCAATTGCCTTTCCGCTCAGCTTTTGTCACTGGTGAACTGTACTTTAGGAACTGGAGAAAATATCTTTACCCTGTCTCCTGTCAGACCAAGTTTTATTGCAAATATTGATGTCTTACTATAATATGATATAGGTGTTTTTTTGTTGAATTTCCACCTGGACTATTACTCGACTTCAGGAATGAATTCTGGTCCCATTATTTATTTATTTTAAAAAACACTAACAAATTTCACCAGAATTATATATCACAGGTCATGCATCTTAGCTGGGTACTGCAAATTCAAAGAGGCAAAGTCTAGTAAACCTCAGCATGTGAATTATATTCAGTTTACAGACAAATATGAACTGCAATACTTTATTACTATTATTACAGTACAGGTCCAGACTGATATTAGGGCACTATTGTGCCAGGAACTATATACACACACACACACACACACACACACACACACACACACACACACATAAAAAGAGAAAGTCCCTGCCCCAAAGAGCGTACAATAGGTAAGATATAGAGACCTGATCTAGACAGACAGGACAGGCAATGGCAAGGTAAAAAAAAAAAAAGGTACATTATTCCCATTTTACAGATGGGGACGTGAGGCACAGATTAAGTGACTTGCCCAACTTCACAAAAGAAATGAATCAAGATCTTCTGAGCTCCAGTCTGGTTCCAATTTATAGTACATAGTATACATAATATTCTATAGAATATTCATCCGGCTTCCTACAAAATTCATCTGTTGACCTCTATAAACTGCAATTCAGATGGCAAACTAGCCTGACAGCAGAAAAGCAAATGATTGCCTTCTCCTAACTCTGGTTTCCCTTTCTCACACCACTATCACCTGTCGACTGAGTGGTAGCAGATGTCTGGGGCCTTGCTGTGGTATTGGGGACTGTGCCTTTAACAGGTAAGCTTCCAGACAGAGTCTGCATGTCAAACTCTGCAGCTCTTGATGTGCACAGCCAATTGACAACCAGACACACAATAAGACAGACCACTTAGCACCGAGTGATTCCTGACCACCACACTTGCAGGTTGGGTTCCCAGTAGAGGAGAAATCGGTTAGCTTGGTTTATTCTAAGTCTAACTTGCTTTGTTTACACATGTACACCAGCCCTGAACTGAGATGGTCAAACAGTATGCAGGGCAATCCCTTCTTCCAGGCATCTCAGCCCAGCACCAAGAGAGTCTTCTTCCCAGAGAGTAACTCTGCCTCCAGAATTGACTCCAATCAGAGCCCAAAGCAGAAAGCAAACTCTCCTGCTGCTCATACAGTTCCCTCTCTCCGGATGCTGTCTTCTACATTACTTTGCATAACCTAAAATACCACCACCCCACCGCATGTCTTCCCCAGAGTCTAAACTTCCCCAAGTGCTAAGAAAATCAACTTGGAAGACTATGCGTAACAGTGCCACCTAGCGACACCTGCCATAACAATGTTTCTCAAACAAGCAATACCTCAGCCTCCTCACACATACGCCTAGGCATTGTCACAACAGAAGACATCTACTAATATCATGCTTCTGACACTGATCAATGCTAGATATTCTAGAGAGGACAAAAATCATAGAAAACCAGGAAATTATGCAATAATATATCAACTGACTCCAGCTGTTAATTTGATAAGCCTTGTAATGTTTATCTTAGCTAATGCACAGTAGCTGCAGATGCTGTTGTTACACAGTTCATACAGGTGTGTAATCTGTGTTTTCCTCTGAATCATGTATGTTCCTCAATAATATTCTACAGCCATGATTTCCGCAGACTAGTGAAACATGGCATTAAAAATATTTCCTTTGGTCCTTTAGCGTGTGTGTGCGCGCACACACACACACACACACACACGATGGAGAATAGCAATTTTACTTAGCAGGAAAGTACCATATATATTAGTGAGAGGTTGCTTATTTTATCTGATTTAACTGTATAAATAATAGTTCTCGTGACTTGTTTTCTTTGGAAGTGGTATAATATATGCAAATCAAACATGTAGCTCATCCATCTTTAATAGCTTTCTTTGTGCCATATAACTGCATAGCAGCTGCTTTGTCAAATGACCAAGAAATTAAAGTTTGGCAAAACACTGGTTTTCATCAGCATATGACCTTAAGATAACATTTACATTTCAGGAGATGCTGCTCCAGTCGGAACAGAACTGCAGGGCAAACTTGCATCTCTGCATACTCCTGGTGGCATCCGACAGAAAAGCTAATAAACTGTGTTAGTACATTTTTATTTTTCATAAGCCTGCAAACATGCTCAGCAATGTCAAACTTACTCCTGTGTCTTAGGTGAATAAATAAAGAAAACCAAGCAAGGTGGAATTTATTTAACTCTTCACTGTTTAAGTAATAGATGGAAAGGAGAGAGACTGTTTTTGGAAAACAATGTGCCTCATGCCATTTCGTGTGCTAGAATACTGGATAATGCATAGGCCGGGGCTCCAAGATTTGCATGATTGGATTCAGATATATCCAAGGAAATTAATTTTTCCAGAAGTCCTCTTTGGTTACTAGCAGGTATAGCAATCACATTTTAAGTGTTATTTTGCTCACAGACAGGCTTCTGTAGCTCCAGTCACATAAGATTTGCTGGTAGCTTTCTCCTTGGGTAGCTGTGAATTCAGATGGGTGTTTTCAGAGGAGAAAACCACCAAGACTGGTTTAAACCCCTCCTCCCCCTGCATTTAGAGAAGAAACATTTTGCTTTTGTATTTTTGGTAATTTGGTTTCCATCTGTCTCTGGTCATTATTCCAAAATCCCAATCTTTAATGGAATTTGGGCTTTTTTAGGGGGCTGGGGGTTGATTGATGACTAAGATCATGGAAACAATAAGGTCAGGACTTCACATATAGCTTCAGGATGGATAGAAAAATGTGTCACTAGCTCATAATCTGATTCAATTCAGAATTAGACGTGAATCATGGAGGAGAGTGTGTGTGTGTGTGTGTGTGGAATAAAACAAACACATTTGGTTGTATTTGTCTTCCCTCCTGACTACAACATAATCAGTTTCTTATAACACAACCGTGTGAAATTTACATTACAAAACCACACAGCGCTCACTTAATTTCTGGCTTCATTACAAACTCAAAACTTAGTCTAAACTAGTCAAAAGTCTCATGAGCTTCCAGAGACTCTCATCACCAGTTCCGAGTGAACCCAGGCTGACTTATAAACGTTTAGAGTTGGAGAAAAAAAAACATGGAAAACTTTCAGCTTCAAACCATGTTTATTAAAAACCATACAAGTGTGCAAAATTCAGATCCACATTTCACTAGGGTTGCCAATTCTGGTTGGATGTATTTCTCGAGGTTTCATCACACAATATTTAACTCACTATTAATCTTTAGTTCCTGGAGACTCCAGGACAATCCTGGGGGGTTGGCAACTCTATGTTTCACACACTCCCAAAATTAGGATGTTCAGATATGATGAACTGGTGTAGGGCCACCTCTAGTTTTGACTAAGTTTTGCTTTAAACACATGGGATCTTCTTCACCTGAAACTCAATGTGGAAGTGAAAGGGTTCATATTCCAGATGGACTGAAACTAGAGGCGCCAAGCTGGGAGGGCAATTCAGAACAAGTAAGGACTGAAACCTTGCAAACCTAGGGCCTGATCTTTCAAATTCTTATGCATTTCAAATAGCTTTACCCATGTGACTAGCCCCATTGAACTCAATAGGACTTCATAAAGTGGCACATATGATGCAGTGTTTGCAAGACAGAGCCCCAGATTTCTTGAGTTTCAGGGAGCTCTACCTTAAAACATTCTGGGCCCTTTCCCCTCTGTAACCCTGAGCAGGTCAAATAATCAACAAGCACATATCAACAGGATATTGAAATGGTAAAGAGGGCCATTCCTTGTAGATAGTTATCAAAGCCATGTTAAGTAGACTCGAATCTTTAACATGTTTACCTGAATTGCTAGAGAATTAAGAGTAGACGCTAAATGTATTTGTCTGTGTTTTCATGTATCTTGTTAGAATTTAACAATGTGATTTAATTAGCTTGAAATGCTAAAATCCTGTTCCCGTCTCATAATGCTTCATTATTGTATTCTATTGATTCAGAGATCAAAAGGGGATATTATCATTTAGATGGGATTTGTGGCGTAATAATAATATTGTCCTCATTTGTCTTTGAAACTTGTAATTCCACATAGTAAACTACCTGTGAACTGTTTTAGTAATTTGAATGGCTATTGCGTAATGTATTGTCTGAGAAAAGAACCACTGAATGGAGATCAAACCATCAGCTTGCTTTAATCAAAGACCACGTGGTGGTGTAACCTATTACCCCCCCCCACCCCTTACTTCAACTATAAAGGAAGCTTCAGACTTGATCCTTTTTATTTCAGGTCTGCTTAAACTTTGACAGGGAAGGTCTAAGCCACAATACTGAGGTCTCCAGGTTTACTCTGCATTTACCCTGGAATTCTCATAGAAGAATTTGAACAAAGTCTACATCTGAACTGCCTATTGGACTATAACCTTTTAAACGGATTCCAGAAAAACTTTCGCAAATCAGCAGCCTCCACATCTCTTCTATGAAACTGACCTAAAGGCTTTACACACATTTGTATGTATTTGATCTCTTAACCGTTTATAACTTCATTTTCCTTTTATTAATAAGTCTTAGATTTAGTTAATAAGGATTGGCTGTAAGCATGCGTTTGGGTAAGATCTGAAATATTCATTGAACTGGTGGACAATGTGTCCGGTCCTTTGGGATTGGTAGAACTTTAAATATGGTGAATAAGATTTTCCATAACCCCTCACTATATTAGACTTGGTTGTCTAGATGGGAGCCAAAGGCTGGATTGCAGTGGTTGGGGACTGTATTTGACTGATGGTTAACCAGTGTGGTATTACAGAAATTGTTTGGTTACTGGCTTGGTGAATCTAATTATAGAATAAACCACCAGTTTTGGAGATTGTCTGCCCTATTCCTTGCAGTTTGCCCTGAGCTGGCATTCTCAGCGTGGCTCTTAAAGTTACAGAAAACCAACCTGATGAGGCATACTAAGAAACGAATGTGTTGTTGTAGGTCTTCTCAAGAACAGCACCCCACAAGGGGGCATTCGGCTGAGTTAGCCCCTCATCTCCACTTCCCAGGAAACAGTCATTGCCCATGGGGGTTCCCCAAGCCACAAAGGAGCCACCTGCTTGAGACACACAAACACTTTGGGGTTTGGGGCATAGACTCTCACTGTGGCAAATGGCACTAATGCGGCCAGTTTTCTTAAACAATGTCCTGTAACTGAGATTAGTAATATCTTGCTCTTATGTAGGACTTTCCATCAGCAGATCAGTGTCATCATTCCTGTTTGACTGACATGGAAACTGAGGCACAGGGAGGGGAAATGACTTTTACTCAACAGGCCAGTGGCACAGCTGGGAATAGAAG
The DNA here is from genome assembly GCF_002925995.2 of Terrapene triunguis. Classification (NCBI taxonomy): domain Eukaryota; kingdom Metazoa; phylum Chordata; order Testudines; family Emydidae; genus Terrapene; species Terrapene triunguis. The sequence goes on along the minus strand of NW_020664420.1, from coordinate 5,978,589 downwards.
CCAGGTCTCCTGAGTCCCGGTCCAGTCTCCTCTCCACTAGGCTATACTGCCTGCTCTATGAGTCATCCTGACATTGACCTTATTTAAAAAAAATGATATATATTACACACATCAATTGTTTGGGGTTATTATAGATGATACACAGAACGCAGCTTGGTTTTCTGATTCCAGAGTGAGTTTGCACGGACAGGAGGCGGAGAAAAGGCCTTGTAAAGTGATCAGATTGGATCCGGAAATTGCCAAGACCTAATAAACACAGTGCCCCACAAAGCCATTTTTAGAACCACCGTTTAAATATAGACCTCGTTAGCAGCACCTGCTGTGCTCAGGAAGTGTCATCTGTGAAGTGTCACTCACTCAGATTCAGTGTCACATACAAAAGTAGGACACACATTTGTCACAATGAACATGCTCTCTGGAGTGAGGAATACTGCTTATGGCTTGTCACCTGGACGGCACTCATGGCTGCTGTACATATGTATATTTTTAGTGAAGCTTATTGGGGAAAGGACCAGGTCTTCATATCTGTTTGGCCAGTGCCTAGCACAATCAAGCCCCATCCTGGTTTCAGCCTGTGGGTGCTACCATAATACAATTAACAAATTGTTGATGCAAGCAGCTTTTTAGGGGGGTGGGCTGGGCTGGACTGCCAGGGAGAGAAAGAAACTGGTGATTGACTTTGGGTGTGTGTGACTGTCATCCCAGAGCACCCCCTTCTGGCACTGTGTGGTGCAGCAACCACTGAGCCTTTATGTCCCAGCTGCTTTTTCACTGCTCTGCCCAGCCTCCAACACCTTCTGGATTGCAGAGACTTAGTCCTTGAAGCTAGGCCACTTACAGTTCTTCCCCTTCCAGGGCACTCAAAGTCCAAATCAAGTACAAAGCAACGTAAACCAAATCTTCCCTTTCCTTCAGTAGGATCTGCTGGGCACCAGTCATCCCTGGCCACCTTCTCTCCTGCACTTAGAGTCTCACATCTGCTCTCTCTCTGCCTCCCCCTCCAACTGAGCAGGACTCTTCCTGTTAAGCCCCTCCCAAGCAAACTGGCTCCTTCTCCAGGTGATTGGGCTTTCGTTGGCCCAATAACCCTTTCCTACCTTGCATGGAGGCATGCAGACCCCACTACGCCCCCCCATCTATTAGTGTCCCCGTCACGGTACATAGGTTCTCTTCCCTCAGGGTTTCAAGGTCTCCAGCTCTCCTTCTCGCTCACTACCCATCATGAGCCAGCGATCGCTCTCTTCCTGAGTTGCCCAACAGTCCTCAGCCAGCTGCCCTTTTTCTAAAAGGGTAATTTGTTGTCTGTGCTTTGTGGCTACTCATTGCAGCCCTTGAGCTTTCATGACAGGACCCGCACACCGGGTGTCCTCTGACTCCCCTTCCTCAAGGGAAAAGCCCTTTCTTCCTTGGCCTCTTACCCAGGCCCTGGCATGCTGACGAGGGGCTGTAGTCACTCACAGAGCTCCTGTTTCTATACAAGGAGCTGCCTGAGTCTCTACTGTACACCATTCCAGCCTCTCATGAGCTTCCACTTCCTGGCAACCTTTGCCTGGAGCATAGTCAACTCCTGCTCCAGCATCAAGCACTGCTGCTTCCCACACTCCCTCCACTACCCTACATGGTGCTATCTTTTGCTCCAATTTTGTCATCTGCTCAATAATCTTCTGCTGGGAGATGCTTCTGTTTTCCAGCTCTTCTCAACAGTCTTTCAGCTGTTCTCATAAGCTCTGAAGATGATCAAGAGCGTCCTTTCAGCTTTCTCACTTGCACATCCAGCTTCCTCCACTACTTTTCTGATCAACAGTTGGTCTTCCCAATCCTAGGCTGTCAGTCTAGATTCATGACGCCTTTCCTCTCCACCATATTTTGTGCTACTTTCCTCCACATCTGGGCTGAAAAATCTCACCAGTCTCTTCTAAAGAACACTGGCCACAGAAGATCCTTTACTACCCCAACACATACCCAACCTCTCTGGCCCTGTACCCCCAGCTCTACCTCTCCAATGGGGTAGACCCCACATCTCATCAGGCACACGAGACATGTACAGGGAGGTGCTAGTCCTTCTTTGCCAAAACCCCATTTTCCCCAAAAAGGGTGTCCTTATGACCTGAGTCCATGAGGCCTTCCACTGGCATGCTTCCCAGCTTGTCTGGTACCATGTATGGTTGAGTCCTGGTACCATTCAAAGAGGACTCCAGGCCCCAAACCTAGCTACAATAGCAGCCCAGGTGATCATTCTCCATTGGCTGGCAGAGAAAAAAGGGAGGAGGTTTTGCTTATATATCAAAGTTGCAGGGAAGTTGAGATAGAAGTGAGAGGCAGACCTGTTGAAAGTCTCTGAGTCGTGATAAAAGGGGTAAAACACAAGGGTGATGTCATGGGAGGGGTCTACTATAGACCACCCATCCAGGAAGAAGAGGTAGATGAGGCTTTTTTTTTTTTTAAACTACTAACAAAATTATCCAAAGCACAGGACTTAGTGGTGTTGGGGGATTTCAACTACCCAGACATCTACTGCAAAATAATGCAGCAGGGGAAAAATATTCAATAAGTTCTTGGAGTGCATTGGAGACAACTTTTTATTGCAGAAGGTGGAGAAAGTAATTAGGGGATAAACTGTTTTAGATTGGATTATAACAAAGAGGGAAGAACTGTTTGAGAATTTGAAGGTAGCTTAGGGTGAAAGTGATCATGAAATGATAAGTTCATTATTCTAAGGCATGGTAGCAAGGAAAACAGACCACAGACAGTGGACTTCAATAAGGCAGATTTTGTCAAACTCAGAGAATTGGTAGGCAAGATCCTGTGGCAAGCAAGACTAAGGGGAGGAAAGAGTTCAGGAGAGGGGGAAGTTTTTTTAAAGAGACTTTATTAAGTGCACAAGAACAAACTATCCCAATGCATAGGAGAGATAGGAAGTTTGGTAAGAAACCACCCTGGTTTAACCAGGAGATCTTCAATGACCTGAAATTAAAGACAGAAAGTCATACAGAAGGGAAAACTAAGTCAAATTATGGATGAAAGTCCAAGGCACAAAATTAGAGTAAACTAACTAGGGGCATAAAGGGTAAAAAGAAAACATTTTTAAAATACATTAGAAGACAAAGGAAGACAGACAACTCAAAGAGGAGGGAAAGACAGTAACAGAAAACACAAAATTGCAGAAGTGTTAAGTGTTTTTTTTGTTTCCACCAGAAAGGTTAGCAGTGATTGGATGACTAACATAGTGAACATCAGTGTAAATGGGGTAGTATGTGAGGCTAAAATAGGAAAATAAGTTAAGAATTACTTAGACAAGTTAGATGTCTTCAAGTTGGCAGGGCCTGATGAAATACATCGTAGAATACTTTAAAGAACTGGCTGTAGAGATCTCTGAGCCATTAGCAATTATCTTTGAGAACTCAAGGAGGATACGAGAATACCAGAGAAATGGAAAAGGGCAAATATAGTACCTATTTATAAGGGGAATAAGGACAACCCAGGGAATTATAAATCAGTCAGCTTAACTTTTGTACACGGAAACATAATGGTCCAAATAATCAAATAATGAATTTGTAAGTATCTAGAAGACATAAGATGACAAGTAATGGCCAACATTGATTTGTCAAGAACAAAGTATGTCAAAGCAACCTAATATCCTCCTTTTGACAAGTCATCAAGTCTTGTGGACAGGGGGAAAGCAGTCAATGTGGCATATCTCAACTTTAGTAAGGCTTTTGATACTGTCTCACATGACCGTCTCATAAACAAACTAGGAAAATATACTTGAGATGAATCTACTATAGGGTGGGGCACAACTGATTGGAAAATCATACTCAAAGTGTAGTTATCAATGGTTCACAATCAAGCTGGAAGGGCATATTGAGTGGGGTCCCGCAGGGATCTGTCCTGGGTCTGGTTCTATTCAATATCTTCAAAAATGATTTGGATAATGGCATAGAGAGTACACTTATAAAGTTTGCGGATGATATCAAGATGGAAGTGGTTGCAAGTGTTTTAGAGAACAGGGTCATTATTCAAAATGATCTTGACAAACTGGAGAAATGGTCCAAAATATATAGGATGAAATTCAATAAGGAGCAATGCAAAGTACTACACTTAGGAAGGAATAATCAGTTGCACACATACAAAATGGGAAATGACTGCTGTCATAAACATACAGCTAAGGGTAGCACAAAATCCCTCCTTTAGCTGTAAGGGGTTAAGAAGCTCAAATAACCTGGTTGGCACCTGACCAAAAGGACCAATAAGGAAAGAAGAAACTTTTAAATCTGGGAAGGGGGAGGTTTTATTTGTGTTCTCTTTGTTTTTGTTCCCTCTGGGGAGAGAGAGAGAGAGAGAGACCAACCAAGCAGGTAACCCAGCTTCTACTGAAATGATACATCTAAGATTACAGAAATTGTAAGTAATAGCAAGGAAATGTGTTAGATTATCTTTTGTTTTATCTTGTGAATTTTCCCTATGCTAAGAGGGAGGTTTATTCCTGTTTTTGTAACTTTGAAGTTGAGCCTAGAGGGGAATCCTCTGTGTTTTAAATCTTTTAATTACCCTGTAAAATTACCTTCCAACCTGATTTTACAGAGGTGCTTCTTTTACTTTTTTCTTTATAATAAAGTTCTTCTTTTAAGAACCTGATTGGTTTTTAGTGTCTTAAAAACCCAAGGGTCTGGTCTGTGCTCACTTTGTTAACCTATTGGTTAGTATATTATTCTCAAGCCTCCCCAGGAAAGGGGATGAAGGGGCTTGGGGGGATATTTTGGGGTAACAGGAACTCCAAGTGATCATTTTCCTGAATCTTTGTCTAAATCACTTGGTGGTGGCAGCAATACCGTCCAAGGACAAGGAAAGGATTTGTGCCTTGGGGAAGTTTTTAACCTAAGCTAGTAGAAATAAGCTTAGGGAGCCTTTCATGTGGGTCCCCTCACCTGTACCTCAGAGTTCAGAGTGGGGAGGGAACCTTGACAACTGCCTAGGAAGGAGTACTGCAGAAAGAGATCTGAGGGTCACAAGCTAAATGAGAGTCAACAACGTTATACTGTTGCAAAAAAAGCGAACATCATTCTGGGATGTATTAGCAGGAGAGTTGTAAGCAAGACTCAAGTAGTAATTCTTCCACTCTACTAAGCAATGAAGAAGCCTCAACTGGAGTATTGTGTCCAGTTCTAGGCACCTTATTTCAGGAAAGATATGGACTAATTGAAGAAAGTCCAGAGGAGAGCAACAAAAATGGTTAACAGTCTAGAAAACATGACCTATGAGGAAAGATTGGGGAAAAAATGGTTTTTTTTAGTCTGGTGAAGACAGACTCAGGAGGGATATGATAACAATCTTCAAGTACATAAAAGGTTATTATAAAGGAGAGGGTGATAAATTGTTCTTCCTAATCTCTGAGGACAAGACAAGAAGTAATGGGCTTAAATTGCAGCAAGGGAGAATTAGGAGAGATATTAGGAAAAACTTCCTGTCAGGGTAGATAAGCACTGGAACAACTTACCTAGGGAGGGTGTGGAATCTGTCATTGTCTAACCTGTTCTCAAAAACCTCCAAACACTGGTCAGGGATGGTCTAGATAATACTTAGTCCTGGGTGCAGGGGACTGAAATAGATGATTTACCAAAGTCCCTTCCAGTCCTGCATTTCTATGATTCTCAGCTGATATTCCCAGGCTTGGCACATTTGAAGCACAACACTGGACTTCCTCAGTCACCCGCAGAAGTGTTTCCACTAGGTTTCAGGACTGACCAGGGCCCTGGTAGCTCCCAAGCATTTCTTGGTTTGGACAACTTGGGACCCTCTCCCTTTGAGAGCTTCCCTGTGACTCCCCAGATTGGGGTATCCCCTCTTCTGGTCTGCTCTCTCTCTCTGACTGCTCCCCCTCCGACAGAGCAGGGCTCTTTGTACCTTCTTCCTTGCACTCTGGCTCCTGCTCCAGGGGGTCTCAGTTTGGGCTAACTGGGCCTTCAGTAGCCCATTAACCCCTTCCTGCCTTGCCTGCAGGCTTGTGTGCCCCATTACAGTGACCTTTTTCTGACAGTGTTACTTTAGCTTTACATAGTTATCAAACAATTTAGCATTCCAAGGGATTCCTTCCCAGAGGGAGCACCAGGAACTGTATCTCTCAGAGCTTCCTGGGTTCACCCACTTTTGAGCCAATTTGTGTGTGTGTGTGTGTGTGTGTGTGTGTGTGTGTGTGTGTGTGTGTGTGTCGCAGCCTACTTCTTCCCCTGTAGCAACTGAATTCCAGTGGGTGGTGGGTAAACAGAGCTGTGTGCTCTCAGGGGTGATCAAAGCACAGACACTGCACTTCCACCTGACCTATTACTTGGGACACTCAGGTGTGGTGGAAGGAAGACTCCTTGTCTCTCCCACTGGGTAGATCTGGATCTGGATTTTGGTTGCCATCGCCTTTGGGGCTGTCTCGTTCCACGGCTTAAAATCCAGATCTAGGTTTAGGCTGTTACCAGAACCAGGTGTGTTGAAATATGGCAAGACAGTCCAGAGTCATCAAAACAGTCTGCGACCCACAGCTCTGGGGCGGGAAATTCCTTAGCAAAGCTTATCCTCGTGAGCACAGCCGAGCGAATCTAACTGAGTTTTCCACGTGGGCACCAAGTAAAAAACCCCCAACAAATTTTTGGTTTGTTTCGAACTAAAACTGATTTTTTTACATTTGTCTTTCTGAAACAAAAGAAACAAACATTTTGGTTCAGATCAAGAGACACATGAAATAAAGAGAGAACCTGAAATCAAAATAATTTTTTTTCCAGGTTTGTGTTTAATTTAGTTTTGGGGTATTTTCAGCCCCCACCCCACCAATTTTTTTTTCCATTCAAAACAAAAATGTCATTTCAAAATGAAGTGTTCTGTTTCAGAATGGTAGAAACAAACCGTTTGGACTTTTTAAAATTTTCCTCCCCAAATGTTTCATTTAGTCTGAAACAATTAGTTGAATTTGCCCCGAGTTTGGAAACCGTTTCAGTGCCCTCCCCACCCAAAATGCATTTTTGGTAACTTTCAACAAGCTCTACTTATGAAGTTTCCAGGCTAGGGCCCTGAGCCTGCAAAGAGAACTGTGCCGTTGTAACCCTCTGTCACATAGGGTATGTCTACATTGCCAAGAAAAACCCAGTGCTGAGTCTTAGAGTCAATTGGGCTAGGGCTTGCAGGGCTAAACATAGCAGCGTAGATGTTCCCTTTATAGTGCCCCATTGACCTGAGACTCAAGCAAGAGGCTGAGACAAGCCTCTTGAAGTTTGCTCCAGATTTCCCTTCATAGCATTCAAAAGCATGATCAGATCCCTTAGAGGGCGTGCAAGGTTTTATAGAAGATACCTTATGTCCTTTGCAGCACATTAGCCCTATTTTTAGGGCAGAAAGACCTGGGAGACACCAAGGGACCAAAGATAGCCAGTGCCCCTTAAAAATCTGTATAGGGAGGATGCAGGGAGAAGGAGATTATAGTGGATTAAAAATCTGTCCCATATTCTGCTGCCTGGCCCCACCCCAGTAGACCCCAGTCCACCACTGTTATATTAAGCAACCTTAGCAGGGTGACCACCTTTGTTGGATGGAAATAAGGGAAAGCCACATGAAAAATAAGGGACTATGATTTATTTTAAGGGTCATTTTATGGAAACACCATTTCCTTTAGCATATCATGTATTTTTCTCTCAAGTGTACATTCCTACTGCCCTCAAGCACACAATGCAATTTTCATAAGGTTCAATTTAAATTTAAAAATGGTACTTATTATCGGTTTTAATACATCTTTAAATAAAGGGGGGGGGGGAAATCAATGAAATAAGGGATGGTCCCTTTAAATAAGGGACAAGTGCCCACCCTATCCCTTAGTCTTGCACATTCAGCTCCCGGATAAGATCAGGAGTGGGGCTCTCTCTGATCCCTAAAGTTCTCCCTCTATTGCCCTCAGATCTCCTGCCACACAACCCCGTCCCATTCTCCCAACCCAGCACCTGACATCTTTCTCTGTATAGATGTTAAGATTTTATTGAATCCATCTGTTGGGAAATAACAGGTACTTAAAACTCCCCTCTCTTTGGCTCGGGTTTTATAGAAGCTCATTATTAGAGAGCTAAACATTAAATCTTCATTCTCAGGTTTGTCTGCCTTAACACTGGCGATGCTAAAATTATTGGTGAGGCTGAAGCAGTACATATAACCTCTCAGTCACCCTTGTTTGGATCCGATGTAGCTTTCCTGCCATAATCATCGTTTTCCTCCCTTCTCTCTCCCGCTCTGTCTCTCTTTTCGGAGATGTGTTTCTCTCTGACTGTGATTCCACAGTGGCAGAAAGGGGTCAATCTGTAAAAGATGGACTCAGCCAAGCTTTTCTAGTTCTTTCCTGCTGATGGCAATTATCTGGAGGTTGGCAGCGATCCCAGAAACCTGCAGTTCCTGCAGCCCTGCTGCTCAGGGCCTGCTCCACCAAGCTAGCATCCTAAGAGGATCACTTGGTGTGGTGCCCAGGAAATGACAAACAGAAAAGGTCACACGTACTCCAAAAAGATATACTGCTTGGCAAATTTAATTGACATTGTGCAGCTTTTCAAGACATCCCTGCAGACATTCCAGCATTTAACAGAACAGCAAAATAACAGAGCTTTAAAAACAAAAATATACATCCTCCGCAAAAGGACTCATTCCATATTCCGATAACACTGAGTGTATTTGATCAAGATAGTTTATCGTTACTCCGTGCCCTGGTGTGTAATTTGTCAGTCCCCACCCACGCTTTTTAAATCATCAAGCTTTCTTTGAATGCAGAAACAGTCTGTTGTTCTCCTTGCATGTTTGTCTGTTACAATATTGTGTGAAGAATTCCTGTCAAGCATACTGCACTCTGGAGCTTTCAACAGTGCCTCCTATGTTATTTGGCCATGGGGAAGATGCTGTCTGTAGCAATGGGTGTTTACTTTTTTTTTATTATTATTTTAAAAAGAGAGATATGGAAATTCAAGAAGGCATCTGACAACTAGCACTATTAGCAAGAGGTGATTGGAAAGCAAGAGGGGACCAAGATGAATCCAGAGTGAAGGCAGGAAGCCCTGATTCATCATAGAATGTGCTCAAGAAGGATTCCACTCTTCAGATTATGTTTATTTCAACCTCATTTTGTTAGGAGCAAATAAAACCCAGGGTTGTTTTCTGTGTGTGTGTGTGTTAAACTCTGATTTTTTGACATACTGGGAGAAAAACCAACTGTGTGTGACTAATGGCGATGGAACAGACATCATGTGACAAACCTCATGAATTTCCAAAACCTCATCGATACAATTTGGAATTAAAGGAACCAATGGAGAGAACTTGCCTTTATGGTTGGGGCTGTGTAAATGCCAGAGTTTGGATGGCAGGGACTGGAAGTGAATCAAGGTTTGAGTTCACAGGGAGCTCTTTTTAATTCATTCATCTTTCCTCTGTTCTAATGAATAGATTTACACCTTCTGGCTGCAGTATACAATGTATGTGGTAAAGTAGCAGTGGCATAGGTTCTCAAGTTTACACGCAAGAGCCACAAACCTCCATTTGGATAGAAGGCCAACACCCACTGATGCAGTATTAGATTGTAAATTCCTCGGGGCTCTTTGACTGTGTCTATACAGCACAGAGCTCAAGAATCTACTGAGGACTCTGGGAGCTGTATTCATATAAGTATTAAACAATAAATATAAGACTCCGTTTGAGAGCAGCCTGGGCAAAGTTTTCAAAGCTGGGTGCCTAAAGTGAGATATTTCAATCCATATCTGGGCACCTCCGCACAGGGTGTTGTGGGAGCACAGGACCTTTGAAAGTTGGTCACTTGTTTAGGTGCCTAAATATGGATTGAAATGTCTCACTTTAGGCACTCAAGGTTGAAAAAGTTGATCTATACTGGCAGAGGTGGTCACTAGTATTTTTCCCTGGGGGTGTTACAATCCCCGCTCCACCCAAGGCCCCGCCCCCCCCCCACCCCCCCCCCCCCCCCCAAGACCCTGCCCTTGCTCTACCTCCTCCCCAAGGCTCCCGCCTGCCCCCCACTCGCTGCTCTCCACCCTCCCCGAGCCACCAAACTGCTGATCAACAGCACGGCCGAAAGCTATGGCTGGTGGGTGCTGAGCACCCACTCTTTTGCTCCAGTCCCGAAGCACCCACAGAGTCGGTGCCTATATAGACTAGTATGTCTCTAAAATCTTAATCCTATCATACAGAAGCTGTGGCAGAACACTACAGCTTGTTTGGACCATACTGACCACAGCTGAGAAAAAAGTCTCACTGTGTGTATAAAATCACTGGGAAAAAACTGTTTTCAAGAGTTTTTGAAGATGGTTTGCTTTAAGATGTTTGTGTTTTCTGGTATACACAGTACTTCGATGATAAAACATGGATCGGAGGCTTTCAAGGTGTTCTTTAAACAACAGTTATCTCTAACCACCATGATAGGTAGGTAAATGTCATTCTCCTCCAAAAGGCCGACTGTCCCACCTACAATGTCACAACATGAGTGATAGAGTTTGGAGTAGAATCCAGTACTCCTAGAAACAAAGGGGACAAAATATATTACTGTATATTCTACAAGAGGGATAAGGTGGGCGAGGTAATATTGGACCAACTTCTGTTGTTGAGAGAGAAGAGCTTTTGAGGCGCTCTTCCACCACCAGAAGTGGGTCCCACAAAAGATTTTACTTCACCCACCTTGTCTCTCTAATAGCCTGGGACCAACACGGCTACAACTACACTGCAAACAATGATGTAAATACTCTGACAATCCTGGGGATTTATGTGAAGTGTCACAGAAAGAAAGTAAATGTGGCTTGGTGAAACTCTTTAAACACTTTTCATTGCTAATATTTTGAAAAGTAATTCTTGGTCAGTTTGTACAACATGTACTTTGCTTTTCTCCCGTTTCCCACCTCATTTAATTGATTAGGGCATGAAGACCTCAACAGGTTAAAACTTCAGGCTACATAGGTTCAGAAAAGTGGACACCATCCCGTTAAACTAGTGAAACATTCAGAATCTGAATATCCAGGTATTTCTGAGAATACATCACTTTGGCAAGATTTAATCCACTATGAACTATTACCAGAGAGAACTCAGTGACAAAGAGTAAGCTCAGAGAAACGAAAGTACACAGTTTAATTAAAATGCTCCCCTTTTAATTCCAAATTATTGTCACGTTCTAGTTCACTCTTTGGGTGGAAAGCGTATAATTGAATTATTGCCTGTTATGATGGATGCACTCTAACACTACACAATTGTTTAAGAAAGAAAGTGCTGAATAATACTGTATACAAATGAAACTGTGGGAAAATCAAGGTAGGTGAATGTAATTACTTGACATCCCTTTTATCTATATCTCAGGGTTTTATATTGCTGCCCATGACTGTGGTACCGGAGTGTCTCCCATGTAAAGTCATTAGCAACAGTGAAGTCCCCAGGGGGCTTCATGGAGTCTCTGCCTCTTGGTAAAAACTCTACTTGGGCTAGGGACTAATTCTTTAGGTTTTATTAGTTTTCTCCTTTTGGGGGTAGTGTGGTTGGAATTTAGGGGTAGACCACTTTGTCCTCAGCTTTCACATGCTTAATCCTGGACCTAATGTTGCTTATAATACTGTTATGGGGTCACTGGTGACCAGAAAAGATCTTGGCATTATGTTTCATTTGACAGACTGCACCTGCTGGCAGCACAGAGCTCTCTAATATAATGCTGGGGGGTTATTTCAGTCATGACTCAGAGAAATACAACCTATTGAATCACAACCACAACTTCATTCCTCACCCAAGTTATTCTTTGCAATGTTTCCCCTCCAAGTTCTGTACTGGCCTGACCCCACTTAGTTTGTGAGAACTGAAGGGAACCACAGAACAAGGTCACCTGACTGTAGACCACCAACAGGCAGCTCTGTGAGAAGAATTTCGCCCATGAACGAGAATACATTTCTTTTCAGCAGACCAAAGCCAGTGGGAGTTTTGCCAATGACCTCAGTGGAGCAGGAGTTGGTCCAGACAAAGCAGTTGCATTCAGATGAGGTAGAAGAATAAAGTGTTCATGTATTTTACAAACTAGTGAGCAGGTCAGAGACTGACTCCCTGATTTTGTTTTAAGTAGAGTATCATTTCTCTGTCAGTATTGGGACAAAGGCTTCATCTATGCCAAATCACCAATTTTGGATCTGAGCTGGAGTAGATGGACTCTAATCACAGGAATTACAGAATTACTCTATTGCCATAGGTTAGCATTCGCTAGAGCAATGGACACAGCAAATCTGATGTGTTTTATCTCTCTCATTGCCTTCGTAGTCAAAATAAAACTCTCATGTTTATTTAAGATTGTATTGAGTTTGGGTTGATCTTTCCTCAGCTTCAAATTCCCTTACACAACTAAATCAAACTAAATGTCAGGCTACCAAGGCAGCAGGATCATCTCTGCACACTGAGCTTTGGCCACAGTCTGAAGAGCAAATGGGTAGTTTGATTAACATTGAGCCGTGCTAGTGGGAAAATAACGTCTGCCCAAAAATCTATCACCTTTTCCCTTCTTTCATAGGCCTTTGCAGTAGAGTTGTTGCAAGTTTGCCTAGAGATAAGCCAAGAAGATTCAGCTAAAAGAAAGCATGGTCTTGTGTTGAAGAGCCTAGACTAGGATTCAGGAAATCTACATTCAGTTCCCACCAATTCCATGGAATTCCTGTGGGCAAGTCATTTAGTCTCCTTGTGCCCGTCTACAGCACCTTTCGCCTTCATAGGGTTGTTGAGAGGATAAACTCTCAGATGTTTGTGAGGGCTTGGATTCTATAATAATGCGGGTGCCATCCAGAGCGGGTTCCAAATATAACCCATCTCTCTGGGTGTCCCTGTAGCTATACCCTTTGGGGTCATAACACCAAACACAAATGGGTTAAGGCAGTTATTCAGCCCACATGCTGAGGCAGTGGAACTGCTGCCCTGCACCTTGGGAAGGGAAAAGTAGATTTCACCTGCCTAGAGCCTGATTACTTTGTGTTGGCTCATTCCATAAGTCACGTGGTATTATAGACTCAGACTTTATCGTTTCTGTTCCCTGACTGGATAGACTTGTGGAACTGAATTAATTCAGTGCAAATTTCAAAGAGTATTATCAAAGACTCATTTTGCAATTTGCGGCAGGAACATTCAATCATTTGATCTTAACATTTACAAGTATTCATACAAGTTCAGGTGTCAGAGTGTGGACATGAAAAGGTTGGGCATGCGTTTGAATTAAAATTTGCTTTCAAAGTTGGGGAAAATATTTGCAGACCTTCCTCCTCTGCACGGGGGAGGGGGGAGGGAATGGATCAGTGTTCACGTTGCATGCCCCGTCAGTGCCTGGCCTGGGCTGGGGAAGCTAATGATCCAACCAGCAGACCAAATTCGGTGATGAATACTGGTCACTTGCCACTTGAAACACGTTGTGCGTATGCCAAGAACACAACCATAGCTAGCACAGTCTGGATACCAGTGTAGTCAAGGCTTCAGATAACAGCCTACATTTTCTGCCAGTTTAACTCTATCAGTGGTGTTTGGCCAGAAGAGAATTTAGACCACCATGTTTTTAGAGCTCTTCATATCAAGGGCACTCCAAGTGCACACAAGAGGAAGAGGTCAAAAACAAAGCACAATTTTGTATGTATGCAAAAGAGCCCCACCCAAAAGAAATCCATTCAATAAAATTTAAAGGCAGGAAATTCAAAGCTGAAAAAAGGAAAATAATGTGTAATTAGACTTGTGGGCCTCATGGCCACAGGAGGTTCTTGGGGCCCAGAAGTTTGCTAGATTCCAGGAGGGACTGAACATTTATATGGATAACAAGAATATACCAAGTTATAATAGTTAATACTAAAACAATTTTGAAAGGGATCTAAAACCTTATGTTTCAGGATTTAAGACAATATTTAACTATTCAGGATGAGGATGAGACATTCACAGTGGTGGATTACCACTCATCTGCCTATTGCAGGGCTTACTTCAGAGGAAAGTACAGTATCTGTCATTGACCAGTGCTGGAGACAGGATATTGGAGATGGACCATTGGTCTGGAAATTCCTGCATTGATCTATGATTTTCAAATTTGACAATGAGCACAAAATTAGAAGAAAAATAAGAAGTTCTTTTATTAGGAGTGCTTTACCTATTTCATGTTATTGTAAGACAATTTTACAAAAAAGTGGACAATAACAGAAAATAAAACTATACTGATCTACAGTGTTTTTAAAAAAATAATCTTCAAAAACACTTTATCATTGTCATTGCCCCTTCTGTATCATCCATCCTCTTTGCTATGTAATAATGCATTGTAAAATTGTGCACCAGCCTTCTGTAGATACCCCAATGGGATCTCTTCTCGTTTGTTCTCTTTTTCTCTATTTGCTATCCTAACTGCAGCTGAAAATTGAGTTGGTGTTTTTAAACCTATTCACCGCTGCCCACCAAGTGTCAAACCCATGACCAAGTAGGACATCATTCCTGTTGACGTTATGTGACCTAATGCTCTTTACTTTAAATTTGTCTTTAGTAAATTGCACAAACCACTGGGATTGCCCATGTTTGCATTATTCCAAGCTTTAATACAAGCTGTTTGGATTTTAAATATCTCTACCATGAATTTAAATGACTGGGCCAGTTTTTCCACTGAAGTCCATGGAGATACATCATGGATGAATTTGGTGCACTACATTTTTAAAAATAAGATCCGTGTTTTTAAATAATAGTTTATAAAATGTGCAACTGAGGCCGATTAATACAGCATCACATTGCTTAACGGCGTCTTAAGATTTCTGCAGCCAACACTACGTTTGGAATCAAAATAGCCACAAGATTACTTGGATTCATGACTCCCTACCATAAGCAACCACACACAATGGGTCGAGTTTGTGATATAATTCACAAAAGTACCTCTCTTTCACTGCAATATCTAGGTATCAGCACAAGGGAATAGGATGTAATCCAAAACCTACTGACTTGAACAGGAGTTTGAAGTCAATGGAGAATGGGCTTTGGTTAAGGCCCATAGTTCCTTCTGCTGAGAAAATACTGCACCAATCCAGCTTTTCAGACACTAAAGCATAATATTCCAATGTTCTACTTTTGGAGATCTTTTGGATGACTCTCCACTGCACAACTTTCCTCCCCACGTGAGAGGATAAGAATAAACACCATATGACAGAACTTAGTCTTGTTACTTAATGCACTACTGGAAGATGCTCAGATACTACAGTGATGAGCATGGTATAAAAACCTATCTAGAATAGAATGATGAAAAATATTGTAATATTGTCCCCTCCCCATTAGTCCAGAGAAGAGCAACAAAAATGATTAGAGGTCTAGAAAACATGACCTATAAGGGAAGATTGAAAAAATTGCATTTGTTTAGTCTTTAAAAGAGAAGACTGAGAGGGAACACGATAACATTTTTAAATATGTAAAAGGTCGTTACAAGGAGGAGAGAGAAGAATTGTTCTTCTTAAACTCTGAGGATAGGACAAGAAGCAATGGGCTTAAATTTCAGCAAGGGAGGTTTAGGTTGGACATTAGAAAAAACTTCTTAACTCTCAGGGTGGTTAAGCACTGGAATAAATTGCCAAGGGAGGTTGTGGAATCTCCATCATTGGAGATTTTTAAGAGCAGGTTGGACAAACATCTGTCAGGGATGGTCTAAATAATACTTAGTCCTGCCATGAGTGCAGGGGACTGGACTAGATGACCTCTTGAGGTCCTTTCCAGTTTTATGATTAGCTGGGTTGTAGGTGGGTGTGGTTTAAGAGAGACTAAGGGACTAGGGCTGAAACAAAGGCTATCTCTACACTGCCTTGCAGTTCATACTACGGGGGTAGGAATAACAATGCACATGAAAGTGTTGTGCTGTAATTCCCCTGTGTGGATGCTGCAGTTGTGAACTCAAAGGTTCCTATTTGACATTAATGCAATCCTGTTTGAAGAGGACTACAGCGACAAACTAAGAACCTTTTCATTGGTGCTCAAGTGTCCACACAGGGGAGTTACAGTGTTGCAATTTGGTGTGCTCTGCTATTCACACCCCCATAGTATGAACTGTGGGGCAGTGTAGACAAGTCCAAATTGTCCTTTTGATGGGTGGTGCTTCCTGTTGCCAGTTCTAGCGGAGGCAGGTGCTGCTGTGTGTGAGGGCTTTGACTGCATTAAAAGTTGGTTGGATTTTTAGATAACGTGGCCTTTCCTCACTCCTTCAGATACTTCGGATGTTACAATATCAAGGTGACTCCATCAATAGGCAGGTGTACCTAAAGTTAGAATCTGCATTACCAAATGTGCAAGAGGATCCACTTTTTTAGACTTGGTTCATCCATGTCTCATTAGCTACTTGTCAGATGCCCCTGATTCAAATGTACTACTACTACTACAACGTGCTCTTTTCCTGTATTGTTCACCATTCCCTTGAAGTCAAGGGGAGTGCTGTAGGTAAGAAGAGCATGGGACCAAGCCTATAGGCGGTACCCTTAAAATAAAAGGAAAGATGTCAACTTTTGACTTCATGGTTGCACAAAGGATCAAGCTACCTGGAAAAGCTCTTAATTGATTCTCCTGAGCTCTTACATAGATTTTACAGGCCAGAATGTAACAAGGTTGGGGAAATAGCCCTATTCTCCATCCCCTTCAAATATTCCTACTGGGAGAGTATAAGAGGTCAGACTCACCCCTGCGGCGCCTCCTGCTGGTCTCTCAGGGAATTAGCTCGACCCAGCCTCCAGAGCACCCTTTGCAGGCCGGTGATCCGCCTTGTCACGACTTCTGGCCCCCGTGTCCCTCCCAGGACCCCGGTGCCCCTTGCTCTGGGTGCTGCCCCCTGGCAGTACCCACACATGCTGGGTCTCCCCTCCCTGGGGAACCCCCCACCCACTATCCCTACCTCACCTCAGGATAAGGCCAGTGCCAGTCTCCAACTAGCCCCCGCTCCCTGGGGCAGACTGCAGTATAGGCCACTCATCATCGGCAAGGTTGGGTTTGGACCTGCTGCCTTGGCCTAGCCCTGGGCTGCCCTCTGCAACCCCCAGTACTCCTTGGCCTTTTCCTAGGCCGCAGCCTGGGGCTTTCCAGGCTGGAGCTCCCCAGCCCTGCTCCACTCAGGTACCCTGTGTCTAGTTCCCTGCAGCCAGGCTCTTCTCTCTCTGAGTGCAGAGAGAGACTCTGTCTGAGCTCCTGGCTCCCTGCCTTTATAGGGCCAGCTGAGTCTGTTTGGGGTGTGGCCCCAGTTGCAGCCACTTCCCCCGAATCAGCTCAGCCTTCCCTGCCCCAGCCTTCTCCCAGGGCTGTTCCAAACCCCTCAGGGCAGGAGCGGGTGTCCACCCCGCTACAGAGAGTATAGCTGGTGCAGAGGGAAAGTAGAAATTGAATCTCTGAAAAGGAGATATCAGTGCTATTTTCCAGCATTCTCCACCAGTGTCATGAGATGTGTTCTACTTTGATCTGTGCTCTGCAGCCAAAGTGCCTGAGCAATGCACGCCACACTACAGCTGTAACTCGAAGAGTCATGGTTGGGCTCTTAATAAAGTGCATTAATTCTGGCTAATTTGCCTTCTCCCACTGCAGTAAAAGGAGACAGAACTGAAAGGGCCAGTCTCTCAGAAGGACATGAAGGGAGTCCAGGATGTTTAGAAGGATGTGAAAGGATTCAGGGGTTGGTTCTGACCAGCAACAGAAGTGGCTTCCTCTGATTCTCACTAAACCGAGGACAGTCATTGTAACGATCAATGAGACATACTGAGCACAGGAATGAAGTGCTATGGCTGTTGGCACCTGATGTTGAAGACCAATTAAGTCACCAAAAATGTATGCTGCAGATCCCTGCATTTTATGCCCCAAAATAGAGACTTCTCCCAAACCATCGGGATGTGAACATGCATCTCTTGAATATTTTATATTTTGGTTCAGTATCTAAAGTGAAACATCATGAAACTAGCTGCTCAGTCAGACATTAAGAATAACTGTAACACACTGATAAGGCACCAAAATAAAGCCAGATGGATTTAAAGGTCATTCTGTCGGTCTCTCATCTAGCGAGGATTTTATAGCAAGCTCATTAACATAGTATCTGATCCCCTACTATGCTGTTCCATATTTGGTAGTGATCTCAGTAGTAATCTGAAATATATATTCATGTGGGACATACACACTACCATATACACATACAGGGGATAGCCTGATCTAGTGGATCAGGCACTGGGTTAGGGGCCAGGAGACCTGGGTTTAATTTCCAGTTCTGCCATTGACCTACTCTGTGACCTTGGGCAAGTCAGTTCCCCTCTCGGCTTCTCCCAGCCTTTGTCTTGTCTATTTAGACTAATCTCGCTGGAGCAGAGACTGTCTTTTCTACATGCATGTAGAGCGTACAGCTGGTGCCCCATCTCAGTTGGGGTCTCAAGGCACTATTGTAATACAGCTAATGGTTCCCACCATAGTTCTCAGCACACAGTGATGTTTAAATGCTAGGTGTGTGGTTTCATTTGGGAGGTAGTCACCTTGAACAATGAAGGACATTTGACATGAATATCAAAGCTCTCATCCTGAAATATTCCAAAGCAATATACAGACTTTAGGCCAGACTGTGCAACATGAGCACTGATGAACACTTCCTCCTGAACTTAATCTCATGGACTTCAATGAGGTGACTTGCACAGTAAATGCTCACCAACATGAATGAAGACTACAAAAGGCTATTTTTGAGTCATAATGATCCCCCTAGAAGAGGGCATGGGATAACTGGGTTACGTGCATACAGTAAGGTTTGGTTGAGTGGAGGTTAAAGGTAGACTGCTTTGCAGATATGAGTCCTGGTCTCTACCTCCTAGAATGAAAGCAGGAGGAGAGAATTGAACTACTGGAATCCAAGTGGCCTGTTGGATCAATTAAGCTGCAAAATGGACAAACAAAAGAAATAAGTATCAGATCAGCTGAGTAACATGGTTATTGCAATTCAAGGTAGACAATAATAGTTACAATAACTGACACTACCACATGGCCTCATGTATTCTGCAGGAAGCTGGATATAAATCCAAGGCTACTGAAAGAATGGTTGGAACATTTTTCCCCATCAGATCATGTCGGTTTGTTGAAAGCACAATGTTTTGCGAGGAGCTGTCATTTTCAGTGTATCTTCTGATGGAAACCAAACATGTTTCCTGCCAGTTCAACATTTGGAGGCAATTTGTGAAGGAACAGTCCCCTTACAAACTCTGAAATATACTCCAAGTACCATTCCCACAGCATGTAGCTTTGGACAAGAATATTAGATAGTAAAAGGAAAGCACGGCTCAAGGACTAGGGTCCAGATCCTCAAAGGAATGTAGGCACCTAATTCCTATGGAAATCAAATTAGGCACCTAAATACCTTTGAGGATCAGGGCCTATGTCCTCACAAAGAGCTTGATTCTGCTCCCATTGACTTCTATAGTGCAGGATCAGGAACTGCATCTAGTACAAACTCACAGCACTTCTGGTTTTAGTCCTCTTCTCCTACAATGCATTTCTAACTGCTCCTGTTCAAGCACACCTTTCAGAAGACCTGCCCCATAAGCCACAGCTTCCTAGAAACACATGACCTGTTTTGCTGTTTGCTAGCTATCCCGTATATATGCGTATGGGGATTTCAGGCAACGTACCTGAGGGCTGGATTGGGGCCTCTTTGTCTTTCATGCTCAATAGGAAAACCATGGTAATTCAAATTTTGGCACTGGCCAAACTCCAAAAGACAGTGATGTGTTGAGCAGATTGCTTGCAAGTTGACTCAGTGTGCTTATGAGCTGATGCCTGCAATGGTTATACCCATTCGTTGATGAGAATTATTAGTTGTATGTTATTGTGATATATTTGCTAATTTTGCCTCACTATTTTTACCGTCAGCACTTTATAGCTCCAGGAGGCGGGTTTCCATAAGCAAGAGAGCCCAACACAATGGGTCCCATCTTTTTGAAAAGTGGAACAAAATCCAGCCTATTTCATTAAAAAGAAACCCTAGATTTTATGTATTCAGCACATTGTGTGGAACAATTTCAGAGCTTTGGGTCATGAATGACTTATTTCCATTAAAAATAACAGTGTTATTCCTGGCAACGTGAGCTCGTGTGATTTCTCTTGCCAGCAAAGATCTGCCTATACATATAAAACAGCCTCCCCAATTTCAAGAGAACAGGCGATGAGGAAGAGACACGGCTGATCTCTAACTTCTAAGCGATGCCGGCAATTTGCTTTTGCACTTTACACCACTGAGATTTCTATTGTTGTTTTAGTTCTATTGAGTTCAGGATTAAATTGAAGGCAGCAATTTTGAAACTTGGCCTTGGGGGCCTCCGAGGCGAGGTTGTGGGGAGAACAGCTCATGAATAGACTGCAGGCTGGGGTCTGCAGGGAAATGCACACCTGCTACAGAAAAGCATGATTAGCCTTACTTCAGCAAGGCTCATTTACAACAGGCCTATGAGCTCTTCCTCACCCACTTCTTATTAGGACTTAACTTGCTACAAGGTGGAAGCTGCCACTGCTTGGTGCACTGTGTCTGGGTGTTGACTATTTTTTTAAATAAACCTGAATTTTAAATCCTCGGAGTGTAAGACTGACAAAGTCAGTGGAGTTCTACCGGTGATGACTCTAACCCACTGTCTTTAGCGAGGTTCAAAACAGCCCACAGCTGAGATGAAAGTGCAGCGTTTGGCTTTTTGCCCAGTAAATAAGACACACTAAAAGGTCACACCCTTCCCCCAAAAAATCCTTGCTCAGGGGAAAAGGAGAAAAAAAAAATCTTTTCTGCGAGGTTAACTGATTACAAGGTGAAGTGTAGCAAAGGATTGTTCCTGTTCCTGAATTCTTCCCTGTCCTCAAACATAAGCTTGAGAACTCTAGGAGTCTGCATCACAAATGAAATGCTGCTGTGGTTTTGTTGAATTGGCACACACTGGTTGTAGCATGCTATTCACAAACCTAGTGTAGTCAACAATACCAGAATAAGGGTGTGATAGCTAGGAGTGCTGGTAGAAGACTGGTTTTTAAATACTAGCTCCAACATATGACAAGGATCAGTATCCTTATTTAGGAACCTTAATAAGTGGCTTGGCATTCAAAAGTGCTGAGCACTCACCCGCTCTCATGGACGTCAGAGAGCGATGCTGAGTGTTCAACACTTTTGAAAAATCAGGTCATGTATGTAGGTGCCTAAATATGGACTCAGGAGCCTAATTTCAGGTTCCCATCTTCACCCCATTTTTACTGGGACAAAAAACCTGATCAGCGGTCTCAAACCATTAAACCAGACCTTGACCACACGACAACAGTTGAGAATGTTTTATGAGGGCAGTTCACTTATAGCTTTAAATTCTAAATAAGCATAAGTTAAATCATCTGCAACTCACACAAACCACCTTTCTTTCCTATTTAGCTCTAGAATGTAATGACCACTTATTATAAATAATACAGCAGCACCGAGAGGCTTCAGTCAGGACCAGGCTCCCATTGTGCTAGGTGCTGTACACACGCGACTTCAACGACCATCAAAACCTCAACAAGAATTATTGCCTTAAGGGCCCGACAATGCCTCATCCTGCAGGAAACCGCTCCCAGCCCCATTCTTATCAGTCATACGTCAATGTTCATAGACTTCAAGTATCATCCTGTCTGCAGAATGATTAACAAGTGTCAAGGCCTAGTTCTGTAACCTAGCAAAGCCTCCTGTCTCCTGAAGGGAGAGAGAGAAAAAGAGAAATGGAAAGTACATCATATCGAGATACTCCCTCTCAGCATCATGTTAAAATTTATAGATAAAAAGTCAGGATTAAATGAGGCCAAATCAGCAGTTTTGGACTCTCTCCTCTAAGGAGAAAGACTTAGCTGTCTGACTTCTACTTGGCCGGCTTTCCAGGCCTGCAATTCACAGCTGCAGTGAAGCAAAGCAGGTCCAATAACGCCATTTGTTTTCAACTAAAAAAGGAGATGTATAAATGGATCATAGAAGAAGGGGCCATTAGCAGACATTTAGTCTGACCATAGCGAGAAGTGCAGATGGTTCAGGGGAACAGAGCCAACTTGGCATTTATATAAGCTATCTTGCATCTCCTTCCCCTCCCCCTCCACCCCGGGCCAGCACTCAGATTGATTAAGAGGTCAAATAAAGGCTGCCTCAGTGCAAGTGTGTGCATGATATATAACAAAAATGTTCATCTCACAGTAAAGGCTTTCTAAACAGTATAAAAGACAAATCGATTTCTAAACTAATTCTGGGTCTGTTTAAGTCTTTTCTTCCTGGAAACTCTACATGACAAATATTTAGAGAAGTGATTGAAGAAATCCAGACTCAGTAGTGGAAGGAGTGTGGGAGAAAGGGAAGGGTGTTAGTTAAAGCAGGTGGAAAATATTATATGCGTATTTTAGTTATTTGATGGACAAAGCAAACATCCTTCTGCCAACTAGAGGAAGAATGTCAAATTTGAGAGGTATGCTGTCATCAAGGGACTAGGCTTCATGTCTGTCATATCAAAACCATGACAAATGACTTTTTCACAATATGAGAAAAAACGAAGGCCATTTTTAGAACATCCTCTAACTCAATATCTGTCCACGTGTCTGACTATTTCCCACTCTATCCCTTTATCTCATGTGACTAGTACTGTGGGGTGAAATCCTGACTCTACTGAAGTCAATTGCAAAACTTTTGTGACCTTTGGTATATAAGCCTCATTATGACTGCAGTAATGCAGGCTGACTGAAGTCTTCCCTATGATGCATGGCAGAGCTAGTTATAAAGCTCAGTTATCCCAGGTACCGTAGGGATGAATGCATTTAAGACCAATATTACTGGAGCATGTAAAGATGAATGGCTCATATAAGGCCTGATCCTGCAGACCTTATCAGATGAGCAATCTTATTGTGACACTGGCAAACCGGATGCTAGCTCATGCCAAGGTCCCCATGTCTCAATGGAATAATGACAAAAACATAGCTGGAATCAGTCTGGCTCACCTGTGTGTTGGTATTGTTAAAATAGGTATTGGGAGTATAAGAATGTTTCGTGTTTACACTTTATTGAATGCTTGTGAGTTGCTGCCTGTATTGATCTCACTTATAATATCTGTGCCCCATATTGTAAGGTCATTGAGCAGTTGTACTGTAAGCCTCTGTGACCGTGTAATTCACCAGACAAGAGAGAGACGTTAACTAATGTGAAGTGTTGGTCTCCAACAGAAGGTGCTTTGTCCTGCCCAACAGGGAAGGTCCATCGGCACCAGATGGAATGTTGTGGGACATTATAGAGGACAAAAGGTGTTTGTTGTTTTCCCCCTTCCCTCCATGAAGATGAGTCATGCAAGTGGATTCCTCATGTCAGCCAAGTTCTCAGCCCACAGCACAGGGGAGGAGGGGAAATAAAAACCTCTAACAAGGAGGAACTAGATCTCTGTCCTGCTTGGACTCTGGTGATCAAAGCTTTCTAGGCGAAAGACTGGGTTAGACACAAAGGACAGTTAGAGCTTGCTTATTATAGAAGCTTTTATTACCTTTTGAAACCTAAGATTGTAACTCATGTGTTTCTATGTTTACCTTGTAATCAACTCATTTCCTTTTCCAATTTAATAAATCTTTATATAGTTTATTATAGGGTTGGCTATAAGTGTTGTCTGTGATGTAAAATCTAAGGGGCAACTGATTGGGAATAAGTGACTGGTCCTTTGGGACTGGATGTAACCAGAATATTGCTGTGATTCTTGGTTTGAGAGACCATCACAAAGGTATGCTTTCTTGGGTGGTGAGATAGTCCCCTTGGGTACTCCAATATGTTTGTGATCCCACATTAAGGCTGTTCTAGTGCCTGAGGAGTTCACACTTGATAACCGGTGGGTGAAATCTAAGTAGAGAACTCACAACCAATTTGGGGTTTGTGCCCTGCTTCCTAACAGTCTGCCCTGAGGTTGGTACTCACACTCTTGAGTCACTGCAAGCAGCTCAGCTTATGCTTTGCACCTTTAACACCACCAATAGCATGCTAGGTGGTTCAAGACATATAATACGACAAAGTGGGATTTGTAAGGGGATTGTGTTTTATGGGTGTATGGTGCTCAGGGGGCGAGCCTACTATATGAATCAAGCTTATTTTTCTATGTTAACATTGGGTGATCACTAATCATCGGTTTACAGTATACTTGTGATTAAATTGCACTCAACTCCGTTACCATTTGACACTGCCTCCATGTTTTGATTATTTATTTTCAGAGTCACAACCAACCTCTTTTAGAGTTTTACTTTGTAAGGCTATTAAGAGACCCATGGATGTATTTTGATTTGGGTAATAATTTTTAAATGCCACTGACACTGCGATTGACATAACTTTGCAAGACGGTTGCTTTTTAGCATACATGACATCATTCCCCTTCCATGTTGGACACCTTTGATGCAACTTAATCACACTGAGCATGCACAAAAGGATTGACCGCCAAATTTTAAAACGGAAAATCAAACTTGTTTAGTATAGCAGGCACAGATTTAGCCCATGTGACAAAATCACACTGATGTGTCTGTACAAGGAGTAATAGGATTGTCCCATGTATGATTAGGAGGAAGAGCAGTCTTCAAATGCAGATGATCAAATAGGTGTCTACTGAACTACAGGAAGCAAAAAGTAATATTAAAAGGTCACCATTTCTATTAAGGGTACATTTATATGTATGTAATAAAGGATTAATAAATGATTAATAGATGTTATAAGCATGTTGAAGGCATGTGTAACATGATAAAAATGGTTACAAATACATCAGTAAAATATGTCGTAGATGTTTATAAGCAACCTACTGACTTGGTGGAGTCAGTAGCAATCAATTGACTAACAATCCACTGTTTATTAAAATTATCATTTATTAACTCTTTGTAAGCTATTTATGAAGGCACCCATAGTATAAACTATGACTGTGACCACACTCTTCAGGGTCCAAGATGAACTACCAGGCAGACTCAAGTAGGATGCAAAAAGTCCAGAGTTTATTGAGGCAGTTCTCTGCACAGCTCCTGGGCAGGGGTTCCCTGAAGCAATCTCATTAGGCCCCGCAGGCCTGACCCAGATGGCACAGACAGCAGTATTTAGGTAGTACTTAGGTAGCAAAACAGAAACAGTCCCCCAAAAGAAATTCAACAGTCCTGTGTCAGGCTTACCTTCCTCCAGAGGGCTCTGGCAATCACCAGCCTCTACAGAGGTTCTAGGCTAGTCTTTTCCATAAGGAGCAAAGATAGGATGTCTGTTCTCTTCCCTTTGTAGCTGCCCCTTCATTACCAGACAGGGTGGGCAGGTGTCAGAGGGAGGGGCTGAGTGGGCCACAGTGGCTCATTATTCCTTGTTGGTTCAGCGTGTGGCTGGTAAACTCCATCACAATGAACATTAAAGATGTTGATCATGTGTTTAACAGAAAGGGATGCATTAAGGATGCAATATCACATTGATACAGATACACATGTGCTGCCAAAAGATAGACACACTTAATAAGGCCCATTAGTACAGATAGAAAGTAAAAAGCTGAAGTTGACCAGATGGTAAAATGAGCTGTGACTAAGCGAATGCAAACATCTACTGACTGGTTTAATGGTATGGGCACCATACAAGAACACACACACACACACACACACACAAAGAGGGTTTCCTATGAGACATCTTCCTTGTAAGAACAAATAAGGAGGTCATGTCTAGATTTCAAAATGCAAGAGTATTTTCAGTTTTGCATCTAAAGTCCAAGGTTTTGGCAGGTTCATCTTGATACAGAAAGTTCAATGTTCTGTACCATCAGCTCCTAGGCATTTGTTTCTGGTAATGAGTGGTCTCACAAAATGTTTGTGGTGGAAAATTGGTCAAGGTAATAACAGACTATGAAACCGTGAAAGCCATATTAAACAAAACAACATGAAAAAGCAACAGCTGGACTTCAGCAAAGGACTATGAAATTGTGAAAGAATCAATTAAATGTGAAAGGAGTTTCTTATACAGAAATATTTTTGAGATCAGTTATAAAACAATAAGAGGAAAGGAGGTGGAGGAAGAGAAGTTTGAAGTAAAGTACCTCCTATTTCCAAAACCAAAATTTGACCAGTCAATTCAAATAAGAAATTCAAAATGATCCAACCTTACTAAATCTGGAGAGAGTAACCTCAGATGGGTGGCCAAAAGAACAAGACCAGATATCTAAGAATAAATATGCAGATAAAACTACTACATAATAGTGGGACGTTGTGTCAAAATATCACACAGTGTGAGGTCAGAAATGCTCCAGAGTTCCCACCTGATTGACAAATTTAAGAATACAGCCCAGACATAGCCTATTCTGCCCAGGCTTCAATGAACACCAAGAAGAAAATGGTCATCTATTTTGGGAAATAGAATCCAAAAGAATCACTGAAACTTCCTTAGATTCCTGAGAGCCCAGGATCTAAGGCTAGAAAAGAGCTATTTGAATTAAATGGGAAAGATTTCTTAGTAGGACTGTTACATTTTTTTCAAAAATATTGAAATGGTACACAACACATTAAGCGGCTATGGAATAAAACAATGCAAACTGCAGTTTGCTCGGCTTGGGATAATCCAATCAAATAATGCACAATCAAATGGGTTAGCAGAATACTCAGTTCAAATAGCAAAGAACTTGATATTAAAAAGACCTGGTTGAGAAAGTCTCATTTAATATTGAGACTTTCTCAACACAAAACAATGCTTTTCGAGGACCACCAGTTTAGAGACTTATAGACTGAAGGACAAAAACCTTAGTGCCAACATCTAATAGCTTCTTGAGAGGACAGTTAAAGAAACCTTAACCAATTAAAGACAATTCATGCTGAAGCAGTTACATAGCTACAGAAGAATTACATATGAGAAAACTAGAACAGAAGAAATACTATGACAAGGATACCAAATAGCAAGTAGTTGGCAACCACCCAAGGCAACGCCCTATATCATCCTGACTGAGCTCATATACTATAGCCATCCCTGAGGGTTAATTATACTGGAGAAACAGAAGACATCTAAACAAAATCGAGGAGGATGGTGCTGTCACATTCTGGGGTGCAATCCAGATCACTGAGGGGTTCTGTCACCACCTGCCCTGTAACCTTGGATGCCTTAAATGCTCTGCTGCTGTGACTCTCCGCCTGTACACCCACAGCCAGCAGACAAGCGTGCATGAGTGTCTGTGTGTTTTAGCAGCTCTGGCTCAGCATTCTGATTCCAGCAATCTGCTTATTACACCCCAGCCATATTCTGGTATCCACCAGCTTTGGTTACACCTGACGAGATGACCCCAACACCCCCCAGTCCTGAATTTTCCCCAAACCATGTGCTCTGCAAAGTTCAGCCCTTTCCTGGATCATTTGGGGAATAATAAGGCTCATTTGCTCCTCTGAAGAGATAGACTGCACAGTTTATCACTTTAACTGGAGTTAATGGTACCGTCCATTCAAACAGCACTGGGTTGATTTGTTGTTAATCTGGTTTTACTTTTAATCTAAAAGGAGATAGGATTTTAAATGAGGCCAAGTAAAAGAAATAAATGAGAGATGGTTACATGCAAATAAAGTGAAAAACATGCATCGGAAAGTCTAAAACTTAAGCTAGAAAGGTATGGCTTTGGTTTAAGAGGTTTTTTTTCTCATTTATCCCTCTTTGTCCAGCATGGCTGACTGTCTCTCAGTCAGGACCTACCACAGAAGTACATGGAACTGGTTCTCCTTGTTTTCCTAGGTGAAAGATAACATGGGGTTCTTTGCTTCTCTCTTTTATAGTCCAATGAATCTCTTGAAGATGCAACCCCCGCCCCCCAAATAAAGTTCATTCAAGCTGTGAGGAAAACGACATGGAGTCTGGTGGCGAAGGACATTCTATGATCATTTCTTCCCCCCAGAGTTTTCTATAATGCAAAAAATAGATTTCTTCCTGCCCTCTCCAATCTAAATGAATGGCCACTTGACATGTGGTTGCTAGTAGACTCGGATGATGCCTGTCTGGAAGCACTGGCTTGTCCTTTGTCTGTGAGAAAACAGTTTACCCACTTCCCAGACTTGTCGGGTAAACAAATTTTAGTTTGACATTTCCTCCATATTTGCAGGGTCCCTTGGATGCTCACCGTACATACACCATGCAAGAATATTCATGATCAGTGTGGTGTTAGTTTTCCATTGATACTTTGCATGAGGCATAACAGATATGCCTCATGCATTGGGGTCGGGAAGGAATTTTCCTCCAGGGTAGATTGGCAGAGGCCCTGGAGGTTTTTCGCCTTCCTCCGCAGCATGGGGCAGGGGTCCCAAGCTGGAGGATTCTCTGCGACTTGAAGTCTTTAAATCACAATCTGGAGACTTCAACAGCTGAGTTAAGGGAAAGTGGGTGGGTCAGCTTTTGTGGCCTGCATCATGCGGGAGGTCAGACTAGATGACCATAATGGTCCCTTCTGACCTTAAAGTCTATGAGTCTATGAGATACAGTTTATGACATTAATGAATTGGGGTACACTGAACTGGTCAGGCCAGCTGAAACTCACAACCAGATACCAGTGAGCTCCTTGCTTACTTGCATAGAGGCAGTTTGGGTCACAGGTGCCTATCTGAGGCCATCCCGAATGCTGAAGTCCCTCGCTGATCCTATGATCTCTTTCCTCATCCTCCACCATGGAATTAAGGGAGAAACCTTCTTCACATTTTCTATGCAGCTCGAAAGCTTGTCTCTTTTACAACAGAAGTTGGTCCAATAAAAGATATTACCTCACCCACCTGTCTCTCTAATATCCTGGGAGCAACATGGCTGCAACACCATTGCAAACCCCTCGACACAGCAAGCTCTGTTCCTTAACCCAATATAATTTTTAGGGCTGTTCAAAATTTTTCCATTTAAAACTGTTTTTTCATGAAAATTTGAGTTTGACTAATGAAAAGTATCTGTTTTCCCAAGAAAAGTTTTAATATTTTGTTGCAAAACTGAAATGTTTTGCTGGGGGAAAAAAATCACAAGTTTTCCATGGAAAAGTTTGACAAAAATGAAAAATATCTTTTTTGTTGAAATGTTCTAGTCAGCTTTAATAATTTTCAATCCCTCTTCATGCTTGATTCTAGGCTGTCATACACAGGGGGGAAATTACATGTGTACAGTAGACTTTATATTAATGGACCTACTTGAGAAGAAAAGTACTACTCAACACATGTAAGGATAACAGTTTCATGCTCACAGTTAGTAAGTGGCTGAATCAGGAAAAGAACCCAGACGTCCTGGCTCCCAGTTCCTTGGCCTAACCATGAGCCTACTATCTTTAAACAGTTTAACCATCGATCACATGATGGACTGTTCCAGGAATATAAAAAAGACAGGTAACATGGCTGATCTGTGGCTGTCAGTGATTCCCTCCCACCTCTCCTTTTTCTCCTTTCTATAAAATCTAACTCTTTTGACAAGACACTTTTAAGCTACAGCTTAAGAAACATTGGTTGATTGTTCAACGGAAACTACTGTCACTGCTGCCAATGAGAGTCAATGACATTCTCATTGGAAACACCCTAAGGTTTGATTTACATGCAGTCAGTACTCTGGGCATATGGGCAGGTTGAGGCTGTCAGTGGTGGATAGAGTCATGTGAAACTTTAATTCATGTTCCATCAGGAGAAGCAAATTACCACTGATAAATAGAAGCTCAGACCACTAGCTTGATGAAGCCTCCGGTTATTGTACTCCCAATTCTTCCTCCCCCACCCAGTTAAAATCATTGACACATGCAAGCAATTACATCTGTCATCCTGCAGATAATGAATCTGTTATAACAATAGAGGAGGGCTACTGTCACTGCTTGTAAACATGGGCCAAGGTTATTTTATAAAACAGTAAAGCCACCCTGTTGCTGTGGTCCATCATTTATTACTTGCCTAATAAATACTTTAATTACATTTAATAAATAATGTATCCAGGCTCACTGAAGTGGTAATTTTTAAAATTAATAATTAACTTCATGCAAAAGGTTTTATTGCAAGTACTACTAAAGGAAATTTCTGCCTTTAATCTGAAGTGATTATTCATTATGTGCAGTAAAGGCTTCATTTGCATATTATTAGTGAAGTAACCTTTAGCCTTCCCGGCAACAATAAAGATACATTTTAATGTTGCCATGCATTAACACTCTTGGTCAGCCTTCCAAAACTAAAGTGATGATAAACAATATATAATAAAGTCTTTGTTTATGGCCTTCTACCAGCTGTTTTTTTGATATCCCAAATATACTACCATGACAAAATGTCCAGTAAATGTATTCCAGCAAGTTGTTAAAAAGGTGTTGCCTGCAGATGGTTAGTTGATGGGGAACAGTAAATGTGGAACCGGTTAATTCCCTTGAGATCTGAGTAGTAAAATAATCTCAATAAGATTAAAAAAAAGCCTCCACTTAATGGTTTGTGATGTCCTGTACTGCTCTGAATATGGTTGTCATCCTTGTCAGTTGCACAAAACCACCATTGAGAGTTATCTACATTCCTCAACATAGAGTTCTTACTTCACATTGAAGCACTTATCTTCTTAGGGACCTTATAATCTTTAGTGTATTTACCCTGGGAGGTTGGGCTGTGCTATTTTCCCCATTTCACACCTGGGGAACTGAGGCAGAGAGAAACTACAGGTAACATTTTCAAAAGCACCTAAGTGTACTGATTTAACTATTTTGGTTAGGGGTGTGATTTCTTTTAATTAAAATAGGTAAATCAGTACAATTCCTAGTGGGGGTTCTCCGTAAGAGAAGGGGAATAAACGATGTTGGTGTAAGACACTGTTATACCGATATAATTGCATCCTGGCCAAGGGATTTGTACTGGTTTAACTATACCAAGATAGTTAAAGTGGTACAATTCGGCATGTATATAGACTCCTACATGCCTAAATCAGTTTTGAAAATGTTACGTTAAGTGATTTGCTTGTCCTTCAGTTTACCTTGATCTACTGACGTGTATGAGAACAACAACTGCCTTAGCCACTAACTTGTGTTAGTTAGCTTACATATGGTAAGAAAGTGGGGACAAGGTCAGAGTTTTGTCCCAGATTTTGAGATTCCCAGAGAACGAACCAAATACCGTTACTTTGTATTACTCGTACACCATGTGACACATGCACCCCTGCCCACCCCAATTTAGACCTAGTCTCACTTTTAGTGGTAACTCACCACGTGCTGCGGTGATGCAACAAATATCAGACACATCAAATTCTCTCTCTGCCATGCTTTGTTACTAGAACGAACCCAACCTTTTATAGAGCCAGTCTCCTTTCCCCCCTTGCCACTGTTCTACATGCATTCACATATCAAACAGAGACCTTTGGTTCACCTTTGAATCACTCCTGTTCTCTTCACTGTCGCAATCAGTTCAATCCTACATAAAGTGTAAAGTGCTGACATTTTCAAGCAGCCCAATGTTTCTTGCAGTCATTGAAGGATCCTTTCAAACACTTAGAATCCTAGATGCCCTTATTTTCCTTAATCAGCTAGCAGCAGCGGAAAAAAAAAAGAATTAAAAAAAAATAATCTCACCACAAAATTTGCTGTTTCAAACTAATCCCCCTCTCCCATTATACTGATGCGGCAAGATCTCCAAATGCAAATAATGTAAACCTGAACACAACTCCACTGACTCGCTGGAAGGCAAATAAATTTAATTCACTCAGCTTCTCATCATCATACAGGCCCTTTAGGGCTAATCATCTGTGTTAACTTTCTCTGGGGTCCTTCTAATGTCTAAGTACTGCTGACTATTTTGTAGCCAATATACGTGTGGCGAGAGAACAAATTGCCCCACCGTGGGTTTCCTTTCTACAACAGTGGTTTCTCTATTAAAGTGAAAAGAATCAGGTTTATAGTGGCATTGGTTTAAGACTTGGATGGGAGGTTATGCAGCTGACTCTAATGGCTTCATTCAGCAGTTTGCAGGCAGGTTTTTTTCCCTTGGAAAAACTGTACAGTATTTATGCACCCAAATAAACTTTGATGCCCATTTAAAAGCCACAGTGAGCCCTATGGTTTTAAATAGAGGACAATTTTTTCAGGTTACTAACTTTTAATAGGTAACCAGCTTGCTCTTGCAAATGTCTTATATATATAATTTTAATAGCAGGGCTTGGATCCTGGTAATCGAAAAGGCACATTCCAGTTGGGTATTTTTAGGTCTATTTAAAGAGGATGCCTGTTCTTGTGGCTCAGAGCCTGAATGGGCACTCAGGAGATCTGAATTCAAATCCTGGCTCTGCCTCAGATTTCCTGTGTAAAATGGTGACACTAATATTTTTTCTGTGCTGCCTACATGGATTGTAATCTCTTTGGGGCATGGATAGGGTGACCAGATAGCAAGGGTGAAAAATCGGGATGAGGGTGAGGGGGTAATAGGAGCCCATATAAAAAAAAAAGCCCCAAATATAGGGACTGTCCCTATAAAATTGGGACATCTGGTCACCCTAGGCACGGACTGTCTGACTTTGTGTCTGTACAGCACCCAGCATCATCAGGCCCTGATCTGTGGCCCCTAGAAACTCTCAGAGTTCCACCTACGCTTTCCCACTGTGTCCCATCCCCACTGGATTCCGTCTTTGGTTTTCTCTTCTACCCATATTATTCCTTCAGTGATCTTATCCTCTTTTATGGCTCAGCTACCATGTCAAGGCAGAGATTTCCAAAACCTACCCCTCTTCCTCTGGGCATTCCAACTTCATTCAATCCCATATTGGCAATTGCCACTTGGACATCTGTTCCTGGAAAAGCCGGCCATCCGTTTAACTCAGTAGGGCAAAACCAGAACTTCCCACATTCCCACCCAACTCTCCCCTCACTTCAACATCATGGCAAATAACTCCACTACCCTCCCAGGCCTGTAGTTGGGCCAGGCCCTTAGTTACCCCTCGCCAGGCATGCTGTATTCTTACGTTGCCACAACCACCAGTACTTTCTGTGAAGGCAGTGGATTCTACTAAGTACCATTAGGGGCCTCACTGTATGTTCTTCCTTCTCTGGTGAATGAATTGCAAAAACAGACCAAGTGTTTTTTTGTTTTTGCAAAGACCACAAGCTTTGAAGAACTTGTGGCTACTGGCACAATACGTGCCCCAGTAATTACAGCCCAAACCACCTCCTCCCTAGAGTTACTGGTTATTTAAAAGGATTAAAAAAAAAAAGATGTACGCAGGGTGAAAGGGTAGGTGAGCAAAATGGGGAGCAATGGCTTGGCTCAAACCCAGAATCAGTACTGACCCTATGCTGAAGGACAATTGTTAGAACTAGCGAAATTCCCCCTCTCACTGTCTAATCCATCTGCACGTCTTTTATCTCTTTTCCCCTTCCCCCCCTCCAGATGATGCAACTGCTGTTACAGATGCTACTCTAAGCTTTTTATAGCTTCAGGCACAGAGAGTGCCAGCTTTGGCATTAATTTATTGCAGAGCTTGTAAAATGGAAAAAAAAAAAGTTTAATAGTTGTATTTTCCACCCATTAGGTTCAGCTTATTTTAGTACAGGGGAATGGCAAGGATGGCTGGAAAAGGGCATAATGGCAAGGAAAGCTGCATGGCACCATCCATGATGCTTAGGGTGGAGGAATATATTTTTCTAGTCCTTCCAGGAAACTTAAACGGGGATGCTTTGGAAATAAAGGCATCAGGGTCTTTTGAGAGCAAGTCGTTGATATTTTGGCTCACTTTGGTTCCCTCAATGGCACTCTCCATCCTTGGATGGTTGCATCAGTGATATCCTGCCTTGATCCTTTCTGGCTCCTTCCTGATTGATTTTATCGAAATGATTCACTTATTCATTAGTATTTCTTGTTTCCCTTGACTTTGTTTCTCTACTTAAAATTCTCTCTTGCCTTTGAAATGGGTTCCCCAAGGCTGTTGAAAAAGAAGAGAGGTGAAAATTGAAGC
This sequence comes from Terrapene triunguis, assembly GCF_002925995.2. NCBI lineage: Eukaryota > Metazoa > Chordata > Testudines > Emydidae > Terrapene > Terrapene triunguis. The sequence goes on along the minus strand of NW_020664420.1, from coordinate 5,944,670 downwards.
GCTTGGATGATACTACGTCTTCACTACCCGCCGATCCGGCGGGTAGCAATCGGTTTATCGGGGATCGACTTACCGCGTCTCGTGAGGACGCGGTAAAATCGATCCCTGATCGCTCTGCCGTCGACTCCGGAAATCCACCTCGACAAGAGGCGGCAGCGGAGTCGGCGGCAGCGCGGCAGCGGTCGGCTTTCCCCCGTCCTCACCGCCAGGTAAGCCGACCTAAAATACGCAACTTCAGCTACGGTATTCACGTAGCTGAAGTTGCGTATCTTAGGTCGGAACCCCGCTGTAGTGTAGACCTAGCCTGAGACACCCACTGAGGACAAAGAAAGGGACCTAGAGAGGTTAGAAGCACTATTTTGCATGAGCAAATAGCCTAATTACATGCACAAATGGCTATTATGCGTATTGTATTTTCTGCATTCAAATAACCACCATATACTTGCAGCCAGAATGACCTTTACAGTAAAAGAACAAACAAACAAGTATGAACAAAAGCCTGGCCTCTATAAGAGAGTACGGTATGTGCATCCTCCCTCTTTCACTCTGTACTCAAACAGATACAAAATGGCTGCTCTTGGTACACAAGTAGGATTAGGTGGCCTTTGAAGGTGCAGTACACAGAAAACAAGGCTTAACAATCCCATAGCTAAATACATGGCAACATGCAGATATGGGGTTCCAGTGCACACCCATTCTTTGTGAGTGCAGCTTAATCAGGTGTATATAAAAATTGAGCCCTTTGGGTCTCTGAAAATACAAGAGTCCTGTTTAACATCAATAGCACATGCACTCTCTGGGGTAAAATGTAGCAAATCACTGCTCCGTACTGTTTTCCACCTGCAGTCTGACTGGAAATACACATTGAGTCTACATATTTGCTGTCAGACCAGAAGGAAATTTCCATTAGGCAGCATTTTCTCCCCTTACCATGTTCCTCCATATCTCTTGAGTAATTAACTTATCCCACTGCCGAGAGGGCAGACTTCTGCACCCACGGCCCATATACTGAAGTCACTTGTTTAACCGCTTTGATACATGGGTCGGGGTATGTTGGCAATTACAACATTAAACTATCACCTCTGGGACCTCAGGTCCTCATTGGTATGAATTATGTTCACTCCAGAAGAGTAAAGAGCGTAAATCTTCCAATCACATGCAGCTATTTTGCTAGCCTGAGGGTGGAAGACCACAAAAAGGGAGAGTGAACCAGTTTGTGTCCCCTATGAAAGAGGATCAAGGCTGAGAGAAGGGAAAGATGGGCTTAAGGGAATAGAATGTTAATATCGAATACAATAAATATTGACAGGAATCCTACCTTGGACCCTGCTGCTGATTCATTTGACCCACTCAGGTCAGCTCACTAAGTCATGCTCTGGTGGCCCCCTGGCCCTTCCATCACCTGCTCTTGTATGCACTGATTTTCATGTTTCTTAGCAATTAAGCAGTCCAGCCGAATTATGAAGTCTATCCCCACTTCCAGGAGGTAAACAAAATGTCCAACAAAACACATATCCAGCAGCCTCACAGTGGATCCTCACGCAATCTTTTCCCCGTGTTAGGCTGTAGTTCTTCATCCAGCCCCCTCCTGGGCTCAGCAGCAGTTCATTTGCCTTGCTGTTTCAGTGCAGTAGAAAGGGACTTCTTTCCCACCCTGGACCCATAAGCAAGTGCAAGCATCAACTCCCTTCCACACTGTCCAAGCCAGGCTACTTCCTTCTATAAACACCCTTCCTCATGGCCTCTCAATAGACTTTGCAGCAAGAGCTCTTCATCCACCATTGTAGCAGGGCTGCAGGTCCTGTCTCTCTCAGCACTCCAGTTTCCTATGAACAGGAGAGCTCAGCCAGTCCTGCTCCAGAGCTTGGGACTCTCTGGAGAGACCTCCTTCAGGTTCTCTTTAGCTCAGCATCACCTGCAAGTCTGTCGATCTGTCTCACTGAGCAGGTTGCCTTTTATAGGAAGTGTCACCCCTAAGTTATCGTCATGTGAGGCCTGGGCACATGACCCAGCCACCTGCCCAAGCCCAAGCCCAGCACCTACTGATCTGGCTTGGGTTTGAACTGAGTGTTTAGAGATGAATGCGTCGGTAGGGCTCCTCAATTAAATTACTTTCTTATAGTCTAGGATTTGTAAAGGAGCCTAAGTGAGTTAAACACCCAAATCCCACTGAACGTCAATGAGAGCTGAATGCATAACTCACCTGGGCCTCTTTGAAAATCCCGCAGGCCAGATTGAAAGCCTTGATGGGCCGGATCCGGCCCGTGAGCCGTAGTTTGCCCTCCCCTGCTTGAAAAGAGTCAGTTGTTTCCAGTGGACTCTCAATCTCAATCACTGGATTGACTATTTCCTGTCACTGCTCTTTCAACTGGTTTTTCATTCGCTTAATAAAATCGCCTTAGTTAGCAATGCCATTAACTAGAGGAAGGCCTTCATGAATCTCTCTGCCCCTCAATTCTCTTCTCACCCTTCCTTTTATCCATAACGATGCACATTATTGCAGACTTCCAACACTTCTTCATTCAAAATGAGCTGATGTTGTAATGCTCCCGCAATAGAATTTGGTAAAGTGGGGAGGAGGAGAGGCATGACGGATGCATGTACACAGGGGCAGAGGAAACAGAATTGACCTCCAAAGAGCAATACATACTTCATACTTACAATGTGCTTTCCAGGCACTGATCTATTCATGGCAAGAAAGAATGTCGAAAAAGTGACTTTACATTAGTGAGTTTGTCACCTACTGCTTCCTTATACACTGTGACTAGGGCTAGCTGGGAATTTTTTGATGAAAGTTTTTCCATTGAAAAATGCAGATGCATTAAAACTGATACTTTTCACAGGAAAGCATTGGTTTGGATGAATTTCCTGTTTTGAGAAAAAAACCTGAAAAAAATGTTTTGAAATTGTCAAATTTCCCCCCCAAAGTAATAATAGGGGTTTGGTTTTTTGGGGGGGGGGGGGGAAGGTATGAAATGACTTTTTTTTTTGAAATTTAAGTTAAATAATAGTAAAAAAAAAAAAATTGAAAAGATTGACATAGAAATGAAATGTTTAAAATTATCTAACTGAAATGTTTTGAATGACCCAAACTGATTTTTGTTTTTAAATAGAATTTTGGTTTGTGAAAATTTGAGATTTCAATTTTGCATCCCAATTTGGGATAGAAAAACAAACATTTCCTGCCCAGCTATATCTGTGTTAAGTTTGCCAATGTAATATAAATTGAAATCATGTTCCAAGTATATCACCGGGATCTGATTTCCTGCATTCAGAGACAAGGGCTGGATGGAGGCACAAACAAGCAGTTCTTTAGTGACCTACTAATGCTACATTTTTATAACAGCATAACATACAGGCAGGAGAACACAATTTAGAGCCAACAGCTCAAGCATTCTAATTCCAGTCATAATACTGACACTCTGCATGTCCCTATGTAAATAATCAGTATTACTAACCCCAGGCATTCAAAAAAGTCATGAGTCCTATGTGCTATAATCGTGAAATTGGCTTAAAAATTATGGGTGTTTTAAAAACACATTTTGGCTTCTTTTAATTTGCTTTCTGGTTTCTGAGCCTTTAGGGTGCACTCCATACGTTTCCAACCCTCAGAGTTACTTTTACTTTTTATAATGAAAGCTGAGACTTTACATATTCACATGACTCCAGAAGCTGGAGCTTTACAAAAACCATCAAATACCATGAGACTTACAATAAAATCACGAGACTGGCAACATGGAACGTCACTGTCCAAAGTTGAACACCCCAGAAACTGAATCATGCTGTATTAGAAGGCAGTTCTGAAAATCTGACCCTCAGTTTCCCCACTGGGTTCCTGAGGCTTGCTTGAGAACTATACATAATTTTAGTAAAGCACTATGAAGATCTTGTGTAAGTGTTTAAGGATGGGGCTTACCTCCACAGACTGAAAGGCAGGGTTGTATTCTTAAGTCTGCCTAAGACACTGTGACCATGGCCCGGGGAATCTGCCAGAAAGTTGGTACAGCTGGGTGAAAATTTTCATCTGAAATGGTTTTTCAGCAAAAGAAATACAGATTCCGTGACCCTGAAAGAGATTTTAAATGTGTGTTGGTTTTGCTGATTGTTTAAAAAAATAAACACCCCCCCCCCCAAATCCAAAATATAGACATTTCATTGCCACATTTTTGAAATGGAACATTTTGATCTTCCTGTTCAAAAGGTCTTTTCATTTCAAATTTTTCTTCAACTTCATTTAAAAAACAAAAACAAAAAAAAACCACCACAAAAACTAACACTCAAAATCAAAACAGAACATTTTGTTTCAGGCCAGACAAAATGTTTAGTTTGATCCACAACTATTTTTAGTTTCCAATTCACTGAAAATTCTGAAAAATGTCAGTTTTATTTTGACCCAAAACTATTATTTTTAATTTTTTGGAATTGGTAGAGAACCAAAAAATCTATTATTCGCCCAGCTCTGCTTGGGCCAGTGCAGGTCGTCATTGGCACTTGATAAAGGCTATGTCTGCAGTACAAACTAGGGAGTAACAATCCTGCTCCCGTACACATACTCATACGAGTATCGATAGCAGCATAGCTGTGGTTGCATGCATAGCTGCAACAGAGGCATGGCTTAGCCATGCCGAGAATGTACCCCCCAGTTTCAGGCAGTTTCAAACTTGTAGCGTAGACATAGCCATCGATGCCCCATAATCCACAGAATGAGGACATGATTCCCTGTGGATCCTCAGACTTCATGGGATTGCAAATTCATGATCCCAGCCATGTGTGTGCATGTGGTGGCAGGGCCAGCTCCAGGCACCAGGCACCCAAGCTGGTGCTTGGGGCGGCACCTGGAGGGGGGCGGCGCGGCGCTCCGGCCGCTGGGGAGAGCGGGGCCACAGCCGGGCTCGCCGCCCTCCCGCCCTGCACTCTGGCCGCCGGGGGGAGAGCCGAGAGCCAGCCGGGGCTCGCCGCCCTCCCGCCGCCCAGCCCCCGGCGCTCTGGCCGCCGGGGGGGGGGGGAGAGCCGAGCCCCCGTCGGGGCTCGCCGCCCTGCCCCCGGCGCTCTGGCCGCCCTCCCCTCCGGCGCCCTCCCCCCGGCGGCCAGGGGGAGAGCGGAGCCCCCGTCGGGGCTCGCCGCCCTCCCTCCGGGGCTCCGGCACACATTTTTCCCGTCAGTCTTTAGCCCTTCAACCTCACCAGACCTTTGTCTTTAGAAGCAATAATATGGAAGACACTCCTCCTGCTGCTCCACTAAGCTCTGTGATAAAAAAAACCCGATCCCCGCTCACCCGAGAGGACAGAATGAGCATCAGAAGTGAGGCAAGATAATTAGGACATGCTCTGGTGTTCAAGGAAGCCTGTAAAAAGACCCTCAATTCTGATACAGAGCAACAACAACACCGTCTTAATCCATGCTGATTCATCCCTAAGGAAGCTATTCACACTGCTTTATAAAATTGCATTGACAAAACCACATCTGACCTTAAGCGAGATCATCGCTGTATCCAGATCATTAGTGATACGAATGCCATGGTGAGACAAGTGATTGCTTGTGAGCATCAGGTTGCTGTAATTGTGTACAGCTGGAAAAATATATAAAACAAATAGCAATAATAAAATAAAGGCCCCAATCTCACAGGTGGATTTGCCATTGTGTACTCCTGAGTCCCTGCAATGAACTGTGGTAAGTACATTGAAGTACCTGGAGTTTCACAGCTGTAAATCTGATGTAACTAAAAGCAGTATGTGACCCATATACAGTTTCAGTTGTCATCTATTTTCACATGAGTTAAATGAGCATGAAACCCTAATATCAGAAAGGGGATGCCTTTGTATTGCTTCTTACCCAAGTCAATACACTATGCAATCTCACATGAATCCAGTATGTAAAATATATGCTACCTTTAGAGAATTCACATGTGCATTTTCTTTTTCCACATAGGATAATGGAACTCACGGAACACTGGCTTTTGAGGGTATTTATCTGATGGCAGAATTTGCATGGATGAAAATTGGCTCTGCAGTTTGAAAGAGGAAAGCAAAGCTGAGATAGGAAAGATAAAGCGTGCTGTCTATAAATTATCTCCATTTTACAGACTAGGAAACAGAGGCAGAGAGGTTTTGGGTCTAGCTTAACATGACACAGCAAATCATTAGCAGAGCCAGGATAAAAACTCAGGACTCTGTGGCTCCTAGTCCCAGGCTCGGATTATGAGAGCTCACTGCCACCCATTAGGCTGATCAACCTGTTTCCCCAACGTGTTGGTATCCACTTAAGAGCAATCGCTCATGCTAGTTTAGGGTTTCCACAATCACTTAGTCCTGCCACCTTCCCAGGAACTTCCATTCCAATCAGTGTGATGGGAACGAGGTCAGGTGACTTGCTAAGGACGAATGCTTGGGGAGCAAGGGAAGAATTGAGATAAGTCATAGCCCAGAGAGGACTCTCTTTGGAGAACAGTTCTATGGTTCATTTAGGGAGACAGGAGGAAAGAAAGGTGAAGCCTAAAAATTACCTTCCCCACACAAGAGAAAAAAATAGTCACTTCTCAAAGCAAGAGAGACTAAGGTTGGGAACGAGCTCCTCTTCCCTTAACATCACATTAGCTACTATAGCGGAGGAGTGGGAGGCAGTAAATGTTATACCTATCTTTAGATAAGGGGCTAGGAATGATTCTGGGAGTTACAGACCAGGTGAGCCTTACTGCACTACTGGGAAAACTGGTTGAAATAATCATTAAAAAAAGAACAGCAAAATACCCACATGACCATGATATGATAGAGACAAACCGCTTAGGATAATCCTGCCCCTCTAATGTGCTAGAAGTTTCTGAATGTGTCCATAAAATAATGGATAAAGGAAACTGCAGGGGTTACGTGTAAATTATTGATAGCATTTTGAAGGATTCTGCTGATTTGAAAGAGATTCTCTACACTTAAAAAAAGAGGACAATCACTGGGAACAGCAATATTTCTAGAAACAGAATTCACTTTTTCACGGTGACCAGTGAAAGTATAGGGTGAGAAGTAAAGTAACATCACGGATTAGAAATTGGCTAAAACAAAAAGTAGAAAAAATGGACAGTTTTCAAATATGGCAAAAGATGAATAGCGGGATGGCCCAAATTTCCATGCAAGGGCCAGTGTGGTTTAATATGTTCATTATTTGGAAAAGTAAAGTGGCAATACACCTCTACCCCGATATAACGCTGTCCTCGGGAGCCAAAAAATCGTATCGCGTTATAGGTGAAACCGCGTTATATCGAACTTGCTTTGATCTGCCAGAGCGCACAGCCCCGCCCCCCCCGGAGCGCTGCTTTACCGCGTTATATCCGAATTCGTGATATATCGGGTCGCATTATATCGGGGTAGAGGTGTATTTGCAAATGAGAACATTATTTAGGTTACTTAAGACTAGACTAGACTAGACTGTTAGGAGCGTCAGAAGGACTTACCATAGCTGGGCCAATGGATCACATCATGGAAAGATTAAATTGTGTGTTGACAAATGTAAGGTAATGCACCAGGAAAGCAAATCATTTGAACTACCTCTGTACTTTGCTGAGTTGTAAATTAGCTATAACCAGTCATGAAGGAGACCTGGATACCACTGCATTAAAGCTCAGTGGAAACATTTGCTCAACATGCATCAGCATTGGGGGGAAAAAAGCAACCAATATGTTAGCAGGTATAAATAGAGGAATAGAAAAAAAAACCCAAAATATTATAATACCATTATGCACATTGACGGTACACTCTCATGTGGAACACTATGTTCAGTTTGGATCAATCTGTCTCAGAAAGCAGATGCATGAGCTCTCTTTTCCCCAGGCGGCTCTACACCCCTCATTTTGAAACTTTTTGCATTTGTTGTGGTTTTGACTTCCTGTTGTGGGCTGAACTTTTGCATTGATAGAGAAGGTCAACACCACAAAACTAGCATAAAGAGCGTTTGGGGGCTTGCGTGCCTTGGATGACTCTGTACGCAAAGGCTGTTTATCATTGCACTTTAGACACAGTCAACCTTTTTCCCCCCACTAAGATTGTGCAAATAGATTCTCCATCAGCGCTTGCAGAAAGCTGTGGTGCAAGACTATTTCCTATTTTGCAGCCACCAGAAAATGAGGTATGGAATGGAGTTAAGTAATTAGGATTATTTAAGTCACTCATACACATAAAACTACAGGTGAATGTGTTCAGTACTGCTAAATTCTAGAGTTATATTCCAATCCTGATACAAGGTGTTTCCCACACACAGCTCTTCACAAGGTTAATAGGAGAGATGAACATAAATCTAAATTCTGTTCAGATGAGAAAATACCTTTTCATCTGGGAACAAAATATACCACTGCCCTGATGCTTTATGATGATGTTAGTGCATTCTGTCCTCCTTAATTCCAATATTTTACCTTCTTTTGGTACAGTTCTTCACAGAGGAGCTTTCATTTAGAGTTACACGCTGTGGTCCCAGTTTTATAGCTTCTTAAACATGCATAATTTATATTCAACAGTCCAAAAAATGACACACTCCCTTATAAAGAATTTGTTTTATTTTAGTTGGGTATTATCCTGGTAAAATATGTTATGTCCCTTGGGAGCACAATGTACTACAGTAGTGAACTTTGTCTATACAACAGTAGCCTTTTAAAGTCTGTTTTGCAGATGGCCATGTTCACGGTTGATATTGTGCAAGAATGTGCGTCATGGGGTGCTACATATTCATGTGTTACTTTATGAATTCAGAATTTGGGACTGGGGATCACTCAACCTGAAGAGACATGCATTAAGTTGCAGTATTTCTGTCCAAAGCCAGGACTAGCTTTCATGGAGTCCTATATTAAGGATTGCCTGTGGCAACCCAGCTGACCCCTTACCTGTAACCCAAAAACCCTTCCCCACATGCCTTTTTTCACTGCCTCTGCTCCTCCCTCAGCGTACGTCTTCACTGCAAAATTAACTCAAGCGATTGGCACCTGGGGCTGAGCACCAGGGTGTGAGTGGGTCAATCAAAATGTTCCATTTAGATTTCAAACCTTATTTTCATTTTTTTACATTTTATATTTTTACTATACTTTAACTAACATTTTGAAGCAAAAACACATTTCAACCTGAAAACCTTGACTTTTTCCATTTAAAAAAATGTTGAAACAGGAAGTATTGACTTTTGGGGGGGGGGGTAAACACAGGAAATTCACAGAAACTGACCCTTTCCCCAAAATACTTTTGGTTTTGACAACTCAGCATTTTCTGACCAATAAAAAGTTTAATTGCAACATTCCTGACCAGCTTTATTTAACTTCTTTCCTAATGGCAAAAATTGGTGGGGGGCATCCAGCACAAAAAATATTCTCCCCTCTCTTTGAGGCATCTCTGAAGTCACATTAGCTCCATGAGATTCCTCAGCCTACATCTAATTGTAGAGACTTGGTTTTGCCCTGTACAAAGTCAGATGCAAGGGAGATCATCAATGTCCGACACTCCACTTATCTGGGGAGGCTGGGAAAGCTCCCTCATGGGCCTGTGAGAACATTTTGACAGGTGAGGAGCTTGAGATTTTCTGGCCAGCCCCTAGATTTTCTCTTCACCCTATGCTCTATAGGCAGGATCCTGGAGATGAAGTCCCCAAAGTGCACTATACATGTTGTAAACTACTAACAATGGGAATCAATCATCTGTTAAGCAGCACACATGCAGCATCAGTAACAGAACCCAGAACATTTGGCTCCGAAAACAGAGTACCATACATCTGGAACAAAAGGAAGATCTCATTTAGCTACCCTAATATAAGGGCTGATAATGCACACTGAGCAGGCCTAGTTCTATCCAGCAGAAGGCAGTGATGAGGGATAGGCCATATATCATAAGGCACTTAGGTTCAGCCCTGAATATCAATAGATACCACGGAGCCCTGCTGGAGAATGGATTCAGGCCATAGCAGTTTATGTAGCAGTTTTCCAAAGTGGATTTTTAATGTGGTTAGTTTATAACCTTTGGGACAGAAAACAGTGCAGGAATAGAAACACTCTACAATACTGAACTATGTAACCAAACTGCTGCTTCCTTAAGCTCCTATGAGACAGCTCCAGCTCCAGCAGATCTCATCCAGCATCTGTGAAATCACCACCTGCTGAGGCTGGAGCCCAGCAGTGGAGTGGGAACAGGGCTTTGTGATTTAAGGGGAACTGAAATCAAGACCGGAAATGTTCATTTCAATGAGTTATGGGCCGGATGTCCTGCCGCTATTTAGTGCATTTGGCATAGAAAAATATCCAATTTTTTTTTTTAAATATTCATAGATGACTTGAAACGCATTCTACTCCATATGCCTTCGCTAATCCTTCAAGCCAACCAGTCCCCCCCCCGAAAGAGAGGACTTTGCTCAAATGTTGGGTAGTGGATATTTTTAAGGCTGGTACTAAAATAAAAGCGGAATAACTAATGGTTTGATTAAAAGTTTATCTGCACTGATTATATTGGAACATATTATGCCACCCTTGCTAAAATTATTTGTATTTCAGGAGTGCCTAGAGGCCTCCAGTGAAATCAGAGCCCCATTGTGCTAGGTACTGTACATAGACGTAGGAGAAAACATTCCCTATCCCAAAGGCCTTATAGTCTAAACACATAAGGCAAACAAAGGGGTGCTCTAAATGTTACAGCAGATTTGCAAAGGAACAAAGAGCAGTTAGACACCAAAATCCCATTGAAAAAATCAATGGAAGTTGGGCACCTAACTCTTTGTTCCTTTCAAAAGTTCACCTCTCTCTTTGAGCTGTATTGTGTGGGTCTTATCCTCCTCTCCCTTACTCCGGTGGAAATCAGGAGTTGCTTCCCTGAAGTCAAGGAGGTGAAAATGGATTGAGTGCAGAATTAGGTCAATTTATATCTAATGTAAAATATAGATTGCAATGGATAGACGTGCACATATGCAGTATATATTGTGATGGGGGAGTCACCGATTGCATATAGTCCTACAGGTTCTTTTTCTTAGCAGGTGAATGCTGTTTAGCCTCAATAAATGCTACACAGTTGTTAGTTGTGTGATGTTGGTTCTGTTTGGGGAAGCTGGGGCAAACAGCAAGGGAGTTTGTTCTCTGCTTTAATTTCTCTAACTAGAGTCAATTTTTTATGCAGATTTTTTTCCATGGGAACCAAGCATTGGTGCTGGGGTTGAGGTTCCTGAATGAGGGGATTGCATGTTTGCTATTTCTGTCCTGGTGTACATAGAGTTAAAAAAAATGTCCACCAAGTTGTGCTAAGAATATACCTAAACTCTGCATTATTCCTGATTTCTGCTGCCACTCACCAGACAATATATTAGCAATCCTCCCATCAGCACTGATTTGACCTTGCTGGTAGCTTCCCAAAGGGATATTCTATCCTTGCAGTTTCTGGAAGTTAGCTTTGCCATAGGCTCCCCCACCCCCATACCCTCGTTAGCAAATGCCATGTACTTCCACATAAGGAAAGTTCCAATATTTTACACAGATTTTTGAGTGTTGGCATAAGACCTCTTGGCCCCTTTTTATGCTTAAATTGAGAATGTGTACACTGTGACCACTAAAATCAGATTACCACCAAGCAAGTGAAATATGAAGATGAAGCTACCAAGCTCAGCTAGTTAGCATCCCTCTCCATTCTCCGTTCATTTCTCTCTAGTCCCATATGTTTTTCATCAGCCATTCCTGCATACTCTTCTCAGGACGCTCTGTCCTCCTGCAGTATCTCTCACCTTTCCCCAGACACAAAGGGGTCAAATTCTTCTCTAAGTTACACTGGTGCAACTCTACTGAAGTTAATGGAATTACTCCAGATTTACACCAATATTACTGAAATCACAACTTGGCACCAATGCTCTTTCCCAAATCCTTAATGTGCTTGTTTTAGAACTTCTTGACAATCTCACGTGTTCTCCTAGTGTCTGGTTTCCTAACTAAAGCTCTTTTTAAAAATCCTAGCAGCCTATCAATAAACTAGAAGGCGGTTGTGTTTGCCAGGGATTTGGGAGCCTTTGGGGAAAACATTTGCAGTTTTGGGCAACTGTACAGGTCCAGCCACTGTCTCATGTTGCTAAGAAAAAGTAAAATAAAAAAATAAAAATAAAAAAAAACCCTTTCCATCCTTTCTATAAATCTAACTGGAGATGATTAACACTAAAAAGGAAAGTCTAAAATGAAGCACTTGAGTACAAAGACAAGGAATTAGATAAATTCTCCTCACTCCTACTTTGACTTATTTTCTCAATATAAAACATCTACTTAGAATTAGGTCATTGTCTGTGCATTTTAGTTCATGATAGTTCTTCTTCTGATGTATTCTGCATATTAACCTTTCATGCTTTCACTGTCTCCTGTACAATTTTAAACATATGAACTTTTTAGTTTTCCTTCCAGACATGCCATCTTTACATACCCACTATTTTAAAGAGCAGCTCCCACTAACTACAACAGAGCTATCTTTCAAATAGTTTATCCAGACTTTCAATTGCCAGTGCAAACAACCAGCTTTCAGGAAGGACATGACAACACAACACAAGGACTGTAAAACTGCTCAGAAAACATTAGGGCATTGAAAAGAATCTAGTAATTTTTAAATATGGTACAGAATTCTAGCACAAGTCTGCTTGGTAAAATAGCAGCACAAACCTTAATTATTCAGACTATGTACAGTGACATGAGAAAACAGGTATCAATATATTGCCATTTATTTCCTTCAGAGTCAAATTGTGAAACCCTTTCCAATTATGGTTGAAAGAGGTGTGAATAGCTCTGGGAATTGGAAATGTGATGGGGAACTTTTCATCTCCAGACTATGAATCTGTGACACCTGCCATCTGCTTATCCAACATACTGGGGCTTGACGCAGGGACCTACAGTGCTAAATGTCTGAGCAGCTTCAGCTTGAGCTAAATCGTGAACACTCTCTAGATGGGAATGTAACAAACTCATATTCTTTGCAGGTCAGGCACAGGGTGGGACTTGTAACACACTCACCAGTGGTCATAAATCCAATCTAGATTGGTACCTAGTACGTGAGAGTTACCATCTGATCAGCTCCCCGGTAATCTGTGTGAATTGACTTTGGTCATCTTAGTCTAGGTCCCAAAAAATCTGTGTCATTTGAACTAGGATGGGGGTGACCGGTGTTTAGGCTAAGGTTTGGACTTGACTGAACCAAAATTTCATATGCTGATTTTATAAGCTTTCAACTCAAGATGGAGAAAAACCATGAGATCACCAGACCTCACATTTCTGCCATCTTGGGCTAAATACAACATCCATACTGGAAATTGAAAATAGGCCTCTGCCCTTTCTGGATGCAGCCTAGAACCAGTCCATCTCCACCAAAAAGGACAACCGTACTTGGCACTAATTGACACCTTTGCTGATAGTCCTAGTGGAAAGGCCAGACTTGAATGAAGACTGGATTTGTCACTAACTCCTGGAGGTGGCTGCTGTTGGTCTAGGTTGCAGTTAATTTTTGGGGAGAAAATTACACTCTTGTCTGTGCTTCCCTTACTTCAGGGAGAAATAGATGACTTTAGTTTCCAGACTCAGCAATACATTTATCTTACATTTATTATATTAAGAAATAATATAGCTTAAAAGAAAATTCATTATGAATGTAACTTACTGATGGTTTGCAGTAATTAGTGCACATGATGGACTGGGCAAATAGACAGAAAGGAGTGTTTTCTGCTACCACCACTGCACAAGCTATCCTGGACTTTCATGTAATGTCAAGGTACGTAACATTCTGTAGCTGAATGGGAACTGCATTCTGTACTCTGCCTTTCAGGAAGTGGAATACATCTTGTAGTACAATCCGCCATCTTGGGGAACTGCAAGTAGGATCCATTGTCTTTCACCTCTGAGGCCCTGGTTAAAACCTAACTCAGAGCTCTGATCCTGCAATTGGATCTTCACCTGCATCTGGATGAAGCCCTGTTGATGTCAATGGGGCTATATTTGGTGCAGGGCTCTGTGCTAGAAGCCCTGCATCTCTTTGGAGCTCTATTGAGTTTAACAGGGCTAGCAGCTCTGATTGTAGGACTGGTCAGTAAATCTTTTGTGAAATGATCCTACAGAACCAAAATGTTGGAGAATTACTGCAGATATTTTAAATTTGATTACCAGAAAAATAGCCAGTCATTTCATTTCATTAATTCTGTAATGAATCCTCTAGCAAACAGGAGCAGCAAACGGAGGAGTTTTGTAAAGGATTTCTCCAGGTGAAGGAGGAGTGACCAGGGCCAGCTCTAGCATTTATGCCGCCCAAAGCAAAAACAATTTTGGCCGCCCCCCCCCCGT
>NW_020664420.1:5862480-5930274 GCF_002925995.2 Terrapene triunguis | reverse complement strand
TCGGGATCTCCCCCTCCCTCCCAGGTTTGAGAGCCTGGGAGGGAAGGGGAGACTCCGAGTGGCCGCGGCGCGCCGCTTCTCCCCCTCCCTCCCAGGCTCTCAAGGTGAGCTAGGGCGGCCGGGGCACATTTTTAGGTGCGGCATTCTGGTGCCGGCCATGCCGCCCCTAAAAATGTGCCGTCCCAAGCACCAGCTTGTTTTGCTGGTGCCTAGAGCCGGCCCTGGGAGTGACTACGTGACCCTTGGGGTGAATTTGTTGTCTGCTGGTTAGTTTGTTGTGTGTTTGCTTGTTTGAAGTTTATAGTGTGGTCTGTTTTGGGGCCTGTGGGCTGAGCCAAGAAGCTTGCTAGGCTAGACTAAGAATTTACTAATGAGGCTTTAGCCTACCATCCTTTAATCCCTAATCCTTTAAAGATTCCTTTGGGGGTGGGACTAACTCAAGGAGAACTGGGGTTTAAAAAGTCAGCTCTTAAATGACCAGAGAAGTTAGCGAACAGAGGGGTTTTGCTAGGCAGTTTAGAGAGGAAGTGTGAGAGCCAGATAGTTTAGAGTATGTTTGTTGGATGTAACGCCACACAAAACAAACAAACAGTAAGCCCCATTGAGAGAGTAAAAATAATGCAGGCAGTAGACCAGTAGCAGAGTGGGCTATCCTGTTTATAGCATTAAACGCAGTATGTACAATTACCTGCCTTGTGCACAGGTGGCATATGTGTGCATTCAGTGCAAGCCACTCATGGCCCTCAGAGACCGAGGTTCTTGAGACCAGATAGGCTGAACTGGAGGCGCTAAGGAAGACAGAGTGGTACATAGATCAGACTTTCAGGGACACAGTAGACCAGTCCCACCCTCAGTCTGACAATCTCTGTGCTGTTGAGGAGAATGAAAGTCTTGAGTAAGGAGAACATTGAGTTAGAGCAGAGGAAAACAATCCCATTTTGGGACCCTCCTTCCAGATGATGTCATGGTATCCTCTTATGCGGAGAAGACCCTGCCTGGGGAGGGGACCCTAGTTATCAGGAAGAGACAGGTTATAGTAATGGGGAATTCAATTGTTAGAAATATAGATAGTTGGGTTTGTGATGACCAGAATAACCAAATGGTGAATTGCCTAATGAGTGTGAAGGTTGCAGACCTCTTGAGACATCTAGATAGACTCATGAGCAATGCTGGGGAGAAGCGGATGATCATGGTTCATGTAGGTACCAAGTGACATAGGGAAAGGTAGGAGCGGCCAATTTTAGGCTACTAGATAAGAGATTAAAATCCAGAACCTCCATGGTAGCATTCTCTGAAATGCTTCCAGTTGCATATGCAGGGCCAGTTAGGGAGAACTGGAGGGGCTCAGTGCAAGGATGAGACAAAGGTGTAGGGAGGAAATGTTTAGATGTATTAGAAACTGGGGAACTTTTTGGGAAAAAAGGAGCATAGAGGAAGGGTGGACTTCACCTAAACCAAAACAGACCTAGATTGCAGGCATGTAATATTAAAAAGGTCATTAGAGAAGTTTTTAAAACTAAGAACGGTGGGGGAAAGCTGACAGGTGCAGAGAAGCACGCCATTCCTTAGGGGAGGATTTATTAAAGAGCATACTCTATATCCTAGTAAAGAGGAGAGGATAGAAGTTGATAAAGCACAGATAGGAGGAGAAGGGAAACAGTCAAATGAAAGAGTCCCATTCAATTACATCACATGAAGGCTGACCTCTAAATATTGAGAAATTTATATACAAATGCTAGAAGTCTAAATACTAAGATGGGTGAATTTGAATGCCTGGTATTAAATGAGGATATTGACAACAACTTCCATATGAGGAGAGATTAAAAAGACTGGTACTGTTCATCTTAGAAAAGAGATGACTAAGGAGAGGGGGATATGATAGAGGTCTATAAAATTATGAGTGGTGTGGGGAAATGAATAGGGAAGTGTTATTTATCCCTTCACATAACACCAGAACCAGGGGCACCCAATGAAATTAATTGGCAACAGGGTTTAAAACAAACAAAAGCAAGTATTTCTTCACACAACACAACTGTGGAACTTATTGCCAAGGGTTGTTGTGAAGGCAAAAGTATAACTGTGTTCAAAAAATAATTAGATGAGTTTATGGAGGATAGGACCATTAATGGCTATTAGCCAAGATGGCCTGGATGTCCCTAAACATCCGACTCTCAGAAACTGGGAGTGGACGACAGGGGATGGATCATTTGATAATTGCCCTGTTCTGTTCATTCCCTCTGAAGCATCTGGCACCGGCTACTGTTGGAAGACAGGATACTGGGCTAGACGGGCCATTGGTCTCACCCAGTATGGCCATTCTTATCTCCTGAATAATGAATGAATGGGGAGTCTTAGGCGACTTTAATAACCAGGGTTGTTACTAGCCCTCTATAACGTATGTATGTGCGGTAACTGAAGCACAGCTGGATTAGTCTTTAGCTACTGAGTGGCTGCATTCCGCAACATTTTTCAAAGTTGCATCTGGCAGAGCTCCCAGAGATTTGATTACACATATAATTGTCTTAACTTGAAAATACAAAATCTGGATGCCTGTATTATGGGAGACATAATGTATTCGTGGAATCAGAGAGTTTAAGGCCAAAAGGGACCATTAGATCATCTAGCCTGATCTCTTGTATGACACAGGCCAGAGAATTTCACCAGCTACTCCACTATTAAGCCCAATAGCTTGTGCTTGTCTAAAGCACATCTTCCAGAAAGACATCCACTCTTGATTTGAAAACTTCGACCGACGGAAAATCTACCACTTGCTTTGGTAGTTTATTCCAGTGGTTAATCACCCTCACTCTTAAGAATTTGCATCTATTTATAACTTGCAATTGTTTTAACTTCCAGCCATGATTTCTTCTGTCTTTCTCTGCTAAAGAGCTATCCTGCTGGGGGAGGGATAGCTCAGTGGTTTGAGCACTGGCCTGCTAAACCCAGGGTTGTGAGTTCAATCCTTGAGAGGGCGAGTTAGGGCAAAAAATCAGTACTTGGTCCTGCCTAGTGAAGGCAGGGGGCTGGACTTGATGACCTTTCAAGGTCCCTTCCAGTTCTAGGAGATAGGATATCTCCAACTATTTATTTAAATTAAAGAGTCCATTAGTATATGGGCTAAGTACCTTCCTGGGGAGAAAATACATCACAATCAAGTCACCTCTCAATCTTTTTTATGATAAAAAGTTTCTCCTGGTAAGACATTTTTTCCAGCCTTCAAATATTTATTTTTTGGCTCTTCTCTGCATCCTCTCCTAATTTTCAATATCCAGTATGAATGGGCACTAATCCAAAGCCCTACCAACATGTCACTATGCCCCAATGCATCCTAGCCATCATAAAAGGTACTGTAACAAGTGGGCCTCTTCCAAAGCCTACTGAAATCAATGGGAGTCTTTCCATTGACTTCAGTGAACTTTGAGGTAGGCCCTGTGTCTCTGGGACTCTTGTAGTTGTTGGACCACCATTTAAGACATTCAATTAATAACAATAGAGGAAGAAAAATAAGTCCAAGACCTTATTTATTTTCATTAATGCTACATTAAAGCTTTGCCAACATTTTGTTTACTCTGCTGTTGCTATTCTGTAAGCAGGGACTGCTCCAGGCACCAGCGCAGCAAGCGCATGCCTGGGGCGGCAAGCCATAGAGGGTGGCGTGCCGGTCGCCGTGAGGGCGGCAGTCAGGTAGCCTTCGGCGGCATGCCTGCGGGAGGTCCGCCAATCCCGCGGCTTCGGTGGCAATTCGGCGGCGGGTAGGCTGAAGGCGCGGGACCGGCAGATCACCCGCAGAAACGCCGCTGAATCCGCATGATCAGCGGACCGCCCGCAGGCATGCCGCCAAAGGCCGCCTGACTGCAGTGCTTGGGGTGGCAAAAAACATAGAGCCGACCCTGTCTATAAACTCACCTGCAAAACTACTCTCTCTCTGATGGATTTAGACATTTATATCAATGTGGCAAAAACTCACTACCATAGTATTTAAAAATATAAAGGATACATTAGAAACAGGTTTCTGCAAACTCTCTTACAGCCACTGTGTTATGGTTTTTTTGGTTTGGGTTTTTTTAAGCAAAAACTCCCAGCTTATGTCTGTTATTCTGGCGTTTGCTCAGGATATAATTGTTTCATAAAAATTACTGGCAGGACATACACAGATCCCTCACACATCACTAAGCTTTCCCACTAAACTATAAACTAGAAACATATTTTAAGTCTGGGATTGGTTTTAAACTGTGGGTATACAGGGAAGATTTTAAACTAATAAAAAGCCATTCCACTGGTTCAGTTGAGGGCCAGGTGCATGTGCGCTCCTTAAAAAAAAAAAAAAAAAAAGTGGGTGTGTAGAATTAGGATGTTGGATCTGGGTTTAGGAGGCTCTTTTAAAATATTCTTTATTTCTCACCAAATATTTGAAAAATCATATTTCATTCTCAGTGCAACATGTTACACACATGCAGACAGGTCTGTCATTTTATACCCAGGCTTTCCAAGTTAAGGCTGGCAATTGAAGGGGGCGGGGGGGGAGGCCAGTTTTGTTTTATAAAGAACAATGGTTACTGAAAAGTTTCCTCTAACAAAGCATCAAAATTCTGAATAGCTCCGCTCAGATTAACCACAGACCTGACACAATTTCAGATCTAGAGGCTGATTAACTTTGACTCATAGTATAAAAGGCCCATGACCAATTATTATTCAGAAAAATCCTGCTGTTTAGCCAAAGAGCATACA
This sequence comes from Terrapene triunguis, assembly GCF_002925995.2. NCBI lineage: Eukaryota > Metazoa > Chordata > Testudines > Emydidae > Terrapene > Terrapene triunguis. The sequence goes on along the minus strand of NW_020664420.1, from coordinate 5,925,546 downwards.
GTGCAATCCGGTACTTGATGTGCTTGTGATAAACGTTCACATGACAAGGTTATTTGGTGTACAGCGGCTGGAGTGGTTGTCATAGCAACCTGTTCACAATGCCCATAAATCTGATGTGTAGTTATCCTTGCTGTGTATGCAAAAAACACAAAGCCAACTCAAGCAGTTTAATTTCCAGCATTGACTGTCACAAAAAAAAAATATTCTAAGGTAATAGACTTCCCCGTATTATATTCTTTCACAAGAAAGGCACTCAGAAAGCTGAAACACTCTCTTGAAAGCCAAAGAGACTTTAAAGACAATCATTATGGGAGAGAGTGCAGGTCACCATTAATATCAAGCATGACAAAAAAGAGAAATCTGTTGAAAATCTGAGCCTCAGTTTATTGATTGTTTTCTGTTACCCAGGCAAACAGCTGAGTGTAAGTTAAAAATAACCTTCTTTCTTTCTTTGTGTGCTCCAGAAATGATTAGCTGAAATACTCTGGAGTCAGATGTCAAGTAGGCTGTGATAAAAGGCCCTTCCTCATAGCAAATTATAAACCTAGCCTATCTTATTGTCAAGCACATGATAAACTTCAAGAGAAAGGTAAAGAGATTGCTTACTTCTGAAGGGGAAGAGGGTGGTTTGGAGATAAAGGCATGGAATTGGGAGGAAGGAGACCTGTGATTCCATTCCAGCTACCATGAACCTCTCCTGTGTGACTAAGTTACTTAAATTCTGTGCCTCAGTTTTCCCATCTGTAAAATGGGGAGGTTTTCCTACTTCACAGGGGTAAGATGACAGTGATAGCCCCTTGCCCCCATCAGAAGAAATAGGAACCAGGAGTAAAAACACCTACCTCCACCTAGAGTAAGGGGGAAGCACCAGACCTCTCCCACAAGCACAATGCCTTCCTAAGCTCTCCTTGAGCCATTGCATCTCTACCCATTGCATCTCCACCATCTATCTACATGGTACAGTTTGGCCCTGAGGGAGCTATAGAGGAGATGACCCTACAAGTAGGACTTTCTAAATCTTGTATTTGGCACCTACAATAGACTCATTGTACAGTGATGCACTAGAAATACATATATAGATATTTGTTATGAGGCTAAAGTCATTAGTTTTTATAAAGCCATTTGAGATCCTCATATGGAAAATACAAAGTATTATTGTTATGTGGAATTGCTTATATATAGATACCGCTCTAGGATCTTGCGTACAACCAACATGGGAAATCTCCAGACTCAAAACTCAAAGCTGTTTGTTCCACCAGAGGGCATCTTTCCATCCTCTGTGCTGAGTAGAATTTAGGTTCTCCCTAATGCGTCAAAGACCCGTTACTTTCACAAGAAGATACAAACGACTATTTAAAATATTGAGAGAATGCCCAAAAAGTTACAGAACCTTCTGCTATGTGAGGAGGATAGTAGATGGTTGGTGATCAGTAAGGATACAATTTTGTCACAGAGGTCACTGATTCTGTGACTTTAAGAGACCTCCATGAGTTTTTGGCTTCAGCAGTGCACCGCGGCTGCGGCGGGGGCCCCGGAGCTGTCAGCTACCCCAGATGGGGCTCTGGCTTTAGCCCTGCCCCAGTGGTCAGCCCCACCCCCTTGTTATTTAGTTAAAGTCACAGACAGGTAACAGACTTCCGTGAAATTTTGTTTATTGCCTGCGACCTGTCCATGACTCTTACTAAAAATAACCATGACAAAATCTTACCCTTACTGATCACCAATTGTGGAGACTAAAAAGTTCCAGGTATATCTCTAAACTCAAAAATACCGTATAACGATAAAGAATGAGAAACAGATGAAGAACATCATCATTTATTGTATGCAGCGGGAGGGGGGGGGAAAAAAGAGACCTGCAATAATGTTTAGAGGCTTTTAAAATATGTACAACTTGTCAACACACACACAATAGGAAGTAAATGATAAAGTAAAATTAATAGGGGCAGAAAGAAAATTTTGGACAGCCCTGGCCAGGAAAGTAGCTCTGTAACTCAGTAGACCAGATATTGACTACTGTCTAGAGGTCAGATCCAAGTAACAGTGTTTAACAAATGTGGGTAGAGAACTCCATTTGACTTCCTTTCAAACTTCCTGGCTGGAAACAAATGGGATCTTCAGCAGACATCCATTGGATTGAATGGGCCAGGACACAGCCTTAAAGTTGAGGTTTGCCACTGCATATCAATGAGAGATGCAAGCCAAGAACATTTTGTGAATTCCCATGATACCCAGGGCTGGATTAACTCTCCTGTGGGCCCGGGGCTATTAGATTTTGTGGGGCCCCTGTCTGAGGGGGATACAGGCTCTGGGAGGGAGTTTGGGTGTGGGAGGAGGTGTGGGCTCTAGGCGGGGGCCAGGGGGTCGGCCTTTACCTCAGGCAGCTCCTGAAAGCGACTGGCACACCCCTCTTGCAGCAGCTCCTAGGAGGGAGGGCCAGGGGGTCTCCGCAGCGTGCCGCTGCCTGCAGGCACCGCCCCCGCAGCTCCCATTGGTCACAGTTCCTGGCCAATGGGAGCTACGGAGTCAGTGCTTGGGGTGAGGGCAGCGTGCGGAGACATCCCCCCCCACCCTCCAGGGGCCACAGGGACGTGCAGGCCGCTTCTGGGGGTGGCGCAGAGCGAGGCTTGGCAGGAAGCCACCTTAGCCCCACTGCGCCGGGGCTTTTAAATTGCCTGGGCCCCTGGGCAATTCTCCCCTTTGCCTAGAGTTACCACACATCTGGATTTTCCTGGACATGTCCGGCTTTTTGGGCCTCAAATCCCCGTCTGGGAGGAAATCCCAAAAAGTCGGACATGTTCGGGAAAATAGGGAGGGAAGGGTCGTGGGGCTTGGGTCCCAGCCGGCGCCGCTGGGGCTGGCGGTGCTCGGCCGGGGGCCGGAGCCGCTTGGCCCGGCGGTGCTCGGCCGGCAGCCGGCGCCGCTTGGCCAGGGGCCGGAGCTGCTGGGGCCGGCGGTGCTCGGCTGGGGGCCGGGGCCGCTGGGGCCGCCGGGGCCAGGGCGGGCCGGAGCCGCTCGGCCGGAACCAGGGCTGGCGCCCCCGGGCCTGAGCCGAGCCGGGCGGTAGACGCCGGGTCCAGAGCCTCTTGGCCTGGGCCGGCCGGCCGCCAGAGGGAGCCGCTCGGCCGGACTGGGCCGTGCTGCGCGCCCCCCTCCCCCCAGCCCCAGCTTACCTGCTGCCTCCCTGTTTCAAGCTTCCCGCGAACATTTGATTTGCGGGAAGCAGGGGAGGGGGAGGAGCAGGGGGGCGGAGCGTTCAGGGGAGGGGGCAAAGTTGGGGCGGGGAAGGGGCGGAGTTGGGGCGGGGCCGGGGCCCCGTGGAGTGTCCTCCTTTTTTAAAATTAAAATATGGTAACCCTACCTTTGCCCCCTCTGTCCGCGGGCCTGTTGTGGGGCCCCCCTTAGCCCAAGGTCCTGGGCTGCAGCCCCTGAAGCCCCTGCGTTAATCTGGCCCTGATGATACCGATGCTTATGTCCCTGACCCTCCCGTACCTCCCCTCAAAAAGCATGCTCAGAAATGTTACTGCTATTAAGGATACATATCTCTATATCCAGGTACATGTCCACAAGGTCCAGAGTACATAGTTGGGCACTTTTATATGGTTATTTCCATAGACACCATTATGAATGTTTCTTGCTCCAGAAAAAAGTGAGGTCTCCAAGACTCAGGATGGACCATTCTTTTGGGGTCTCAGGCTGTAACTAGAACAGCACTCTTTTTCTCTCTCACCCAACACTCAAACCACACTCAACCTCAAGGACCTTTTTACCACCCAACATGGAGATATTCTCTTCTTGATACAGCTGAATTTGAACACATTCTCAAGACAATAGAAAGGAAACTCTCTGAAGGAAATTCTGCAGCTGCAGTGAATATTCTTGATCACTGTTTCCTTCTGTCTCTTCAGATCAAGAATCTAGTCTACTGGCACTAGAGTTAGGGCAGCTGGTTGCCTATACTAGGAGTTGGAGGCAGCTGAGATCTTGCTGACCATCTTTAATTAAGACTCGTATGAAATGTCAGAGGAGGCCAGGAGAGCTCTCAGGTTCCCTGTGTAGGCCTTGATTGCTTATAGTGACCTCTTGGAGCAAATCTCACAGCACAGCCCGTCATGATCTACTGTGAGGCACAGGGTATTGCAGTTTGGCTTGCGTGAAATCAGAAGAATAGCACCAGGGAAATTTGGAAGGAGTGTATGAGAGGGGAAAGTATGCCCTCTGAAACCAGAAACCACAGGACTCAGAGCCCAGATGTGTCAATCGAGGTGTGTGGGGCTCGGCCCCAACAGCACCAGTTCCAAAACCTTCTAGCAGAAAGCATCAAGCGTCTGAAGCACTGGATGGATATGAAGGATGCACTGCGACAAACAGCTGACTGGAAACAAGAGAGGTCAACATGGGCTCAGCACAAGCTGGGTCGCAATGCTGCTGAGAGCTAGACACACAGTGACCCAGGGTGAGTTCATTCACCAATTGAGGTCAGCAATACCACTAGTTAGACCTACATTTCATTGCAGAGGCAGGTGGCAGATGCTCATGGCCGGATCCCATGGTCTAGAAATATTAGCCCAGGAGTTCTCACCTTACCTGTATGGAGTTTGAATCCATGAGTGGGGATCCCAACCCTATCGGATGGTCCAGTGATGATCAGAACTTGCCTCATACATGGAAATCTCTCCCAAATCCTCCTTTGACCACCCATACCCAGCACAGTGTGTGAGCACCTGGGGTGTAATCTCAGTGGTCCTCAACACCCACTTTGTAACTCATTGTGTCCAAATCCCTTTGACATTGGGGTTAACTATGGGATGTAATGTACATGTTCCCATTGGTGCTAAAGACTGGCTCTCTGGACCTACCAGCTGTGCAGGGATTATTACATATTGTATACAGAATGTTCATTTTATACCACCAGCTCTTAAGATGCCAAGTTGCCACAGTGCCATGTTTTTAGTGAAATGGAGCATTCCCAAAGGGATTATCATCTTACACTGAGAAAACGTGTTACTTTACCACCACCGATAATTTTTGGATAGTCACAAAAACCTTGATGTGTGTGGTCTATGGGATGCAGTCAAATGTGTCATAAGGAGGCATTGGTTACCATGTGCACTGTGTCAGAGCAGCGCAAACAAAGCTGTTTCGTGGTGGAAGGCAAATGTTGCACTCACAGGCTTATCCCATAGCAGGAAAATAGGAGACTGCCAGTATCTAAAGAGAATTTAAACACCTCTAAAAGCCCACAGTACTAAAAGCAGGCTGACTTGTTTCCCTAGCAAGCTAAAAAGACAATTGTACAAACCTGGCGAAAGAGCCTGTCTTTGCCACATGGAACCCTTAGGGGTTTCACAGCTGCATGTGCTAAACACATCCTGGGGAGGTCCATAATGCTTATATTGCTGTCAGCCCTTTGTCCTGTTCCAGAGGAAAAGCATGTGACTTTGCCACATGTGCTGGAGGGCCTTTGGGGAGGCACAGAGTATGCTCAATGCCTCTTCGATGTGCTTCTCCACAGCTGGGGAAAGAATTAAGACCCGAAGACGCTATCTTGGCACATACTGTTGTTTGGGGAGCTGAAATGTGGCTGCATCAGGCCAAAGATCCCAGTCTGATGTCACTTGGAGTGGAGACAACAAACTCACTAGCAAATCTCTCTCTCCAGGCAGGGTGACCAAATATTTTGTTTTAAACCAAAAAGATCCAGGGCTTTGGTGCGTCTCACTTTTCCCCCCTCATTGCTGGATCTCCATAGGTGTAAAGTGAACTCAAAGAGTAGCTCAGTGGGTGCAAATGCCAGAAAACTGAAACCAGGAGGGAAAAATTAACAAGAAACCCCTATTTTCACCTCTACTGCTAAAAGGTCAGCAGGGTGATGCTGATCTACATTTCAGCACCAGAGGTCAGCTCACAAGAGGATACCAGAGACCAAGAAGACAGAGACCTGTTAAAACAATAAAAGTCAGGATGCCACTGGAATCCTCCAAGTTCCTGTTTAGTTTTCTGAAGATAGCGATGATTTATAAGGTTTGCTTTAAAAAAAAAAAAAGAGAGAGATTTTAAAGCACATTACCTCACTTTGCAATAATTCATAACAACTCTAGAATGAAGCAAATTGAACAAAATGGAGGTATTGCCCTCTAGTAACATGGTGGGTGAACTAATAAAAAGTTGGAGGAAACCAGCCTTTTGAACCATTTTGTTAGGAAAAAAAAATACTATTAGGTGGTGGCCAATCCAATTTTTAATGAGCTGTTGAAAATACAGATACGTACAGCAGAGAATGAAAAGCCGCTAGTCAGTCAATGGGACTGTAATGTAAACATGGGACTGATATAAAATTGAGAGTGAACTCAAATAGAAGTGCTGGAATAGATCCCTTTTTGGTTGCAAATTAACATTTCTCAGTGTTTAAAAAAAAATTCCATTTGTAATAATAAAATGATAATCTCTTGTGTGAAATCCTGGCTCCACTGAAGTCAATGAGACTCTTGTAATTGACCAAGGCTAGAATTTCACCCCTTATGTTTATGTATATTCACTTTAATCTCAGAAGACCCGTTTACAAATTACACTCAGGGATCACTTTACCTGCCACTGAACTGCAGTCATTTCTGGGTGAGGGGACGCAGCTGCACAAAACACCCCTACAGTATAGAATTGAAATGGAAGGTGGGATCTTTGGCCAGCAATTGACGGAGTTGTAATGGAATGGATCACCATGCAAATATCTGCTACAGGTACCTTTGCAAAAAAGGACCATGGGATCTTTAATGACAACAAGTAGAAAGGTCATCAGTGTTACTTTTCTTCTGAAAGATAGTGCTTCCAACAGCATAGCATCTATTACAACCATCATGCAGAATTGGTGGTGGTGGGGGGAGAGAGGGTAAAAAGCCACCTATTGAATCACCAAAAGAGTCCAGAGAAGCACCAACAACCCAACCCCAAGAAATAAACAATCCCATAATTAACACTACCCTACAAATGAAACCAAAGAACTTGTGCGGCAGGGTGATGAAGATTTGCTCTGAGGGATAGTTAGGGGAAGAGCATTCTAGAGTCAAGGGCCATCCTTGCCTTCCATCCTTTCTAGATTGGGCCTACAGAAGATCTGCAGCTCCAGTCCTGCAGATCTCTATTCTCTACTGAAAAGAAAGTGCCCTTTCCCACTGGGAAAACTAATTCCCCTTGTGGCTTGAAAGGAGCAGAAATCAGTATGGCAGATTCCATTAAACCAAAGGAGAAAAGACATCTTCAGCATTTGGAGCACATTCCCATGAAAACCCAGAAGAGGGAGACCAAGATGGTTGTGGGGTTTTTTTTTTGCAGGCTCCACCACAATAGTAAACAACAATACTTTGCACTTCCTGACACTGTTCATCCAAGGCATTCCAAGCACTTAAATAGTATTTAATGAAGACCCAATGTCTCTGGGAAGATTGCAAGGTACTGTCCTTTTCACTGCATGTTTGAACTGAGCTTAGCACAGAGAGGCTCCAGTCCTGATTGAAACCTCTATTACAAACAACAACTCCTCATAAAATTGTTGCCCTAGATAAGTACGTTCACATCCGATTGCCCTCAGTGGGAGTTCAATGGGAGGGCACACAGGGATCATCAAAGTCACCCAGTAAGGATGTGGCAACAGTGGATACAATCCAGATCTTCTGACCCCTTTACCCATGACAACCTTTTTGTTTCCCATCATCGGGGGCAGAATCTGACCCCCTGTTTTAAAAGTTAGCTGCTATTTAGTATTCAAAGGAATATCACCACCATAAATGACTTTTTTTTTTTTAAGGCCAGTCAAATTAGAGGTTTAAAACTCTTAAAAAATAAAATATTTTCAAAATGCACATTGAACCAAAGCCTTGTAAAGATTACACAAACACCCCACCTACAGTTTTGTATGTTAAAGAAATGGTCTATATGCCAAGAACTACATCCATGTCTGCACACAGTTCTTGCTTAGTTCCATTACCAGATAGAATAAAAGATGCTTTTATTCAGCGGAAACATGAGCAGTCTAAAGAAAACTCTTTCCACTGAAGTATTAGAGGGCTTGGGCCTCTAAGTGGATTCTCCCTGGGAAACAGGAAGTTACAAAAGCAGATGTCTGCAAGACACAATTGCCCATTTCCCCCCAGTGGTAAGGTCGCCTCATGTTGCTGAGTGAAGAAACCACTGCAGCACAATATAATATCTTGAGGCACTAGTTTCAGGACACAGCATTCTTTCATTTTCCAATCACAGCCTTCAGAATTCCTTCACACACACCTTATTAAACCACAACTAATTATCAAATATTCAACAAAGACTTTACAGTACCGTGTAGACTGAGCCCTCAGCATGTGGAGCATAGAATACACCCAACAGCAGGGATGTTTTGAAATTGCAAAACACATGTCCAAGTTGAGGCAGCGAAGTTTGCTAGTTTGACCCATGAAACTCAGGGTTTGATGTCTGAGTACTTACATTTCAGCTTTAAAGACCTGTGATCTAATCTTATTCAGGGTATGTCTATACTGCAGTCACAGACCTGACCACAGCTCATGTAGACATACAGTAACTCCTCACTTAACATCCTCCCGCTTAATGTTGTTTCAGAGTTACGTCGCTGCTCAATTAGGGAACATGCTCGTTTAAATTTGTGTAATGCTCCCTTATATGGTCGTTTGGCTGCCTGCTCTGTCCACTGCTTGTAAGATTCTGTGGAAGGGCAGCGACTTTACAAGGGAGCATTGCACAAGTTCTTCTTCTCCGCCTCCTCCCTCCCAGTGCTTAGAACTTTCTGGGAGGGAGGAGGAGGAGCGGGGAAGTGCTGCATCTCCACTCCTTCCCCTGCCTCCCAGAAAGTCCTAAGTAATTTGTGGCTGAATTGAAGCCACCCCAGGGGTTAGTGTGACTTTCAGAATCTGCTGAGGACTGAAGGATCAGTATGAAAAATACAGGTTGGAAGAACTGAGAGCCACTGGAAGAGAGGGGTGTCTATTTATTGACACTGAGTAAGGACTTGATCAAAATTAGATGATGCAGTGTCTTCCAAAAATACATCTAATGAAGAAATTCCTACATCGTCATCACATTTTCTCAGTGGTGTCCAGTCATTTTCTGTTCTGTTTAACGACTTCTTTCTTATGGTTAGATGCCAAACACAGCTCTGGCTGCTAACACTAGTAGCATTATTGAGCTGGACTGTAATCCTAGAGGTGCTGGTAGCAATTCAAGCATTGCAGGCTGGTGGCGATTCTAGTATTAAATAAAATGGGCCAGATCCTCAATTGCTGTGAAAGGTCATAGTTCCATTGATTGCAATGGAGCTAGGATGATTTACCCAATAACTATAGCTAGCATATCCCTGCCACTAGTGCTCAGTGTTCCGATACCTCTATTTGAGAGCATGCAGGAGGAAAGAATCATGGAATAATAGAAATGTAGGGCTGGAAGAGAATACAATGCTCACACTCCTCTCTTTCCCAAAAGCCTAGCGAACAGTCTTTCTCTTCACCCTACCACATGTTGCAGGGCAGAAAGATCTATTGGGAGACTTCAGCATACGGAGAATGGGGAAGAAGCAAACAGGAGAGGAGATAGTCACTCACTCTGAAGGGACTGCTCATTTTCCCCCTCATGCTATTTTCCTCCAGATTGGATACAATTACCTGGGGATGTTTTTAATCCTTCTTTAGACATACACGTTTAAATAGATGGTAATGATGGACACTTTACATTTTCAAAGCTGTTTAACTGACATTAACTAATTAATCCAGACAACTTCACTACAATGAAATATTGCAGGTGAACTATCATGAGCCACAGTCTGCGGATATGGAAGCTGAGACAAAGATTAGTTGAAAGATTTGTCCAACATCACCTTGCAAGTGAATGGCAGAGCTGGGATTAGAACTCTGGATTTCAGAGCCTCTAGTTTGGCATTAGTCAAAATGGATATGACAAATGAGCCAACAGTGTGCCCTTGTTGCCAAGAAGGCTAACGGCATTTGGGGCTGTATAAGTAGGAGCATTGCCAGCAGATCGAGGGACGTGATCATTCCCCTCTATTCAACATTGGTGAGGCCTCATCTGGAGTACTGTATCCAGTTTTGGGCCCCACACTACAAGAAGGATGTGGAGAAATTGGAAAGAGTCCAGCGGAGGGCAACAAAAATTATTAGGGGGCTGGAACACATGACTTATGAGGAGAGGCTGAGGGAACTGGGATTGTTTAATCTGCAGAAGAGAAGAATGAGGGGGGATTTGATAGCTGCTTTCAACTACCTGAAAGGGGGTTCCAAAGAGGATGGATCTAGGCTGTTCTCAGTGGTACCAGATGACAGAACAAGGCGTAATGGTCTCAAGTTGCAGTGGGGGAGGTTTAGGTTGGATATTAGGAAAAACTTTTTCACTAGGAGGGTGGTGAAGCACTGGAATGGGTTACCTAGGGAGGTGGTGGAATCTCCTTCCTTAGAAATTTTTAAGGTCAGGCTTGACAAAGCTGGGATGGGATGATTTAGTTAGGCATTGGTTCTGCTCTGAGCAGGGGGTTGGACTAGATGAACTCCTGAGGTCCCTTCCAACCTCTTTCCCTTTAGCTCATTTGCTCTGAAAGTAATTGGGAAGACAAACTAATAAGCTGGAAGAATTTTTTATTTTAAAAAAGGTAGAGTAATCCTAAAAGACAACTGCCTGAATGAAAATTGCTGGGGCTGTTTAAGTCACCATGCATGCTTCATTTCCCCCAATGAAGCAGAGCCAAGAAAGAGGAGGGCTGCTTGACTCAAATCTTGTCTGAAGTGATATTTAAGAAACGTATGTTTAAAACAAAGAATTCCCATTTTATCGCTGCGAGGAGTTGGAATAACTTCTGCAAACACTCGCCGCCTGGTTTGGTTTGGGCTAGTCACACCTAGAACAAGTGTTCTGGGGCTTGTAGGTAACCTGCTGGATCTTGTTAAACTCGGTTGCAGCCTTTGATGTACGTGAAACAATATTGCAAATCCCCTTACCACACAAATCATAGGACTGACTAATAAAAATACAGCATTACGTATATAATAATGAGCTCCCAATGGGTAGAGAGAAGGTTCTTACACACGGAGGTGCACACAGGCCTGTATTGGTGCAGTTTGATTGGATAACTGGAAAATTATGTCCTGTAATTACTAAGCAAACATGAGATGGAACGACAGGGAAATGCAATGAAATGAGGTTTGAGCGGGGAAGATGAATTTTCAGAGAGTTCAATTTGGAAGGAACATATATGAATCTCACACTTACAGCTTTGAAACACAAGTGATCCATTGATTTAAAATTGAAGGTTGTGTTCATTTAGTACCTTAAGACCTGCATGGGGCAGTGTAGACGAATGACTAGAGTGGAAAAATTGGAGTTTGAGCTGCTGGGTTCTGTTCCCAAATCTGCTACGGTCTCACTCTGTGACTACTTAGAAGACACTTAGGCACACATTTATAAAAGCGTCCACTAATCTGGGTGCCCCAAGTTGGGCACCCAAAAATATACACCCCCAAATTATGGAATACTTTTCAAAATGTGGGCCTTGGCCTATATATACACTTCAGTTTTACTTGCCTGTAAATTGGGTAATAATAATATCTACAAGTAACTACCCCACAAGATGTTGTGATAGTTTATTAGCTAATGTTGCAAAGTGCTTTGGGATCTTGGAAGGAAAGGTGCTATTTATTACAAAGAACAAATATTATTGCTAGAGACTTACAGATGGCTATTGCCTGGCATTGAAATGAAACATTCAGTGTAAAGCCTCCTTTTCCAGTTGATCATAACTTTAGCAAAGATATTATTTTTGGGTTAAAATTTGTCATGGTTGGTCTGAGCCCAGAGCCAGTTTTATTAGGAAAGCATCATAAATTCTGCTCAGACATTTTTTGAGTTCTGGATTTGTTAAAAATAAAGCTTTCCCACATGGTTTTGTCCAAACTTGACTTTTTTATAGAGCTCACTGCTACCTAAAAAATTTGAGCCAATCTGGAAGAATGTATGTAAGATAAATTACTGAATGGAAAGTTGTATAAGAAGGACCAATAGGTATTGTAATATTTCTCTTACTCATTGACAAAAATTAAGACCAAAGTTTAAGGCACAGCATGGCAGGGTGGTATTTAAGCTTTCAACTTTGTTTCATTTTTTGATTGCTGTGCTTATGAATAGAATAAAATAATAATAAATAAATAATACCACCACCTAGCTCTTAAAGTACATTTCAGCCATAGATCTCAAAGCACTTTACAAAAGAGGTCAGTCCATTTTACAGAGGGGAAAACTGAGGCAGAGATAGATGAAATGACTTGCCCAAGGTCACGCAGCAGGCCAGTGGCAGGAACTGAGGCTAGAACTGAGGTCTCCTGAGATACTGGAGTGTATGGCAATAATGCCAGTTATGTGTATGGAATTATTAGTAATAGTAATACAGAGCTTACCAAAGGACAGTGGATTGGCGAGTTTCATACTGAAGTTCAGCGAGTTTAAAGGTTGTTCACCTTACCCATATGCCTCTCACTCTAAAGGCCAAATCCCACACACTCAGAAACACGTTCTCATAGTTACAATTAATATGGGGGGGCTGAACTGGGCAAAGTGATGCTAATTGAGTATTGTATTGTGTGAGCTTGTCCACACACAACATCTTCTTTTCATTGGCAGTAATTGCTTGTGTTCAGAGCGTGAGAGCAGTAACCTGGTAAACACCATGAAAGTCTCCAGAAGTGGCTGAGTTGTAATACAACTTCTTGAGGAAAAAGAAGCGGACAATTAATTTTAAGCAAACAATAAAAATATGAGGAAAAAAATAGAGATGTAGGGGACCTACTAATGATGTGGAGGAGGTGGTTTGGCTGGCCCTTTTATTATCTCTTTTGTGTTCCGGTCTGAAACATCTATCATCACTGAACTATCTGATTATTCTTTAAAATTACTTCATATGGAAAAATTAACTAAAATGAAGACAATAATCCTTTATAGATGATTAGGAAGAGGAACATTTTTCTGGGGGATCGGATACAGATTCCTCGACCTTTAACTCCCTGGCCTGCAGGAATCTAGTGCATTCAGGACTATAAATATATGAAAAAGCTTTTGAATAGCCTGAATTATTTATTTTTTTAATAGCTTCGCCTTGGTGCCTTGTGCTTGAAGATCAAGCCTCCTTCAGTGTGACATTTTATTCTGATGCCACTTTTCCGGTCAGTTTCATGTGTGTTGCAGCATAGGCTAAAATACCACAAGTTACACTTATTTGTAAAGGGACAGATTGATAGGCTAGGATCCTCCATCACAGAGATTCCCTTTTCCTGTGTGTGGTAGGCACCTAAGCTACCCCCCTTCTCCTTTGTCCTTGCAAAGCCCGTTCCATGGGGTCAGGGATTTGTGTATGGAAGGCTATAGGGAACAGAGGTGGAGTGTGCTGCATATTGGGTCTGGCTCCAGTAGAGAGTTAGTGAAGTCTAGGACTTTTCCATGGCCCCTTCCATGCTGAATACATCTCCACTTTAATAGTAGCCAGAATGGGGAGTGGGGAATCTGAGATCCTAATATTTTGGGAAATCTACTTAAAAAAAAATAAAGACTCAGATGGGCGTGGAGACCAAAGTTCTCTCTACGGGAACTATATAGAGAGGCAGAATGAACTTCCCACACAGCACCCATCCAATTCCTGATTGGATCACCTCCAGGAAAAAACAAAGTTCAACCTCTGTGCGCCCGGTCTGCCAGCCAGGGCGCAATTTCACATCATAATTGGGACTGATTTTGATACATAGTCTGGCAAACTTGTCCACGTGGAGCTTGATCGAGACCATTAAGATCACTTTACATACTGTATGTCACCATACAGCCACCAAATGGTGACAACATTAGCTAACAGCTCTTACATTAAAACAAGGGCTCTATATCCGAACTGTAATTCCCTGGACCATTCTATTTTCCCCAGTGGCTGTTTTTGTAGTAGATCCTTGTCCACGGAGAACTGGATTGAAACCACCAGCAGGGGTTATCTATACAAACCCTTCTTTCCTGGCAAATTGAGGTCTGTGTGGACCCTGCTGCTGTGCACTAAAAATTTCCTAGTGCACTTTGAAACAGGAGTAGATTATAGGATATTAGGATTTTGGCCCTTAATAACCAAGCTGACTTAGTTGTCCAATTTGAGTTCCTGGTCAACCATTCATTAACAACATTCCTCTTTCATTTTACACTGCTTAGCTAGAGAGCATTGCTATGAATCTTTCTCTGAATGTTGTCCATGTGCTCAGCAGCAGTCAGACCCCATGAGGGGAAATCATGGCAAAAATGGACATGGAAGAAAAAGGAAAAGCAAAAAGTGAAAAATATACAAAGTTCAACATGGTTTGTGTTGCACTTCAAAAATCCATTATAGGATAGAGTTTTTGGAGATGAAAGATGGTTTTGTGGTTAAACCACTGGACTTGGACTCATTCCTGTGAAGCAGGTAAATTTCAGAGCTGGTCAACTAATAATGTATTTGTTAGAATTTTCTCCATCAATTATTTAGTTATTGGGAAAAAAAACTTTGCCCCCATTGTTAGACTAGTACATGTAAAAGTACCCATTTTACAGATGAACTGTCTAATGCAGGGATGGGCAACCTTTGGCATGCGGCCCATCAGGGAAATCTGCTGGCAGGCCGGGACGGTTTGTTTACCTGAAGTGTCCGCAGGTTCGGCCGATCCCAGCTCCCACTGGCCACGGTTTGCCATTCCAGGCCAACGGGGGCTGCGGGAAGCCAAAGGTTGACGATCCCTGGTCTAATGCTTTAGCTCGAATTAAAACACACACACACAAATGACCATTAATTTTGGGTGTCTAATTTGAAAGAATGGCACTCAAAAATCAGTGGCCATTTTGGAAAATATTAGCTCAAGCTCAAACAGAAAAAATACACCCAGCTGTCCTCTTTTCCAGGTCCCTGCCTTAACTCCAAGAAAACACTGTGTCTCTGTGGTCTGAGTTTTGAATGACTTGATCTAGTTGAACAGAAATGGTGCTTCTCAAAGGGCTTCCAACTTCATAACCTATTACAGGAAAACACCATCATTTTGACTATGCTTTATAGATGTCAAATCCTTCACAGGACTCAGTTTAAACTTTAGGCTCAATGTCAAAAATAATACAAAAAGCTGGCTGTAATTACCTCTGCTACGTTAACTTGCAATAAATTTTAAAAAATACCCCACATTTTAAAGGAATCTTGACTTGCTGCCCAGATATATATTTTTTCACCCTTTGCTTGGAAACTTAAAGAAGGGAACAATTAATGAAAACCAATCGCTAGACAAGACGTGGTTTTCAGATCATGTTTGTTTTCATATCTTAAACTGGCCCACCATTTCTTAACCATGAGACATATTAGAAACACAGATCAGATGCTGGAAAGATACAAGGTCGGTCTTATTTTGGTCTGGTCTTGATGAACGACCTCCCCCATTCCCCATTTTTTCCCCTTGTTGACTGCCCTAAGAGTTCAGCATTTTTACCGTATGTGGCTTGTTCTAATTAGGGACAGGGGATGTTGAATTGATAAAGTGCTCTCCTTCACCACCACTACCAGAGAAGGCAAATTAAACCCAACTTTCTGGAAAGTAAAAAACATTTGCTTAATTTCCCTACTCTGCCACACTTAAACAAAAACAATCCTCCCCCACCAAAAAAAACCCCCAAACACTAAAAACGTTTCCCTGTTTTCAGCAGAGACTGAAATGCCATGAAAAACATTGTTTTTGTCAGATTTGTTGCCTGAACAGAAGCAGGAAGTACCAGCCATCTAATGAGAACAGTCTTGTAAGACTTCTAGCCCAGGTTTGCAGACTCGAGGGGTCTAGTTACATAGGAAAAGTACCAAGACTTTTAGGTGCTTAACCTTATCCAACATAAATCTGACCTACCTCCTGTAAGCAGGTACAACCCTCACCCTGCTCCAAAACATTCATATGCTGAACATGGTCCAAAGTTACCCCTTCCTGGGATTTGGCTTTATAGTTCACTTACCCAACAAGATACAAGTTAAACTTTAGCCTAAGCTTTCTGCTGAGCTTGGCTGTCGTTGGGGCTTTTCCCTGCAACCCCCCCTTTTTCTTTGTCCTTAGTTTACTGTTCATCAGGGACACCTATACCCTTTTATTGGATTGGAGCTGGTAGGACTCAGACTCATAGATTTTATGGCCAGAAGGGACCATCATGATCATCTAGTCTGATGCAAGTCAGCAAAAATAACTCTTGCATCTTTGTGTAGGATTTTGGCACTTGATGACACTCCTGTGGAGGCTTCCAGCAACTGCCACTCATGTGGAAGCTGTTGAGGTTTGCCCATTGCTAATAAGCATTCCAGGACAACCACATAAAAGAGGAGGCAGATTCTGCTCTCAGTTACACAGATGCAAGTCCAGAGTAATTACCAACTTTGGAGTTCCTTTGGATTCAAAAGCCAAAAAACTTTCTCCATTACACCAGTGCAAGTCCACTGAAACCCTTTGCATCAACCCTCCTTCAAAGGCAATGGAGTTGCACCAGTAAAAATGAGAGCTCAACATTTAACCCTTAAATCACTGAGAGTTTAGGACCCTGTCCCACAATTACCATTTGGAAATTTAGACACAGGTCTTCAGAGTAAATAGAAACTTGAGGATAACATCGATCTTTATTCCCAGAAGCAGCAGTTGTTAGACTCCTTAAGTGAGTTAAGGGACTTGGATTCCATGTTACTGCTACTTGCGTTTGTAGAGATAGATATGGAACACAGTCCATAGAATAAATTCAGTTGTGGCAAATGTTCTTACTTGTCAGTGTGAGAAAGTAAGTCTCTGTGTTAGACCTAATTGCTGCCAGAAACCAGCTTTATGGAAGTGATCAAAATGAGTAATTCTTTGAATCTCAGGGATTTGCTTCAAGAGGGAAACAAAAATGTGCCAACAAAGGAGCACACAGAGCTCTTTCCAAGGATTTAAAGACAAAGGTACCATGATCCAAAAATCTAATGAATGACACAAAGAGGAGAACCTCTGGAGAGTGCAATAAATTCACACCTGTGCAGTACAACATCGGTGATTTAGAGCACACAGCAGTTCTGGCTGACCAGTTTTCCCCATTGCTTTTCAAAATGCACACAGCCTAAGTTCATTCCGGATAGGTAGGGACTAGTATTCTGATAGAGAGACATGAATTCAAAATTAGCACAATTATTTCTTGTAAGAAACTATGTGATTTCACAGCAGTAACTTGGTGTCACACCTTCCTTCCCAAATTGATCTAAGTTCTTTGTCAGCTAGGAGCCAAATGATTATCTGTTATGAGAACCCATCTGGATGATTGGTGGATTATTCATATACAAAAATTCTGTAGGCAGGCTCCTAGCCTCAGGTGTCAGTGGTTCTATTCCTTGTTCTGCCATGGACTTGCTGAGTCATCTTGGGCAAATCACCCACTTGGGCAAATCACTGCACTTCTGTTTCCCCTCAAACTCTTTGATCTGTCTTGTCTATTTAGATTATAAACTCTTTAGGACAGGAACTGTCTCTGACTGTCTATATACAGCACCTTACACAATGTAGTCCCAATCTTGGGTAGGGCCTCTAGGCAGCAGATTAATAAATAATTATTTTGTATAGTTATAATCACAATAAACTGACAATTACGGCATGACATGAAATAAAAAACAAAAACAAAACAAAAACCAGGCGTTCCACATTTCTAGCAGTTCACATATTTTGATGTTGCCATGAGACATTCCGGTAAGTTTCAGGCTGAGAGGAATGGCCAATCAAATTAAAAAGAATAATCCTTTCTGTACAAACTACCTACTGTTCCAAAGAGGAGGGAGTGTGGCAGGACAGCCAAATGGATGGAATAAGTGTTGTAAGGTCTCTAGGATCACAAGCATGGTTTCTTTGACAAGAGTATGAGTGGAAAGCAGCCATAGAAAATACAATGAGGTAAAAAATAACACAGAAGAAGAAAAGGCAAATGGAAGCAAATCAGGCAGAGCTTTAGGAGAATGTGCGCTTTAAATAATGCCCAGTTTTTACATTTTTTTTAGGGTACGTTATACATTTTGTTTGCCATCTCCTCATACAAAACGTGTAGGACTTCATTTGCTTCTGGGTTATTCTTGTTTTATGCTGGTTTAGTCTCCTGGAGGACTAATGCTTTAGTCCAGGGGTCTCAAACTCCCGGCCCGCAGTCCATCTGCGGCCCGCGAGCCTCCCCAATGCGGCTCGTGGGGCTACAGCAGTTTTGGGGCCGGGTCTCTCCCTTGGCCCCACCTGCCGCCCCCAGGCGCTCCCCCCGAGGGACCCCGGCAGCGCAGCAGAGCTGAGTGGCGTCTGCCTGCTTGCTCCAGTGGCTGACGGTCCCTCCCTGTGGCTCAGGGGCGGGGCGGGGCTGTGCCTCCATGCGCTGCCCCGTGCCTCCATGTGCTGACCCCGCCCTGAGCGCGTGGCCAATGGGACACTGCAAGGGCGGTGCCTGGGGGCAGAAGCGCATGGAGGCCCCCCAGCCTGACCCCCTCCCAGAGCCTGCACCCCCACCGCCTCCCACCCCCAAACTCCCTCCCAGAGCCTGCACGCCAATCCCAGACCTCCTCCCCCACCCAAACTCCCTCCCAGAGCCTTAGGCAGGTGGGGGCAGAGTTTTTGGGGGGGGCGGGTTCTGGGCAGCATGAGTGACATTGGCCTGCTGGGAGGATTTGAGGAGTGGCACTGGCCCTAAGGTAAATTGAGTTTGAGACCCCTGCTTCAGTCTAACCCAAGTTATCAGACTCTGCACAGGAACAACTGGGTGAAATCTGATTGCCTGTAATGTACAGGAGGTCAGACTAGATGATCTACTACTCCCTTCTGGCCTTTATTTCTTTCATTGAGTTTAAGATAAATGTTCATGTTCACATGTGGAAAAACCCTGCTGTTTCACCCCCAAAATGCTCTTTTAGTCTATAAAATAATGACTGTTTTTGTGACTGGTAGCACTAATCCAACTTTTGTGGTGAACTGATTTGAATTAGAATGTAGCTTAAAGATAAATGTCTTCTTTGAGGATGCATCCCCATGATTAGAACAGTAAATTATCCCAACTCTCCCTGCATGCCACAAGTTTATCATGCTTGTTTAACATGTCTGAATAGATTTCACAGTGCACATATTTTGCAGCTTCTTTCCTCACCTCAGAGGAAAACAATTACTATGTCCTGATGTTCCCTCCATCCAATTACTTCTATTTTGCCTCAGCACTGTGATTCACAGATAATATAGGCTGGAGAAACTTGGACGGCAAAACACAGTGCTGATTTTTCCTTTGTGCAGTTACCAAGCAGTTTAAAATTTGGTAGCAATGACGAGACGTTACTGCGAGCTAACAGGGAGCTCAGTCATGAAGCTCACTTTGGTGAGGAACGCAGGATACGAAACACCTGATTAGACCATTGGTCCATCTAGACTTGCACCCCATGCCACGCAATGGCTGATATACCTGATGCAACAAAGGAAATCAAAACATCCCACTCTCACCTGTCCATTTGTGCCACGCTGAACATGGGGAAACAGTTCCTCCTTAAGTGCCAGCAGCCACTTTTGCCCAAAGAATGGTTGTGATTACTCTTGTGTTAGGACACAATGCTGCCCTGCATTGAACCGGGGCAATAGAGAAAAAATGGAATGTAAGGAGCCTTTTCTCTCATCCTGCCATGTCCCTTCAGAACAACTGGACAGGATTCCAAGCCAACCCTCCTTTGAACACCCAAGAGCAGTTGAGGAACTGGTTTGGAGGCATGGCTGGGAGGCTGGTCTGTCTTCTGCCATTGAAAGCTGGTGGAAGGGAACATGTAGCTTCTTCGCTGAGCGGCAGGGGTGCTAGGGAGCAGCAGGTTGGCCCTCACGTCGCATCCTCTTAAGCACTGGCAGTATGGCTGTCAGATCCTCTTTGAGTCACATGGCTCAGTGCCTTCAGGGCAGCATGCGTAACAGCAAACGTTTAAGTCTCCAGGCCATTTTTAAATCCACTGACTCACTGACCCTCTGCAGCAGTGAATTCTGCAGGCAGCCTGCCTACTAGAAGACAAAGGTAAATACTCCTACCATTTATTTTAACACATGACCCCTTGTTCTCACCTTATGACACAGTGTAAGGAGGAAGGGAGATCTGCTTTTCTTATATTAGTCATCTTAAATAGGTCAATTAAGCCCTCCATAATTATCCTCCTTTCCAAGCTAAACAATCCTAGACTTTGTATTTTCTCATCATACGTGAAGTCCATCATACCTAGCTGCCCTGAATATAAACCGACGTGAACCCCATGGGTATGTTTGAGGGTGGTTAGCATGTGCCATCACTCACTGCTGTCCATGCTACCATGGCTACACTTCTATTTTCTACGCATTTGATCGGTGAGAGCTAGCGTGAGTATGTCTATGCAGGCTGGGAATCTCACCTCTCATTCCATGTGTAGATGTAGCCAAAGAGTGGGAGGGAAAACAGAGGTGGCGTGATACAACCAAGGTCTCATGGCTGTCCTGTGGCAGAGCCAGGAATAGAACCCAGGTCTGCATTGCCTCACAGTGCCTCTTTCTACACAAGGATCAAGTTGTGGGTGGCATTTTAAGCACCGTGTCTCCTATCCCTGCTGAAAGCTGGTCTGCACACCACAGTGGTTAAAATGCCAGTGGCTACCTGGCACTTGGTGTACCCTACTGCTCCATCTATTGTTAACCCTGGTGAATCTGAAGAAAACCTAGTGTGGGCCAGGCCATGCATCCAGAACCTAGCGCTATGCAAATTCACAAGGCTTCACGTCTCATTTCATTCTCAAAAAAAGAGTCAAGTTAGGTGAAAACTTCAGTACCCTTCTGAGCAAACCTGGGCCAAAAGTCTCATATAGCATCAAAACTAGATATGGGATTAAACTAAAAGCCCAGGAAATTTAGATTTGGGGAACCATATTTCAACCCTCCCCAATTCAGAAACATTCAGATTCTGTGTTTTGAATCAGTCCTAATGGGGGGGGGGGGGAGGTCTCACAGCCCCTATGAAATGTTGTAGAATAGGTAAGTGAGAACAGAGCCTCAGGGAACTCTTCAGGAGGGAAGCTCTCGCCTTCCACAACTTAGCTCCCTCCTATCTATCTGACCCCAATAGGCTAGTCTCTCTATTAAGATCTGATGAAAAAATCAGAGAACTTGAGCGCTGACCCCATTTAGTATCCAGGTAATGCTCCATTTTCTTCAAGGTGAGGTGATTCGTTCCCAGGTAATTGGTTAACAGAAGTAGAATTTGGGACCATATTCCACCCTCCTCCTCCTCAGCACAGCTAAATCTCACCATGATTCCTAGTTTATCAATGCATTGGTTGGGCCTCCAACTACATACAATTCCACGTGCTTTCCCCAGTCCCCCATCTGGCTCCCCAAAACGTCTCAGAAGTCTAGAGTGTAAATTCACTACTGCCCTCTACTGGATGGAATCAGACCTGCCCAGTGGTGTGTCAGAGGCTTTCTCTTAGCTGCTAGCAGCACAGATTCCCCTTAGCTCAAAATGGTGTGCACTTTTGCTTTTGGAGCAGGAGGATCCAATCAGTATCCCCACTGACTGTGTGAGTTCCGAGTCACCGTATTTTGCAGCATTGTAACAACCATGAAGTCCTTGTTGCCCACAGATTTGTTACATTTGAAATAAATGGACCAATACGGCAGCCACTCGGGTCACTTATTCCAAAGCAATAGCTGTTTCTTTGTGCCCTTATGAACTCCAACCCGAGTGCATGTGAACTGATCTATGATCAATGCCCAGAGTTCTCCTGGGTGAATGTGGCCCTGCTAGGTCAATCCTAGTTCATGTAAGAACCAGGAGGAAGCACAGACATCAGCATTTGAATTTCTAGGGAGCAGCTTGCTCCAAGTCTATTCCTTGCCAGAACAAAGCTAACAGTTCACAGAACAAGATACTTTCCTTGGGTTAATCGTTTAAAGATCTAATTGACAGCTTATAAACATAGTTCACACCTTCAGAGTGTGTATTTTCAGGGTTTACACTCTTCCTCTTTTTAAAGTGATTTTCAATTCACTGTTACTCAATGTCACTTCTGTTATTCATGGAGAACAGCCAAGTGAAACCAGGACCCAGTGCACTATCAATTTACACTATAGTACCTTTATTAGCTATGTACTATATTGGCATTCCAGTCATTCCTGCATGTGGCTAGCCTCCTGTATATTTATTTTAAATGAGGCTAGCTCTGGTGAAAGATGCCAGAGTGACAGCCCCGAAGAAGTCTCAATTTAGCCAGGGAATGGGAAAAGAACAGCCAACTTGCTGCGCCACCAAAGTACCTCAATCCCACCCTGTAATGTTTCAGGCACAGCAGTCAGAGAGAGAAAAGGAAGTTAGATGGTTCTATATGTATTCCATCCTTGGCCTCTTAGATGAAATTGCCAACAATGGTGCCACTTAAGTGCTGATTGGGATGAGCTCGTTTATCTGAAGACTAGTGAAGAACCACCGACAAAGATATACATGGCTTGATTGCATTCCATTCATTGGGTCAAGATTTCAAAGATGCCTTTGAGTAGATCTACACTGCAGTGGGAATGTGATTGCAGCTCCGACAGACACCCGGGCTAGCTAGTGCAGCTAAAAAGAGCAGTGAATACCCAGTGGCAGTGTGGGCTGTACCAGCCTGCCCAGAATCGTGGGTATGTACTTGCATTCCTAGCCCATGCTGGGGTCCATGCTGCCCTGTCTTCACCTCTACTTTTAGCCATGCTAACTAGATTAAAGCCTACCTCCATCTGCAGTGTAGACATACCCTTAGAGACATCGGAGCACACATTCCATTTTCAAGAGTGATTTAGGCTCTTAACTCACTTAGGTGCTTCTGATACTTTGGCCAAAGTCAATGTTGTACTACAGTGAGTGCCACTTAATATTAACAACCTCCAGCTAATAGCAAACATTTTTGCTAGGAAGCAATCCCATCCCATTGACTTTAATGTTAATAGGATTTGGATATTCGCAACAGGCATGCCGCTTATTGACAATTGGCAAAAGCCCCACAAACCCGCCTGCAGCCGAGATGGAAGGCTACAGGAAGGGCAGCAGTGGGGACAGGGCCTGCAGCCCAGATGCTGGGGCTTTCCACAAGAAGCAAGGGTGCTGCAGGTCCGTGGGGCTGCACAATACCTTTCTGCTCTTGGCATGTCCCAGCGCCTCCTTCTCTGGCTGCAGCCCTGCAAGCCACCCTGCCGCTGCCGTGCCTGCAGCCTGCCCCGACAGCCACAGGCAGGTTTGTGGGCTGCAGGGAGAGGTTCTTTTCATGTCCCAGTGCTTCCTCCCCCAGCTGCAGTTCTGGAAACCTGCTTTCCGCTTATTGGCAACCTTCAGATAAGAGCAACATTGGCAGGGAACTGAGAGGTTGTTAATAAATGGCATCTACTGTATTTGCTCTTTTCCTTGTAATCATTATTGTTAGTTATGTGTAACATGGAAGCATCCACAATGCGATGCTGCTATTAATATTTGCATGACGGTAGTGCCTAAGGACCCCCCCATAAGTCTGTGCTTGGCCCTATGCAAATCCAAAATGAAAAGACAGTCCCTGGACTAAGGAGCTTGCAATCGATGCAGCAAAGACAACAGATAGAGACAGACAAAAGGAGCACAAAGCAATGAGACAAAAAAACTGCTCAGTATGAAAAGCACCAGTCACAGCACACCAGCTGTCTAACCATCAAACATACTGGTGCTGCCCAATCACAGTCCCTGCTCTGGACAGTTTACAGCTAGAGCAAGTTCGAAATTATTGTGGAAATGGTGTTTCAATGAAAAATGCTACTTTCATTTAAATTGACCTGTTTAGAAGAAGGTGTCAATTTTGAATAAGTTTTGTTCGGGGGGGTGGGGGAGAGAAGGGTTTTGATTATGTCGACACACCCCATCTGCATATTTCTGGAATGGACTATTTCTGTTTTGGGTTTCGAAACAGCTTTTCAAAACAATCACTTTTTTTTTTGGTTAAAAAAAAGGTCAGCCTGGGAATGAAGTGCTTTGATTTTCTCAAAACGGAATGTTTTGATTGACCAAACCTTTTTTTTAAAAAAAAAAAATGTCTTTTCATGGGAAATTTCAATGTTTGTTGTTTTGGCTTTCAATTTGTCAATTCAAAACCCCAGGATTGCCCATGAAGCAGGTAATCCGGCTCCTGCCCAGCTCTACTTACACTCTACGTAGACTGACGAACAGGCGAAAGGGGTGTAGTTGCGATAGCCATTTTTTAACGTCATCTTTCAACCCCACAGCCATCACTCTCCTCTATTCCGTGCCCCAGCTGATCTGCTCCACCACAGCTGCCCGTGTATGCCTACCCCCCCTGCCCGAGTAAAGAAGTGCAGCAAGGCTCCCTGTGCTCCTCCTTGCATGAACATGTGTGTGCACACGCATGCTTGTGTGTGTTGAGAAACACCTGCCACTGGAGATCCCTAGGTACGGGGACGGAGGTACCTCTCTTGACTCTGCAGTCCAGCATGGCTGAAGCGTAGCTGAATTCAACGTATCGCAGCCGACTTACCCCGCTGTAAGGACGGTGGCAAAATCGACCTCCGCGGCTTCCCGTCGACGGCGCTTACTCCCACCTCCGCTGGTGGAGTAAGAGCGTCGATTCGGGGATCGATTGTCGCGTCCCGACGAGACGCGATAATTCGATCCCCGAGAGGTCGATTTCTACCCGCCGATTCAGGCGGGTAGTGTAGACCTAGCCTTAGACTCATCCAGTGGTGGCAAATGCTGGGAGGTTCCACCAGCAGGATTCTCTGGCAGAGGGGCAGAAGCCAGCCGATACTTTGAATCAGAGATTAGCTCCTGAAGCCAGCTGAGAGTCGGGGGGGGGGGGTCAGTTTCACTGGGGAAAAGGCATGTCTCAGTTCAGGTGGGGCAGGGTCACTTGACTGTAGCAAGCGGCGTGGGTTCTTGGCTCTACTGGAGGAGGGAGTGCCACATGTCTCAGTTCTTGGTAGGGCACCTGGCTTCCTGCTTGGGTTTAGCTACTCCTGCCACTCCCTTCTCCCGATGGAAGCAGAGCCGGGGGAGGGGGGGTCTAAGGTCTGGCAGAGGGGACATGGTTGATGGTTTCTAGAGTCCAACAATTTCTGAAAGAACTTCTGACAGAAAACAAAAATCAGGGTTTTGACTGAATGTAATTTGGCTGGAAAAGTATCTGCCTGCTATGGCTATTTTTCTCTTTCAGATTCGGGGGGGGGAGGGAGGATTCCCCCCCCCCAACAAAAAGTCAACGTTTTCCGTGGGAAAGAAAACCATTTTCAATCAGCTCTATTGTTTACAATCTAAACAAAGGTTTGATAAGCCTCATACACAACACTGGGTTAGTTTCCACACAGAGCATCTTTGTGCATCCAGTTTGACTGCAGAGCAGACAGCAAACCCAGCAGCTATTCAAAGAGGAAGAGTCAGGTAACGGTTCTCCTTTATCCCAGCCCTTGAGTGCATCTAAGTGAGGGAAGCGGTGCCTATTGCCCCTAATGCGCCGCGTAAGGCATGGGGAGTCAGGACTCAAGGGTCCTATTCTCAGCACTTTCCTGGATGACCCTGGGCAATTCCTTTAACTTCTCCGTGCCTCAGTTTACCCATCTATAACATAAGGAAAATGGTCTCTGCCTATCTCCCAGCGGTGATATGAGCCTTAGTCAATTGAGCACTTAGAGATCCTCAGATTAAATGTGCTAGAAGAAGAACGGAGTATTATACAAATGCATGGTAAATCTCTCCCTGCACCGCCCCTCGCTCCCCTCATTCTCTCTAAGCTGTAGTGAATGGATACCATTCTGTCATGACCTTCTTCAGAGGCTCTGTGGCAGGCTATTTCTTCAGGGGGGCATTTGGGCTGACAATGTGAAGATACTTTTCCCACATAATTGAAAGGAATTTCTGATTATGCGCAAGGATGTCAGAGGTGCTGGAGACTTGGCCGCCTTCCAACCGCAGCCGGATCCAATGACAGTGCTGCGATTTCTCCTCTTTTGGCACTCGGCTCGTGAACCTTCTGCTCCCTTCGGGGAGTGATTTCTCAAGATAATATGCTGCCGCTATAGCGCTGCTCTGATGGCCTAGATTTACTGCCTCAGACAGAAATGAGGGTGTTGGGGTGGGCAGGGGAGGGGAGTTGGTTGTGATTTTATTATTTTGTGTTCCACCCTTCAAGTGCTACCCTCTCTCAGACCTGCCCAAAATTATTCGGTCATTTCCATCTCTGTAGCATTCTGCCCGACAGTAAAAGGTTGAGAGTACACGTATATTTTTGGTCTCTCTTCAGTGCCACCCTGGTGAATATGCAGTACAAAGTGAGTGCTGCATTTATCTCTGACCTTTCCAGACTCCTCTCCTGCATCTGTTAACTGAAAAGAGCGGAACACCCCCCCCAGCCTCCACTCCCACAGAGCAGACGATACTGTTGACTTGATTTACTTTATCTCTATCAGTCCTGAGTCACCTCAAAATCTTTCTAAATGTCTAATTTATCTAGGGCTTTCATTCTTACACAGAATAATAAAATAAATAATAATTAAAAAAAAAAAACATTTTTCCAGGGGAAGATAACTGAAACTTCTGGATGCTGATCACAGAGATTTAGTTATGCTATAATTAAGACAAAAACGCCTGTCTCTCCAGGGGCCTGATCCTGTGATATGCCTAACAGCTGAGCACTCTCTGTCCTATTGACAACAATATATGTAAGGTACTTCTATGCCCCCCAGTACTACAGTATCGGAGCACCTCAATCTTTTAATGTATGTAGTCTCACAACACCCCAGTGAGGCAGGGAAGTGCTATTATACCCATTTTACAGATGGGGAACTGAAGCAGAGAGCGACTAAGGCCCAGATCCTCAAATGTATTTAGGTGTCCAACTCTCATTGGTTTCAATGGGACTTGGCATATCTACATATCTTTGAGGAGCCGGGCATAAGTGACTTCCCAAGGTCACACAGGAAGTTTGTGGCAGAGCAGAGAATTCAGCCCAGAAGATCTTTTAGAAAAACATTCAATCTTGATTTAAAATTGGTCAGTAATAGGGAATCTACCACGACTCTTGGAAAATTGTTACAATGGTTAATAACCCTAAAAAAAAATAAAAATCCTTCATTCCAGTCTGACTTTGTCTAACTTCAACTTCTAGCCACTGGATAGTGTTATACTTTTCTCTGATAGATTGAAGATCCTATTATTAAATATTAGCAACAAAGGGTCCTGTGGCACCTTTAAGACTAACAGAAGTATTGGGAGCATAAGCTTTCGTGGGTAAGAACCTCACTTCTTCAGATGCAGTGGGTAAGAACCTCACTTCTTCTCTTGCATCTGAAGAAGTTGAGGTTCTTACCCATGAAAGCTTATGCTCCCAATACTTCTGTTAGTCTTAAAGGTGCCACAGGACCCTCTGTTGCTTTTTACAGATTCAGACTAACACGGCTACCCCTCTGATACTTGATTATTAAATATTGTTCTCCATGTAGATACTTATAGACTGTAACCAAGTCACCCCCTAATCTTCTTTTTGTTAAGCTAATTTGAGCTCTTTGAGTCTATCACTAGAAGTCATGTTTTCTAATCCTTTAATCATTCTCATGGCTCTTCTCCGAACCTTCTCTAACTTATCAGCATCCTTCTTGAATTGTGGACACTAGAAATGGATACAATATTCCAGCAATGGTCACATCCATACGAAATATGGAGGACTGAAATCCTAGCTCCACCACAGACTTCCTCTGTGACCCCAGACAAGCCACAATCTCTGTGCCTCACAGAGGGACTCTGAGAAATTTTTCATGTGATATGCACAGTGCACAGCACCTCCGTGGGTTCCGGCCCATAGTTTCGTCTCCAACAAAACTCCTGCATGGAACAGGAGACAAAATGGAGTCGTCCACTGAGAGCAGAGTGGTGGCCATGAAGCCCCCTGTACAGGAGGAGCAGGGAGGATCCCAGGCACCACCTCCAATCCCTACAGAACCATCCCCACAGCTGCCTCAACTGCCAAATCCACACCATTCTCAGCCTCTACTTTCCAGTCTGGCCTGCCCAAGTGAAGTATCATGCTCCACTCCTGAGCTCTCCTGCAGCCCAGAACTTGCTCAGAAGAAGCAGAAATGGCTGGCCTCTAGCTCTGACCTGCCAAAGGTATGCAGTGTGTGTGTGTGTAACATGCATAAGGCGGAGGGTGACACTGGTGCTTTAATTGCCCATCTGTAAAATCAGGATAACGGTACTTCCCTACCTCACAGGGAGGCTATGAGGAAAAATACATTGTGAAGAGCTCAGATACAATGGAGATGGGGGTCATGATAGTACCCGAGATAGACATGTTACCATCTGGTAGAACTTTGGTGACCTACAGACTGTGAAGGGAGTTGGTGGTCTCTGTCTAGGCTGCACAATCTACCTAGAAGACAAAGATGCTAATCTAGTCAGGGTATGTCTACACTGCAACTGGGAGGTATGATTCCCACAGCAGTAAACAGACTTGCACTAGCTCCCCTCAAGCTAGGATGCTAAAAATAGCAGCCTGGACGTTGTGGCAGTGCAGGGTAAGCACCCAAACTCTGACCCAGGGGATCAGTTGGTCTTGGATTTGAGCAATATCCACACTTCTACTTTTAGCTCTGCTACAAGTTTGAGCTAGCGTGCGTCTGAGCTGGGAATCACCTCCCAGCTGCAGTGCAGACATTCCCCTAGAGGGGTAATACCCCTTCTTTCTATGACCGCGTAAGAAGAGACCACACACCTAAAGTGGTAAAAGAAAAAGGCAGGTTCAGCCTTAGTGTGGTCAGAGACAAAATATTTACTAGCTTGGTAGTAAACTTTGTACTGGCAAGTAGTACTAATAAAAAGTGGTTTTGATGTATGCAATACTTATTGGTATATGCATTAAAACATCTGTTGGCATTCGGCGGACATACTAAAACCCACAAGAAGAACGTCTGGTGGTTATGTTAGGATGAGCGAGGGGAATGGAGTAAGGAGGCCAGTATTAACCTCATCATTGCTGGGCTCAGCAGCAGACTTTGCTTGCCGTAGAATGCAAAAAGTTTGATTTTTTTTTTTTAAAATGAAGTGCGACATTGCACCGGAATGTTGGCACTTACAAACACTGCTGCCCTTTAGATTAGATGCACCCTACGCACAGAGTGACATTTGCAGCCATATTTTACGATCAGATTTAATTTAGGAGGTTAACAAGCCTGGCATGGATATTTCAATTGTGTAGGGATTAGAAGGTATTAGTGAATACATGGAAAACACTCAGAAAATTAAATTAAATAGAATTACGCAAATTAGAAATGGAAAAAGACCTGTGTGATGGTGTTTATCTCTCCACCACTGCTGTCAAATTGTTCCCTACAATGTCTATACAAAGTGTTTTATTCTAGTTTAGCTATAAATCCCTCAGATAAAGCCAGATTCCACCACTTCTCTTTGGAGACTTTCCACAGTTTACCACACCTCACCATTAGCACATCTTCATGGATACTTAGCTTAAACTTTCCATTGCTCGCTTTCCTCCTGTTCTACCTCTTCCTCTCTGTCCTTGGTGTTCATGCACTTGAAATATTTGCAGAAATGTCTCTTCTGGAAAGTAAATTCATATTATATATATGTATATTTTTTCAAGTGAAGGGTTCCCCTAATTATATCCATACTGGGCAAAGAATCAAACTGTGCTTAACAAGACGCCTTGTTTAGGTTTTCCTTACAGACCATTTAAAATGAATTTTTATGAAAAATGTACACCTGCTCCTCACAAAAATCCTCCAGGTGTCCAACCCTTAATCCACCTCCCCAAGGACTGTAATAGAAACTAACCATAGATTCCAAGGCCAAAAGGAACCATTGTGATCATTTAGTCTGATCTCATATAGAACACAGGCCATGGATCTTCCAAAATAATTCCTAGAGTATATTTTTTAGAAAAACATCCAATCCTGATTTTAAAATGTTCAGTGATGGAGACTCCGCCACAACCCTTGGAAAATTGTTCCAATGGTTAATTACCCTCACTGTTAAAAAAAATAAGACTTAATTCCAGTCTGTTTATCTAGCTTCAACTTCCAGCCATTGGATTGTATTATACTTTTTCCCTGCTAAGTTGAAGAGCCCACTATTAAATATTTGTTCCCCATGTAGATACTGATGGTCTGTAATCAAGTCACCCCATAATCGTCTCTTTGTTATGATAAAAAGATTGAGCTCTTTGAGATTATCACAATAAGCATGTTTTCTAATCCTTTAATCATTTGTGTAGCTCTTCTCTGATTTATCAACATCCTTGAATTCTGGGCACCAGAATTGGACAGGGTTTTCCAACAGTGGTCACAACAATGGCAAACACAGAGGTAAAATAACTTATCTATCCCAGGATCCCATTAGCTGCTTTGGTCACAGTGTCACATTGGGAGCTCATTTTCAGTTGATTATCCAACACAATCCCCAAAAGTCACTGTTTCCCAGGACATAAGAACATAAGCATGGCCTTTCTAGGTCAGACCAATGGTCCATCCAGCCCAGTAACCTGTCTTCTGACAGCGGCCAATGCCAGATGCTTCAGAGAGAATGAATAGAACAAGGTAATTATCAAGTGACCCATCCCATGTCATAGAATCATAGAAATGTAGGGTTGGAAGGGACCTTGAGAAGTCATCAAGTCCACCTGTCATCCACTCCCAGCTTCTGGTAGTCAGAGGTTTAGGGACAATCAGAATATGGACTTCCATCCCTGACCATCTATGCCAATAGTCATTGATGGACCTATTCTCCATGAATTTAACTAATTCTTTTTTGAACCCAGTTTAATTTTGACCTTCACAACATCCCCAGCAATGAATGGCACAGGTTGATGGTGTGTTGGGTGAAGTAGTACTTCCTTTTGTTTATTTTAAATCTGCTGACTACTAATTCCATTGGGTGACCCCTGCTTCTTGTGTTATGTGAAGGGGCAAATAACACTTCCTTAGTCACTTTCTCTGCACCACTCATGATTTTATAGACCTCTATTTTATGCCTCCTTAGTCATCTCTTTTCTAACTTTTAATTTTTCCTCATATGGAAGCTGTTCCATACCCCCTCATCATTTTTGTTGCTCTTCTCTGTACTTTGTCCAGTCCCAATATATCTTTTTTGAGATGCGGTGACCAGAACTGCACTCAGTATTCAAGGTGTGGGTGTGCCATGAATTTATATAGAGGCATTATGACATTTTCTGTCTTATCTATCCCTTTCCTAATGATAACATTCTGTTACCTTTGACTGCTGCTGCACATTCAGCAGATGTTTTTGGAGAACTATCCACAATGACTCCAAGATCTCTTTCTTGACTGGTAAGAGCTAATTTAGAACCAATCATGTTGTATGTATAGTTGGGATTATGTTTTCTAAGGTGCATTACATGGCATTTATCCACACTGAATTTCATCTGCCATTGTGTTGCACAGTCACCCAGTTTTGTGACATCCTTTTTAACTCTTTGCCATCACCTTAGACTTAACTATCCTGAGCAATTTTGTATCATCTGCTAACTTTGCCACCTCACTGTTTACCCTTTTTTCCATATAATTTATGAATGTTGAATTGCACTGGTCCCAGTACAGATCCTTGGGGAACCCCACTATTTACGTCTTTCAAATGTGAAAACTGACCATTTATTCCTACCCTTTGTTTCCTGTCTTTTAACCAGTTACTGATCCAGGAGATGCCCTTCCCTCTTATCCCATGACTGCCTGTTTTGCTTAAGAGTCTTTGGTGAGGGACCTTGTCAGAGGCTTTCTAGAAGTCCAAGTACACTACAGTCACCCTTATCCATGTTCGTTGACCCTGTCAAAGAATTATAGTAGATTGCTGAGCCTGGGCGGTGGGTAAAAGAGGCCTGGGGAGGCTAAGCCTCCCCAAACAGGGCAAGAAAAGCCGGATGTGGCGTACCTCCCTTTGGAGGTGTGCCGGCCCTCCGCCTTTGGAGCGCTGCTGCCAGAAGCTCCTGAGAAGTGGGTGGGGGGCACCAGTGCCCCGATCATGGTCCCCCCCCCCCCCCCCCCCCGCCTCTCTCTCCACTCCCTCCCCTGCAGCCCCCTTGCCCACCGGAATGGGGAGGGCCAGGGGGCCATATGGCCTCATCACTTTTAAAAGTGGTTCTGCCATTCACTGGCTGGCCCAGCTGTGGGACTCCTGCAGTGCTGATGTTGGAGAAACTCAGCTAAGGGGTGAGCGACAGGCAGGGGGTCTCGGGGGAGGAGGCGGGGAGCTGTGAGTGGCAGGCAGAGAAGAGGTTGAGCAGGGGTGGGGCCTCAGGGCAGAGTGAGGCCATGGTCTTGGCATCAGCGCCTCCCCCACCCCCCCACACACATTTCTAGGACGCTTCTAATGCTTGCACCCAGCCTCCCCAAATGCAAGAGTCACACACTGCCTATGGTGCTTAGGCATGATTTTCCTTTACAAAAAACATGTTGACTCTTCCCCAATATATCACGTTCATCTATGTGTCTGATCTGTGTCTCTGTTCTTTACTATAGTTTCAACCAATTTACCTGGACCTGAAGTTATGCTTACTGGCCTGTAATTCCCAGGATTGCCTCTAGAGCCTTTTTAATATCAGTATTACATTATCTATCCTTCAGTCATCTGGTACAGAGGCTGAATTAAGCAATAGGTTACATTCCAGTCAGTAGTTCTGCAATTTCGCATCTGAGTTCCTTCAGAATACCATCTGGTCCCAGCAGCCTCACCAATTAGCTACTCCCCCTCCCTCCACTCACTTCGATCAGCTGTTCAGCAGAGTGCAGGAGGCACTGGGCAGAGGGGAAAGGGGAGGAGCAGGGGTGGGGGCTTGGAGGAAGGGGTGGAGTGGGGGCAGGGCCAAGCACCCCCCAGGAACACAGAAAGTTGGTGCCTCTAGCTAAGATAACATTTTTTCCCCACTCTCTTATTGTTTTGTTTAGGGTATATATAGTTTGAGTCTGTTATAGGGTTTTTAAAAAGTTTCTATGCAGGTTGCAGACACTTTACCCTTGTAACTGTTCCTTTTAATTTCTATTTAACCAAACATCCTCATTTTTGTGTAGTTCCCCTTTTTAAAGTTAAATGCTACTATGGTGGATTTCTTGGGTATCCCCCCAAATATGTTAAATTTAATTACATTATGGTCACTATTATTGAAGCTATACTCACTTCTTGGAGCAGATCCTGTGGGACTAAATCAAGAATTGCCCCTCCCCTCGTGGATTCCAGGACCAGCTGCTCCAAGCAGCAGTCATTTATGGTGTCTAGGAATTTTCTCTCTACATCCCATATGGAGGTGACATGTCCCCAGTCAGTCAATATGGGGATAGTGTAAAGCCCCCCATTATTATTGAGTTGTCTCTTTTTGTAACCTCTCTAATATCCCTGAGTATTTCCACAGTCACCATCAGTATCTGGGCTGGTGGGCGGTGGTATATTCCTCCTGCTATCCTCTTATTAAAGCATGGAATTTCTATCCATAGAGATTCTATGGCTCTGTTTGACATGCTGTCAGTGGAACCAGATCCAACCACCTCTAGTGCTGCTCTTTAACCAAATGAGAGGCCTCCCTTCTGCCATATTGGCAACCCCAAACATTCCAAAATTATGAGTCGGGCCACGCAAAATTATGAAACTGTATTAAAAAAAAAAAGCACAAGATATTTTTAAAAATGGACTTGGGGGCGTTTTGATGTGCCTTTCACATTTTTGAGCTTTTCACCATAACCAAGAGGGCCCCAAACTTTGATTTAGAAGATAGAAGAAAAATAAGTTGAGATTCTCATGAAATAAAGCTTCAGCTCCTGGAGTGAGTCATGTTAAGAAAAATACCACGTATCACGAGACTCATGCTAAAATTGCAAGAGGGAGCAACATTGCTCCTGGGTTTACTTTGATAGGCAACATTATTGTTAAATGAACAAGTCAAAAGAAAAAATACTCCCAGTTGTTTTCACCCATATGGTAATCAAAATTGTTTCAGAAGTTTACAGAATCCGTGAGGATGATCAACATAGAGGAGGTAATGATCAATAGAATAGGGCATAGTGCATCACTCAGAAAAATTAGGCCTTTTTGTCACTTAAGAGCCCTTTAAAATGCCTCATGTGCACAGTTACTCCAGATGAGTCTGAGTGTAGCCTACTGGCTTTTGATAACAGGAACCATAACCAACATTTGTATAATATGTTGGATGAAATAGCCTGAGGGTACTTTACATTTATCATCAAAGCAGAGCAAAACAAATGCAATTACCGTACAGTAATGAAATTTGTATCTGTTGTAAACTTACTTATCTATGTAAGAGAATCCATGGATATAGAAGAGCTAAAAATGGCTCCAAAATGAATAGTGACGGAAAGTTGCAATTTCTTTTTAATGTATGGGAAAAGCCATAGCAGACAATAAAAGTCAACGCTGAGGTTTTTTTGTTCTTAAGACATGAAATAAAAGTAGAATGCCTATACACAATGAGGCCAACTTCAAAGCTGTTATCAGCCTAACACCATGGATTGTTTTCAGGTTTGGGTCCAGTTTACCCTGTATCACCTGAAATATTCAGTGCTGCCATTAGGACTAAATGGCAGATTAGCACACCATAAACACCTGATGCAAGGCAATCACACAGAATCCATTATGCTCATCTCTTAGACAATACTACTCAAATATTAACACAGCAGCAGTGGGGACTTGGAACTTAGCTCTCTACCTTTTCACAAACCAGAACTGGTTTATCACTATTACCCATTGTTTGTGCAGGCGATGGTTTCGATGAGAAAGGAAAGTGCTCTCACTTTGAAGAGATTACAGAAAGAAAAGCAACTAAAAGGAAGAAATATACAGCACATTCCTAAAATGCACTGAAAAAGGTCTTCCAGTAGGATCGGATACTTATGGTACCTTGATTAACCAGAATATGATTAACACAAAGCCCCTCTCATCCAAGGTCTTCATCACTTAACCATTTTACAGAGAGTAAACAGAGGACCAGAGTGATTAAAGGCCAGATTTGTAATGGAATTTCCATAGAGTTCGGCGTCTAAATAACTTTAAATCTGGGTTTAAGTGACTTGCCCAAAGTCAAATGGTGAACAATGGCAAGGTGAGGAATAGATCCCCAGAAATGATAGTATCTGGCCATGCCCCGCTCAGTATACAACATTGTTGTCCTGAACATTACAGCTATAATGCATGGCATCTTTTTCAACTACAACTTATGAGGAGGAGGCTTCCAAACCTTTGAGAAAACCTGGTGAATACTCTATTTCAGAGAGGGCACCAAGGTATTTTATGTTTTAATATAGAGAGGAGGCACAGTCCACAAGTAGTCAAACAATAGGTACAAACCAAACCCAATCTCTAGTTATCCTTCTGTCCCCTTTTCAATGAGTCCTCTTCTCTGGGTCTGCCTTTTAGACTCAAGGCCAGGGACTAGCTTTATTTGGTTCACTAAGTGCCTTGTTGGTGCAAATGTCCTCTATCCATTTGAGGGCCTTCTAAGGCACCCATTGCTGAAATGTAAGGGCCAGCCTCCACTACCTTTATTCACTTCAAATAGCACCTTATGCCATGAGTAGCCCCACTGATTTCAAGAAGGCTATTTGCAGTGTAAAGTGTTAGTGCGAGTAAAAGGTATCAGAAGCTGGACCTAAAACTGGACAGCTGCTGTATTGAAACTGATTTATCTTACCTTCATCTGAGTTAGTTTCTTTTTTTAAAGACTTCTGAACAAAATCCATCTCTGATGCAACTCCATTCACATCTGTGGAGTTACAGAGCAGAAGAATTCAAACCCTGACATGTAGCCAATTACTTTATTTTATCATTCATAATCATTGTAATATTGGATAGATTCAAACTGTAGGATTATAGAACTATAAGATTGATAAGTATGCATTAGGTATCTAAGTAAGTAGGGCTGAAATGCAAGGCCTACAGGCTGAGTGAGGCCTGTAACATTTTTGCTTGGCCATACTAGGCCTTAGGCTTACCAAAGCCTGACCCTATGCCACAAGATTATGGGAAAAGATGTACCAATGGGTGATATTGCAAAAAATTAACCGCAAGAGTAATTTTGCCTACAAGATACCCAGTAGTCACATACTTCTAACATGTGCCCTGACCGCAGGGTATATGTTGTGCGTAAATGCTAATGGGAATAAAAGGAACTATAACTAAGCTATGAAAAACAGTAAACCCCAATATTCTTGGGGGATAAAATGAGTTCCCTGGGGGGAAACTCCAGCAAGAACCATCCCTCTACTGATGATCACTTGGCAAGGCATCCATCAGACCCTAAGAATTTCATTAAGGATGTGAGTAGGACTATATTTGTAACATGTGCATTGGTCTTCATGGTATTTCTATATGCTTGGGTAATCATAACCTTAATTGTAACTTTAATAAAACGTGTAAAAAAGACTAGACCTTGCACTTGTGAATGTCTGTGTGGTCACTACCCTTGGTCTTTGTGTGTTCCTAGAAGCTCTAAATCTGAAGCAAGTAGCAGAGGTGACTTTAACTCTATAGAGCTTGAAAATGTAGCCACCAGAGCCGAACCCCTGATGTTGTAATACCATGTTACTAAATTCACTTAAAATAAAAGGCCACATAAGTTTCACTTGGATAAGGCACAATGTACAGTAAGATGGACATGCCCATCTCCTCCCACCCCACCGAGAAAAAGATTGAGGAGACATATTTTAGCCTGCTCTCTCAACTCTGCAGACTGCCTGTATCAGATGCTCATAACATGAGGAGATAGCAGGCTGTATCATCTGCCCTGCCTAGAATTTGTTAAAAATATATTAACAAATGCACTCTACAGACCAGAAGGTATTTTCCATTTAGGTAGGTTACTTCATCTTAGTTCCCGGAAGATTAAGGTTTACTACTTGTTAGAGCCACTTGCCAAGGACACATTTTATTGCCTTTGTGGTACTGTACGTCAGTCAGAAATAAATCTCTGTAGAGCGCCTATCTTGCTCTTCAACTACACGCAGCCTCATTTATATTCAACAAACTTTCCTTGCCTCCCCCCACCCCCCACCCCTTTCCCTGTGAGAAGGCATTTCAATGAGTCTGTGCTGGTACAATTTAGAACTGAAACTAAGATCTCTATTCAGCGGCTGAACAAATTCTCACAAGCTCTCTTAGACGCAAAGCTAAGCTTTTCAGCTCCCCCAGCCTCTTTGTCTGCAAGCTTGTAGGGGCCAGACTGCCAAGTTCAAGCAAGGTTCTGATCTCCCTGCTTTCACAGGCCTACTTATTAGTGGCTTTCTTCTGCCAAGACTATAGATACAATTATTAGAAATTCCCTTTTTTGTGAACACGTTGAATGAAGGTATGAATGGAGATGCTAAGACCAAGAAAGTGAGAAGCTTAATATAACTTCAGCTTCTGTAGTTAATTAGATTTGGATGGCTTCAGAGGAGCAGCTGTAGTTTTTTTTAGAAAAGTGAGACGACAAAAAGGGCTATTCAAGGTATTTTGGGTGCGGTGGGGAGACTGTATAAAACAAAGAAGCTGTGAAATGGGTTTTGGAAATAAGGCCCCCCCACTTTTTTCACCCCCCTCATTTTGAAGAATAGTTTCAGGGGGGTGAAAAAAGTCACATCACCATAGGGAATAACTGAAGCTATGGTGCTGCTGCCGCCACTACATTGTGGCTGAGAAACAGCAAGCATCAGACAGATTTCTTTTTAGGACAAGATCATAATCCAAAATGCAGAAATCTGCAATGTAGTCCTGAGCACATTTAGACTACTAGAGACCAGTCTTTACTTTAAAGGGAAACTGCCAAGAAAAAGAAAAAAACCCCCACACACGTATCGTATTTAAAGCACGTTTAAAAAAAAAAAAGCCTTCTCCTAGTTGTGTTAAATCTTCATGTCATTAGACTAGAATGCAGATTTTAACATTTTAAATTACTTTTCACCAATTGTGCTCTTTGTTTACTCTTCACTCTGCTTGGTCAGTGAATCTAGGCTGGTCAATTTCACCTTCGGTCTTTTGTTAGTGTCAATTTCCTGCTCCCTTGCACTAGCAGATTGCAGCTGTATCTAGGCATCTAGCACAGTGTGGAGTGTTCATATGAAAAAATGAGTCAACTGAAATTTTTAATAAAAGTCCATTAGGGCCTGTCTAGACAAAAGGTTAGTGCTCGGCAAGCTGGGGTGTAAATCTGCCATGCACTATTGTGCTGCACAGTAACTGTCCGTGTGAACCCTGCTACCACTCACTGAAAGTTCCCTCATGCACTTTGGTCTACTCCTGTTTCAATGTGCACTTGGGAACTTCTGGTGCCCACTAGAAGGGTCCCCTTGGACCATTAGCACGCAGCATGCTGCAAATTTACCCCCCAACCTGCTATGCACTAGCTGTCTAGACAAGCCTTTGTTAGGTCCTGTAAACCTTTTATTTTACCCACATCTACAGTTTATTCTTAAAGCACTTCACAAAAATGGCTTTCCCTGCCAAAGTGCGTTACAGGCACCAAATCCTCAGCTCGTGTGAATTGATACTCCTCCATTGACTTCAGCTAGTGTAAATCTGTACTGCTGCACTGAAGATCTAGCCCCAAGATTATAACACATGGGCCATTCATCACAGTTCAATGTGCACCAGCACGAATCCCAAGCAACTCCATTGATTTCAGAGCAGTTACTGTGTCGTCACATCAACCCTATTGACTAAATCAACCGAATCTGGCCCTATTGACTTAATTATCAATACAGAAGAGTTCAGTGAATCTGCAAAGCGCTACAGGCTTACACACCAACAGACCCTGCAGTAGTTTGTGTATTGGGCTCACCTACCCTGAATGATTAACAGTTTAAAAGGATTCAGGCTCTAGAAACCATCTCTTGCTGATTTTTTGATTCCTACTATTGCGAGCGATTGATGATGGTATGTTCGTGGGGAAAGGCATAGCAGTGGGCATGGACAAATGGTGTTTTAGTAATCCCGCTCTGGGGCTTGGCCTCCTGTTGTAAGATAAAACAAAGGCTTCATAATAACAGGCACATGAGGGAACATTTGATGTTGCAAAAAAAAAAAAAAAAAAAAAAGTTGCTTTGGCTGGGCATCATTAGACTACTACATATGATCTATGCCAGGGGTGGCCAACCTTAGCCTGAGAAGGAGCCAGAATTTACCAGTGTACATTGTCAAAGAGCCACAGTAATACATCAGCTCCGCCCCCCCCTCCAGCGCCTCCCGCCCACCGGCAGCCCCACCGATCAGCACCTGCCCATCCCTCCCCGCACCTCCCGATCAGCTGTTTCGAGGCGTGCAGGAGGCTCGGAGGGGGAGGAGCGAGGGCACGGCAGGCTCAGGGGAGGGGGCAGAGCCAGGGGTTTAGCAGTGAGCACCCCCCAGCACATTGGAAAGTTGGCGCCTGTAGCTCCAGCCCCAGAGTCGGTGCCTATACAAGGAGCCGCATATTAACTTCTGAAGAGCCGCATGTGACTCCAGAGTCACAGGTTGGCCATCCCTGATCTATGCAGTATGTTCCTACATGGCACTTAGTATCCTCTGTGTTCCTCAACAGTTCCCTGCAGTTATTCAATATTCCCTATTTAAGCTGCAGTGCTTAGTTGAGATTGGTCAGAAAAAAGTCACATAGCATCGCTTCTGCTCCCTGACTGTATGTGAGCACAGTAGCAGGTCTGTCCAAATAATTGGGCAGATTAACTTAAAATGGGGCTTGT
The DNA here is from genome assembly GCF_002925995.2 of Terrapene triunguis. NCBI lineage: Eukaryota > Metazoa > Chordata > Testudines > Emydidae > Terrapene > Terrapene triunguis. The sequence continues at coordinate 5,885,755 of NW_020664420.1, read as the reverse complement.
GCAAATTTGCACACCTGACTCTGAAACTCAGTGAATGTTCTCATCAGAACGAGCTAGGTGTACAAAACTTGGCACACAAAAAGGGTGCGATCACTGCTGAAGGAAATCCATTAAAAAAGTTAGTGAATATTCCCCCAGCCTTATTGTGATGGTGCCACATCACATTAATGCTCTGAAAAGGCTGTAGTTGAGACATTATTTACTCTTTAATAAAACAAAGTATGATTCTTTTCTCACATTAATCAGCAGACGTGTAAATCCATTAGAGAACACAGCCTATGTATAATAGGACAGAGAAGAAGAAAAAAATCAATATAGAATTGTAAACTAGTAACAATGACTGAAACTAAACGAGTTTCTGCAATTTCCTACCTTTCCAAATTGCATTACTTATTAGAATAAGGCCCTTCAGGGAGCCTGCTGTAGACTTGACTAAAATGCCATACAACAAATTGGTAACTAAACGGGGAATCAAAATAACAGAGTAACTCAATAATATAATCCTTTATCCAAAAGTCCTAACTACTAATCTGACTCTATTGCCGGGCTGTCTGATTTAATATGTTTTTTCTAAGTAAATTCAGATTCAATTAACTTGAGTGGAGAATTACATGGCACTCAGCTGAATGCAGCTACGCTACAATCACAGATCTACAGAGTCTTCCGGAGCAGCTGGCGTGCTCAAGGGTGTCAGCCATGCCAAATTCCTGTGGTCAGAAGGTGCCTCATGCGGAGCCTGATGGGCTTCAAAAATGTCATGTTGGTACCCAAGCTAATTGCCTCCACCACCTCCATAAAGTGGTTTCAAGAATATAGGTCCTGTTTAAATGGAAGAACTAGAAGCAGTCTGCATAGAAGAGCGATGGCTGACTTGGGAGCCACGGAAAACGCTGCCTTAGTCAGACTTTGGTAGCTAGAAGACCATGCATTTATTCTCAGTTCTAGGTACAACTACACTATGAATAACACTAAAAGCCACAACTGAGACTGGGGTGTCATTTTGCTAGGCATTGTACTTACACAGCAAGTACTTTTACACAGTGAAAGTTTACACCAGGGAGCTTTTTACACCAGGGAGCTTAATACCTATATATACACCAAACAGACAAAGGTTGGAAAAGGAAAGACACTGAAGTGACTTGCCCAAAATCATGGTTCTGTCGCTGCCCTGCTAGGAAGGGAAGCCACTTTTCCTGACTCCCAGTTCCTCATCCTTCAGGCCCAGGGCCGGCGCAACCCATTAGGCGACCTAGGCAGTCGCCTAGGGCGCTACAATTTGGGGGGCGGCGACCGCAGCGGTATTTTAGCAGCGGGACCTTCCGCCGCCTCTGTAGGGAGCGGCATTTCGCGGCGGGACCTTCTGCCGCCTAGGGCGGCAGAAAAGCTGGCGATGCGCCTGTTCAGGCCACACTCCTGTCACTAATTCATTCACAAGGGTCTCTGTAGATCTTTCTCTGGAACTCAGAGGAGGAAAATAATCAGTCTCACAGAGCTGGTCAGACAAAACGGGAAACATTTTTTGCAAAAAATGTCTTGGAAAATGTCCCTTTTCTCCCATCAAAAAATTTCAAATGTTTTCAGTCGGCAGTGCTTTCTAGTCCTGGTCTAATAACAAAACAAACAAACAAACAAAAACCCTGAAAATGATTTTACAAGCACATGGAAAACAAGCTGTGAATTTTTGCATCATATACGGAGCTCACTACTCTTGAAAGTGAACACATGAAAAGGTGAGCTACTGTGGGATTCAGCCTCTTATCAAGACAAGAGACGGGACTGTTTTTACTTTTATTTGAGCATGTACTGTAGCACATGAATCCCAGGAAATCAACATGACGCAGGTCAGTAAACTTTTTGTAGACTAATTCACCCAAGCGTTTTATCGGGAGTACGGCACACTAATGGCATGACAGTAGATCTGGTTTACTGGGGATACTGAAGCTTGTGCAAACGTGAATAAATTATTTCTGAGGGTTACAGCCAGTCTAATTAGTCAGATTTATTTAGCTTTGGCAGCAAAGAACATAAGTATGCTGAAGTGTTTGCAGCTGGCCAGGCCAGAAAGCAAAGGTCCAGTCTGAATAAATAGAGGTCTAGCACGTGCTCTTGAAAGGGAAATACGATAAAAAGTAATAACATCACCTAAATGCACCAATGTATTAGTGACTGAAGGGATTGTTAATAAGATATATCCGTTTGCCTTTCCATTGCCAGTTGAAATCAGTCTATGTTCCGTTAATGACAAACATCTGTAATCATCTGACCAGCAGCCAGTGCAAAAAAAAAAAAAAGGACGTGTTGGTCTCAGTACCTACAGGACGAGTGTTATGGTCACAAGAGCCACCACCATAATTGTCATCTATGATGGAAATCCCAACAGAGAGGGCGAGTGCTCTCTCGCTCTAGAGGTGGGCTCTCTTGAGCAGGAGTGGGGTTAATGGGTGTAGGGGGAGGACAGTTACTCTGCTGCTAACCATGCAGTGCCTGCTGTGTGGATACTTAGATTGGCATCTCTGGAGACTGAACTAATCTAGAACCGTTCATATACTTTTTTTTTAAGTTAATTGATTGCATTTCAAAAAACAAAACAAAAGAAACCAGGAGAGAGAAGTGCTCAGATACCATGGCGATGGGTGTAGTGTATGAACCAGGATAAAATAAAGCAGACTTCCTTCCTCTCCTCCCCTCTCCTGTTTCTCTGCAGAAAGTCCTACTCCCAACATCTGACTGGGTGGAGAACTCCAGAGACCTGTTTGTCAGGAAAAGCAGAGAGGCAAGTCTTCTCCCATTCCCAGCAACTGAGAATGGAACAAGGAAGAGTGGGAACGGCAGGCAGAGAACACAAGGAGTGGAGGTGATGCAAAAAAGACATTTCTTGGAGGAGAGCATTTTTTTTTTGGAAGGCTCCTGCCTATCGGGATTTTAATCATTCAGAATAAATGCGATACTTGGAAAATCTAAATACATAGAACCCAGATGTGACCAGATGATCTTGGACTTCACAAAGAAGTGAGACAGTTACTGCACGCTCCACGTGTTATGCACTGAAATCCCTACTGCAGCACCACCATCCTGTAGTGATGGGTGTTTGGATAGATTCAACTAACGATGAAAATCCCTGATGAGTCATCTAGCCCATCCCCCTTCCAGTGTAAGGATTATTCCCCATAGCGCATTGTCTAATGCCCACTTCAATCCAGTTTTAACAGTAGAACTTTAACTTTATACTTTTTAACAGTATAGCTTTTGAGCTTCCTCCACTCTGCACATCATTTTAAGAAGTGAAATGGTCTCCAAAGATATCAGGATTTTCCCTCTTGATATTTAACACAACATTTTTTCTATTTCTTAATTTCATCCCATTACATCTAATTACACCGCCCTGAGCAACTTTCAAGTATTTCTGTCCCTCCCTTCCAATATTTTTAGACAATTATTCATTCCCCTCTAATCTTTATTTGCCAAGTTATAGCTATTTAGTTAATTTTTAACCTTCTGTTCCATTAATTTGACTCTCCTTTTACCTAAAGGCTATGCCGGGGTGGCCAAATTTACTGACCCGCTGTGCCGCATATGATAATCTTCAGAAGTTCAAGAGCCACAAGACATGCACAACCTTTACACCTGCATTTTTAAAAATATTAACATCCTACTTACTGTATCATGGCTAATTACTGCTAGAGCTACAGGCCTTGTGGGTCTCCATCCTGGTCACAAGTCTTTGGAAATCTGGTTGATATGTTATCAAGGCGGTATAGAGGAACCTGGTCAGATGTTGGTTTGGAAGGACTGCATGTTTTGATTTAATGAACTTCATCATGGAGTACAGCAATTCACATCAGTATATTGTGCTGAAAATAAAATGAGTCACATGAACAGTCCTATGATACACTGATTCGACCTTTTCATCATCCATATTAGATGTGGTAGGCAGGGCCGGCTCTAGGATTTTTGCCGCCCAAGGCAAAAACAATTTTGGCCGCCCCCCCGCCCTTTTTAATTACCCCACCCCCGGCCCCGCCTTGGCCCCGCCTCAACTCCACCCCTTCCCTGCCTCCTCCCCCCAGGCTCTCAAGCCTAGGAGGGAGGGGGAGAAGCGGCGCCCGCACCGCGGCCACTTGGAGTCTCCCCCTCCCTCCCAGGTTTGAGAGCCTGGGAGGGAGGGGGAGACACCGAGCAGCCGCGGCGTGCGAAACAGCTGATTCGCGCGCCGCTGCTCCCCCTCCCTCCCAGGCTTGAGAGCCTGGGAGGGAGGGCGAGTAGCGGCGCGCGAGCGGCAGCAGCAGCGGAGGTGAGCTAGGGCGGCCAGGGCACATTTTAAGGGGCGGCATTCTGGCGCCGGCCATGCCGCCCCTAAAAATGTGCCGCCCCAAGCACCAGCTTGTTTTGCTGGTGCCTAGAGCCGGCCCTGGTGGTAGGATATTGCTGAGGAAGGTCTTTGGAATTCTGCACCAATAAATAAATAAATAAATAAAAATTCTGTGCACAACATTTTAAAATCCTGCAAATTTTCCTTGTCAATAAATATATGTGGAGGTTCCAGCATGGCAGTGGGGAGCACAGGCCACTGTCTGCATGGAGGTGAGAGATCACCCCACAGGCTCCCCCCACAGGACACAGACTCGGCAGTGAGACTGCACCTGATCCTGACACAATGCAATGGCCAGGACTGCCCCAGAAACACCCCAGGGCCCTGCCCCTCTACGCCAAGTGCACCAGGTGTGGGGCAGGCAGGTTCAGCCCAGCAGGATTCAAGTGTGGAGGGGCTTCCTGGGGGGGGATCCAGGTGTGGGTTGAGAGGGTTCTGTGTGGGGCAATCTGGCTGCAGGTGGCTCAGTGGGGGTGGGGATCTGGATTCAGTGTCTCATTGAGGGGTGCAGGGGTGATGGGACTCTACAGAGGGGTCCAGGTGAAGGTGGTTGGGGCTCAGTGGGGGGTGTGTGTCTAGGTATGAGGGGGATGGGGCTCGGTGTGGCGGTCAAGTGTGGAGGGCTCAACAGCGGGGTCTGGGTGCTGGGGGAGTGGGGCTTGGTGGGATGGGAGTTCAAGTGTGGAGGGCTCAGCGAGAGGTTCAGGGGGTGAGGCTCAGCAGGGTGGGGATTTGGATGTCGGAGGGGATCGGGGGGGGGGGGACTGGGTGCAAGGGGTGAGGCTTGACAGTGGGGTCTGGGTATAGGGAGGACCAGATGCATGGGTGGCGGGCAGGAGGAGCAGCTCCCTGTACAATGACCCCTGCCCCTGCAGCTGAGGAATAATGGGACAGGAAGTGGAGGGGAGGTGCAGAGCTTCCTGCGGTCAGGGAAGGTTTCTTAGGATGGGTGTGACCTGCTGCTCCTTGCAGGGGGAAGAGGAAGTCGCGTCCTCCCCCATGCCCAGCTCAGCCAGGACGAGCAGCTGGGCCCAGCACAGGGTAGGAGCCACCGGGCAGGGCAACCTCAGCCCCACCCCTTTCTGTGATTTACCTCTGCCAGCTGCTCTGGGTGCCTGAAATGATGCACCCGCTCTGCTGGAGAGGGGCACGTGACCACTCTTGCAGCTTCCCTATCAGAAAGTCATTTTTCTGCAAGGACGCAAATAAATCTGCGGGGGATATGAATTCTGCGTATGCACAGTGGCGCAGAATTCCCCCAGGAGTATAGCATTCTTCTTCTACCCCCCTCAGAGAAGGCAGCACAATAGCTGGAATCATTCCCTTGAGATTCCCAACCAGAACTTTGGAATACAGTAATAACCAAAGGAACTGTTTGATGTTAACTGTGACAAAATAAGATCAAACTCATTAGAAAACAGAAAGGATCATAAACTCTGGCAAATGAAGTGTAAAAATGTAATTAGGAAGGCCAAAAAAGAATTTGAAGAAAAGCTAGCCAAAGGCTCAAAATTTTTTTTGCTATTACTTTAAGTACATCAGAAGGAGGAAGCCTGCTAAACAACCAGTGAGCCCACTGGACAATCAAGATGCTAAAGGAGCACTCAAGGAGGATAAGGCCATTGCGGAGAAACTAAATCAATTCTTTCAATTGGCCTTCACGGTTGAGGATGTAAGGGAGATTCCCAAACCTGAGCCATTCTTTTTAGGTAACGAATCTGAGGAACTGTCCCAGATTAAGGTGTCATTAGAAGATGTTTCGGAACAAATTGATAAACTAAACAATAAGAAGTCACCAGGACCAGATGGTATTCACCCAAGTTCTGAAGGAACTCAAATGTGAAATTGCAGGACTACTAACTGTAGTCTGTAACCTATCATTTAAATCAGCTTCTGTATCAAATGACTGGAGGATAGCTAACGTGACACCAATTTTTAAAAAGGGCTCCAGTGGTGACCCCAGCAAGGTCAGGCTTACCGGCCAGTATTCAGTACTGGGCAAACTGGTTGAAACTATAGTAAAGAACAAAATTGTCAGACACAGATTAACATAATTTGTTGGGGAATAGTCAACATAGTTTTTGTAAAGGGAAATCATGCCTCACCAATCTACTAGAATTCTTTGAGGGAATCAACAAGCATGTGGACCGGGGGATCCAGTGGATATAGTGTATTTAGATTTTCAGAAGGCCTTTGACAAGGTTCCTCGCCAAAGGCTCTTAAGCAAAGTAAGCAGTCATGGGATAAGAGGAAAGGTTTGGATTGGTAACTGGTTAAAAGATAGGAAACAAAGGGTAGGAATAAAAATTGTCAGTTTTCAGAATGGAGAGAGGTAAATAGTGGTGTTCGCCAGGGGTCAGGACTGGGACAGTCCTATTTAACATATTCATAAATGATCTGGAAAAAGGGATAAACAGTGAGGTGGCAAGTTTTGCAGATGATACAAAACTACTCAAGATAGTTAGTCTCAGGCAGACTGCGAAGAGCTACAAAAGGCTCTCTCAAAACTGGGTGTCTGGGCAACAAAATGGCAGATGTAATTCAATGCTGATAAATGCAAAGTAACGCACACTGGAAAACAATCCCAACTATACATATAAAATGATGGGGTCTAAACTTGCTGTTACCACTCAAGAAAGATCTTGGAGTCATTGTGGCTAGTTCTCTGAAAACATCCACTCAATGTGCAGCAGCAGTCAAAAAAGCAAACAGAATGTTAGACATCATTAAGAAAAAGGATAGATCACAAGACAGAAAATATATTGCCTTTATACAAATCCATGGTACGCCCATGAATACCGTGTGCACACTTGAATACCGTGTGCAGATGTGGTCGCCCCATCTCAAAAAAGATACATTAGAATTGGAAGAGGTTCAGAAAAGGGCAACAAAAATGATTAGGGGTATGGAACGTCTGCCATATGAGGAGAGATTAATAAGGCTGGGAGTTTTCAGCTTGGAAAAAGATGACTAAGGGGGGATATGATAAAGGTCTATAAAATCATGACTGGTATGGAAAAAGTGTTATTTACTCCTTCGCATAACACAAGAAGTAGGGGCCACCAAATGAAATTAATAGGCAGCAGGTTTAAAACAAACTAAAGGAAGTATTTTTTCACACAACGCACAGTACACCTGTGGAACTCCTTGCCAGAGGATGTTGTGAAGGCCAAGACTATAACAGGGTTCAAAAAAGAACTAGATACATTCATGGAGGATAGGTACATCAATGGCTATTAGCCAGAATGGGCAGGGATCGTGTCCCTAGCCTCTGCTTGCCAGAAGCTGGGAATGGGCGATGGGATTGATAACTTGATGATGACCTGTTCTGTTCATTCCCTCTGGGGCACCTGGCATTGGCCACTGTCGGAAGACAGGATACTGGGCTAGATGGACCTTTGATCTGACCCAGTATGGCTGTTCTTATTAGATAACTTCTGTTACTCAGTGAAACTGGAGCGGTTGTGGTTGCATTACCTGGGACTGCTGGATTTCAAAAGTTTGGGAAGTTCTTGCTACAGAAATTTTTTTTTTTATATATACACACACACACACACACACACACACACTCCATCCAGTAGGAGGACCTAGTTACTTGACCTTTTGGCTACAGTTGTGCACCATGGAAAAGGTTCAGTATTTAGAATACCTGATAGTTTCTCTATTTCCTTTATATTCAACAGCAAAACCCCCATTTTTGTTTGAATTCTGGATGTATGCAAGGTAGAGGTCATCGCTTCACTTGTGGAGATTCATAGATCTTTGGAGAGGCAAAGTGCTATTATTATTGGCCTCAATTCTGCCACTAACTCATATTGAGCAGTACCTAAATCCATGAGCACTCTGATTATAATCAACAGAACCACTCCTGGAGTAAGGTACTACCTCAGAGAGTAAAGGGGTCAGAATCTACTTTTATTATTGTGAAATTTGCCTGTCTCATCTCAAATTATTTCTCTGTTTTATTACTATCATCTACATGATTGTCTGAGAACTACAGTCCGTACAATTAAAAGAAAGTTCACAACATTAAGCATTTCCCACCTTGAAAGTAATAACTCTAACTCCACTAAGGAGAGGACCTTCTGTACGAGCACTATGACCATGTGAACAGTCATAAGGGGGACCAAACACCACAAACAAACGAACAAAAAAAAAAAAAAAAAAAAAAAAACCAACAAACAAAACCCACCACACACCTTAGGAAGCTGGCTCTAAGTCACAACTCCTCTCAGGAGGTTGCTGGAAATGGGAAGGGTCTGGGGATCTATATAAGCCAGACACAGATCACTTCAGAGAAAGCAGCAGCGGCAGCAACACCCAAGTAGAGTAGAGGTTTAAAGCAGTGCTGGAGGGGGAGGAGGGGTGGTGAGAGAATCATCCTGGGGGAAAAGGTACTGATTTTGGGGAGAACTGAGCAAAGGGTAGGACCTGCCTGCTGAGGAAACTGTGAACTTGTCTGAGAGGAAGACCTTATGGGCGATGGGACTAAAGAATTTAAGGGTGGAGAATGATAAATGTTATCATACTCCTATGTTCTCTGGCATTATTTCTTCCCTCAACACTTTCTGTTGGAGTTAGGTCATCCTGGCCCACCAGGTAATGGCTTGGTGATATTGGGAGCTGTTAGATTTAGGGCTTAGCCAGATGGCCAAGTCACCTTATTGGTCATCTGCCTAACCCCCTGGGGTTGGTAAGAATCCACCAGTTCACAGCATCTCTTCAGAAGGAGCACACAGTGAAATCTACTCTTCATTAATTTGAGCAGCCCAGAGAACAGGTACAGAGCGTTACACCTTTAACCCCAAGACAACTTTCCAAAGGGAATGGTGTTTATTCTGGGAATTCAAACCTTCTGCTTTAGGAGCCTCTTGCAGACTGAGGCTGCCTCAGTGCCCAGCTACAGGCCAGCCTCGTGTTGCAGCAGTACCACCGCCACACTGCTGCCGAATGCGCTAGCTTGGGCAGTAGCTCACTCAGTGTACCCCCTATTCTTGAAGGGGCAGCTCCCATTTCTGATTTTATAGCCTTAAACAAAGAGATAGTAGAAACATTAAAAGTTATTGCTAAATATAAACAATGTGAATCTATTTCTAAAACATCTATTCCAGGGATCTCACATAAGCAGGAGCTACTCTCACTCTAGCATAATTCAACTCCATCCCCACCCTGGGGGCGTTCCCATGTCCATGGTTTGTAGAGACTAAATTTAAGTGATGCACTTAATCTATGTACAGAAACACACATGTTCACGATGAAAGAGACCAATATTATTTTAGTTAGGCAACTTATCTCAGTGGCCACTGCCATATGCACTAGGAGACACAACCCTCTATCCCACCTGCCCACAGGACACCTAACTGGACCATTGTCAGGAGTAAGGACCTGCAGCTAAGCCTGCTTCCCTGCTATCTTAATCCCCAGGCAGTTAAATGAGTACAGCTGAGCCCCAGTTGAGCCACTTGACTAGCTGAGGGAATCAGCAGGCCAGCAAAAGCATCAGGGCACTGGCTGCTCAAAGCAGTTGCCCATGGCTGGGACAGCTCATGAGTCACTTGTTACCAGCCTTGCCTCGCTACTGGTAATCCGGTTCTGACCCTCAACTCAGATTCCTGACCTCTGACCTCAGCTCTGGATGTTGGCTTTGACACCTGGCCTTCTGACCCTCCGCTCAGATTCCTGGATACCAACTCCCGCTCTGACCACCAGGCCCGACTCCCGCTCTGACTACCAGGCCCGACTGCGCATGCCCTGGTCCCTAACAGTTTGAGCAACCCCCCAAAAAGGAACCCATAAGGGAAAAAGGGGCCCCATTCCCTGCTGACAGATCCTACCAAGACAAATATCTCCCTGTTGAGATAATGGGTGCTATACATAATCTGCAGGCTCAGGTTTCTGCCCTGGTGAAAAGTTCAAAAACCAAAGGTTTTGGACTCATTCTGTTTGCCTGTTGGTGTGTAGGTGATATGCAGACAAGATGAGAGATTCTATGCCCAGAAGCTTTAGAAACTCCCACCAGAAGTGGGAGGTGAATGGAGAACTCCAATCTGACACGATGGGCATTGGCAGGTCATGGTAACAAAAAGCTCTTTCTAGGAAAAGGAGAGCCTTTCCAAGGCAGTAGGGATGACATGGCAAGGGTGCCGTCTTGGTGAAAAGATTGACCACCACTATGATCATTGTGTGCTCCTGAGAGTGAGGCAGCTCCACAATGAAGTCCATGGACAGTGACCCATGGCTGAGGTGGGATAGGTAGGGACTGGTGAAGACCATGCAGTTTTGAGTGAGGGTCTTGGTATGGACACAGATCACGGGAACTCACACTTTGATAGAGGTGCACAGCCGTGGGTAGCAGATAGTGCTTGACACCAAGTTACAGGTCTTAATGTGACCAAAGAATGGTGTCTCTTGGAATAAGACCCATGGAAAGACTTCTCCTACCAGAGTCAAGATACCCTATCCCATAAGGATGAGTACTGGCCTTTTTCTTGTCCCCAGATAGGTGATTACAAAATCAAATGGGGCAAAGATAAGGGAGTCCAGACAGGGTCACAGAGATCCATCCTTCTCTTTTTATAAAGAAGATTGGCACCACAGTCAGAAATGCAGATGAATGGATGGAAACACTTTTGAAGGTTTTCTTGAAGGTAGCCCCAAAGAGCCTGTAGCTTGGAGAGACAAAGACAGAGAAGATGCCTCACTCTAGGTAACCTGGTTCTGACCTTTGACTCCAATTCTTGACCCTTGACTCCTATTCTGACCACTAGGCCTGACTTGCCATGCCCTGGTCCCTAACAGCCACAGAATACTGAAGTATGCATTCATTCCGACTAAGTTAAGACTGCCCTGAGCCACAGAAGTGGTGATCAGTTTATTCCCTACATCACAAAATTTCATAGCCTTTATAATTTTACACTATTTAGGGTAACAGAGTTCTTGGGCATGTCCCAAGAAAGTGTTTGTACATCCTTCTAAGACAGAGGCCACACACTGACAATATTTTGGGTGACCAAAGGTATCCTTGGAAACAGACAATATTACAGCATCCTACTGACTTTAGCAGGCATTAAGACTTTGCCATTCCTGTACCAAGACTGGCAATGATGACACACCAGTTCTCAAGGCAATGATTTAGGGGTGCTGATCTTTGCATTTTCACGATCACCTGATGTATCCCACCATGTGTACTGTCCACATGGCTCAGGGAAGTAGTTTAAAAAAAATAATAATAATAGAGAACAGTAAGAACTGACCCTTTCCTGTAGCCTTTGCAGTGCCTTAAAGGCCAGACAGTTAGAGATTTAACTAAATGAAGTGCATTTGAGTCTGGGAGTCAATAGGTAGAGTAGTGAGCAATCTGTATTGCCGGTTATGATTGTGTTCATCCTCGATCCAAGTCCCAAGAGCGCTGACTTCCTGACTCCATGACTTTCCTGCCTCCTCCCTCCACAATTACCTACAGACTCCTTCAGCTGCGTGGTTTGCACAGTCTCTAACCCCACTGAGAAAATGGTCACAAGAATAAGAAGTAATGTAACGCAGCCTTGTTACAATTCCAGGACTTTAAACTTTATGATCCTCCTTGGGTTTTTTTACAATGATAAAATCCTGGTGGCTTATTGTATATTTTCATGGTCTCCTGGTACCTACAGAATAGGAGATATTTTGATTAGATAAGAGCTACTGGATACATCTTACTAGGTCACCGACTCTGGAACATTTAAAAAAATGGGCTCAAGGAAAGAAAGAACCCTTTAAGCAAAATTAAATTATAGCATGTTATTTTTTATCAGCTACTAGCTATCATTTCCCCCCTCACTGCCATGAAAATTGAGAAACTGGGAATCCAATTACAAAGGCTAGATAAAGGGGAACGATAGTAAAAAAATTTAATTGGATGGAAAAGACATTGAATGTGTGTTCACTAGATCCATGCTTCAAAAGCTCTGTCATTACAACTGCATAGGCAGAGGTCATTGTAGAAGGTAATATAAGGTGACTAAAGAAAGAGAAACCATGGCTCTCGTTTTCAATCAATAGGGCCGGCCATAGTTGCTGGACCTCCAGCACAATTGATTACTTCAAGACACAATAAACAGTGATGTTGACATTTAGAATGTGACCAAAACAAAATTGCTCATCTCTTTTGTCCGCTTTATTTAAAGTGCAAATACCCTCAACAGCAGGTATCAAGGGTTTGGTAACCTTTTATTTTCAAGACTCTGAAGAAAAGGACATGTTTAAAGATTTCCTTTGAATGCCTCATTTATTTTTTCAGCTGCAGCAGCAGCATAAAAGGAGAACCTGCTTTTTCATAAACAGCATGACAATGTGAAGTCCGGTTGATGCTCAAATTAGAGATGTCCGAATTGTTTGTTTGCAATGTAATTTGAACTCTGCAATGGGCAAGGTTCCCTATAAGTGTGGCAAATGGTGGCATGCCAGCAGTCATTAGGGTCCCAGATGGGTAAGCAAACTGGTTTGGGTGCCATAGGAACTGGCTCAAAATTAAAACAACCAAGCCTGAACATTCTGAAAAAGCTTCAGAAAATGTTGGTAAACATTCTCTCCAAGCACTTGGGATGATGGCATTTGATTTAGGGTGAAACCCTGGTCCTGTTAAAGTCAATGGCAAATCTTCCATTGACTTCAGCAGGGTCAGGATTTCATCCATAGAAAAGTAAATACCAATTAGGTATCCTTCATAGAATCATAGAATATCAGGGTTGGAAGGGACCTCAGGAGGTCATCTAGTCTAACCCTTTGCTCAGAGCAGGACCAATTCCCAACTAAATCATCCCAGCCAGGGGTTTGTCAAGCCTGACCTTAAAAACCTCTAAGGAAGGAGATTCCACCACCTCCCTAGGTAACTCATTCCAGTGCTTCACCACCCTCCTAGTGAAAAAGTTTTCCCCTAAACCTCCCCTACTGCAACTTGAGACCATTACTCCTTGTTCTGTCATCTGGTACCACTGAGAACAGTCTAGCTCCATCCTCTTTGTCTTTCTATCCACCTTATAGTCCATTCATCCAGCCCATACTTTTTAACTTGCTGGCAAGAATACTGTGGGAGACCATATCAAAAGCTTTGCTAAAGTCAAGGAATAACACGTCCACTGCTTTCCCCTCATCCACAGATCCAGTTATCTCCTCATAGAAGGCAATTAGGTTAGTCAGGCATGACTTGCCCTGGTGAATCCATTCTGACTGTTCCTGATCACTTTCCTCTCCTCTAAGTGCTTCAGAATTGATTCCTTGAGGACCTGCTCCATGATTTTTCCAGGGACTGAGGTGAGGCTGACTGGCCTGTAGTTCCCCGGATCCTCCTTCTTCCCTTTTTTAAAGATGGGCACTACATTAGCCTTTTTCCAGTCATCCGGGACCTCCCCCGATCGCCATGATTTTTCAAAGATAACGGCCAATGGCTCTGCAATCACATCTGCCAACTCCTTTAGCACCCTCAGATGCAGCGCATTCGGCCCCATGGACTTGTGCTCGTCCAGTTTTTCTAAATAGTCCCGAACCACTTCTTTCTCCACAGAGGGCTGGTCACCTTCTCCCCATAATGTGCTGCCCAGTGCAGCAGTCTGGGAGCTGACCTTGTTTGTGAAGACAGAGGCAAAAAAATCATTGAGTACATTAGCTTTTTCCACATCCTCTGTCACTAGGTTGCCTCCCTCATTCAGTAAGGGGCCCACACTTTCCTTGATGTTCTTCGTGTTGCTAACATACGTGAAGAAACCCTTCTTGTTACTCTTAACATCTCTTGCTAGCTGCAACTCCAAGTGTGATTTGGCCTTCCTGATTTCGCTCCTGCATGCCTGAGCAATATTTTTATACTCCTCCCTGGTCATTTGTCCAATCTTCCACTTCTTGTAAGCTTCTTTTTTGTGTTTAAGATCAGCAAGGATTTCACTGTTAAGCCAAGCTGGTCGCCTGCCATATTTACTATTCTTTCTACACATCAGGATGTTTTTTTCCTGCAATTTCTCCTGTCAATATACTGTTTCAGCTCATCCTCCAATCTAGTTTGAGCTACAGGGCTTCAATTTCTTCTTTTGAGAGACTACACCACCAGATATATTTCCAGGATGGAAGTGTATCATCTGGAAATTCCTTTGCTACCTGGTTCTACTCCTGGGGCAGCCCTTTACCTTTGAGGTGATGTAACTTCTCAGACCTGTCATCTTTAAATATAATCATAGAATCATAGACTTTAAGGTCAGAAGGGACCATTATGATCATCTAGTCTGACCTTCTGCACAATGCAAGCCACAGAATCTCACCCACCCACTCCGGTATCAAACCTGTGTCTGAGCCATTGAAGTCCTCAAATCATGGTTTAAAGACTTCAAGGTGCAGAGAATCTTCCAGCAAGTGACCCGTGCCCCACGCTGCAGAGGAAGGCGAAAAACCCCCAGGGTTTCTGCCAATCTGCCCTGGAGGAAAATTCCTTCCTGACCCCAAATATGGCGATCAGCTAAACCCTGAGCATGTGGGCAAGACTCACCAGCCAGACACCCAGGAAAGAATTCTCTGTAGTAACTCAGATCCCACCCCATCTAACATCTCATCACAAGCCATTGGGCATATTTACAGCTAGTAGTCAAAGACAAATTAATTGCCAAAATTAGGCTATTCCATTATACCATCCCCTCCATAAACTTATCAAGCTTAGTCTTGAAGCCAGATATGTCTTTTGACCCCACTACTCCCTTTGGAAGGCTGTTCCAGAACTTCACTCTTCTGATGGTTAGAAACCTTCGTCTAATTTCAAGTCTAAACTTCCTGATGGCCAGTTTATATCCATTTGTTCTTGTGTCCACATTGGTACTGAGCTTAAATAATTCCTCTTCCTCCCTGGTATTTATTCCTCTGATATATTTATAAAGAGCAATCATATCTCCCCTCAGCCTTCTTTTGGTTAGGCTAAACAAGCCAAGCTCTTTGAGTCTCCTTTCATAAGACAGGTTTTCCATTCCTCGGATCATCCTAGTAGCCCTTCTCTGAACCTGTTCCAGTCTGAATTCATCCTTCTTAAACATGGGAGACCAGAACGGCACACAGTATTCCAGATGAGGTCTCACCAGTGCCTTGTATAACGGTACTAACACCTCCTTATAACAGATTCACATCTGTTTTCTATGGTTCTACATCTTCTGCTCATGGTTGTTTGATCACTACAGATTTCATTGGAAAGGGTCCACGAGCGTAGAAATTGCCATACCAGAACTGGAGTGGTCCATCCAGTCATGTATTCGGTTTGTGAGCAATAGGTTCCTCAGAGTAAGGTGTAAGAGTCCCTGTAGTGGACAACAATGGGGGGGGGAACCCTACACTTGGGAGATGTTTCTTCCTAATCCTCATCTAGACTTGATCTGGTTGAAGTTTTTTTTAAAACATTTTTTGGTCACTGTAAGACATTCTTTCATGAAACTGAATCAGGTAGACCAAGGACTTGAACATTGATCTCCCACGTCACAGGTGAGTGCCATAAACACCAGACTAGTTCCTATTCTGTGCTTCCCTTCATCCTGGACCTAAAAAAAAAAAAAAAAATTTCCTCTAAGCCAATACTTCTCTGGGAAAAGTTTCAGTTCTGACAGATAGAGGTTTTATTGGAAAAACTCACATTTATTGGAAAATGCCAATCAGCTCTTACCTCCCCTCCCAACACACACACAAAAAAGAAACTACTAGGGATTCCTAGTCTATTCCTCTGCTACTGAACATTTGTTCACCATTGTAAATCTTATACATGTTTTTTAAAGGTTGTATTTGGATACTTTTTTTTTTAAGTATAATTTTAATTTCTTACAAGATTCTAACTCGCCTTACTGTCCACCGATAATTTCAAGTAAATCCCAGTTAAAATACGCATGTCATACTATTGGCAGCATCAAGCATGGCACTTCCTAAGCGCCTATTGATTTCAATGCAACAATAATGGATACCATCATCTCAAACTGTGTTGCAGATAGTCAAAGGGTTGGGTCATCACTTGTAGACACTGAGTAATTATATAATTTCTTATATTGCCACCATCACTGTAGTATAGGAGTGCCTACATTGCTTGTTACCTAGAGACCCCCAATTAAGGATCAGGGTTTCATTGTGACAGACAAAAAGACAGTCTCTGCCCCAAAAAGCTTACCCAGAGGGGAATACTTGTAAATAAGAACAAATAAAAAACAAATAGGTGGATGCATAACAAATAGATGGAGGAAATGCACGTTCATAGATAATTATGAGCTGCAGGATAAAGAGTGGTCATAGCAAGCCAGCTGTGTAACCAACGTAGAGCTTTTTGTGGGCATTGCAACAGACAGTTTTACGGAGGATTCTGACGGAGGACAATGAGGTGGCTTTTGGCTGTTTACAGGGCACTCCTTCCATGCACATGGGGCAACATGGGAGAAAGTGTGCTTATTGCAAAGTCAAAAGGATAATCAAAATTGGCATCATTGACAGAAGGGAGGTGGGAATCAACATATAAGAGATGTGTAAGGTGGGGTACTCACCATGAAGAGCTTTAAAAGTGAAGACAAGCAGCATCTGATTGATGCATAGAGAAGGGGGAGCCAGTGGAAGGATTGGGGCGGGAAGGGAGGTTGAAGCAACAAGTCAAATGAAACTTTGCAACAACAGTCTGAATCAGGGCCGCCCGGGGGAGGGGGGGGCAAGTGGGGCAATTTGCCCCAGGCCCCACAGGGGCCCCCACGAGAATATAGTATTCTATAGTATTGCAACTTTTTTTTTATGGAAGGGGCCCCCGAAATTGCTTTGCCCCGGGCCCCCTGAATCCTCTGGGCAGCCCTGGTCTGAATAGATATAAATGGGGCAAGATGGGATTTGTCGGGAGAGAGACATTGCAGCATTCAAGATACACAACTATTTTGCTTACATCCCAGAAGCAATTTTGCAAACATGCTACTGGTTTGGAGAACAGCTTTGTCTGAGGATTGGAGTTCTTGCTTTCTTGCATTTTAGCTTCCCAGATGGAAGGAAAGAATTCATGGGGTTGAAAACATTTAGGCAGAAAAGGCCCATTGCTCTAGAATTAGTCTGAGTAGCAGCTGGTCCAGTCTTAGGAACATCAAGAGGAAACAGGAACTTAGAGCTACGAAACTCTATGCGGCAGTAACATCTAGTCTTCATTTACCTCTCATCAATTATCAGAATCTCGCTAGAAATTCTAAGGCTAATCTTTTCAGGTAGGCAAGATACAATTCCTGGTCCATTTACAACCTTCACAGCAGCAAGAGTGCTTTGATCCTGTTTGATTTAGCTCTAACCTAGGAAGTGGAGGGATCTACTGTAATGAGCTCAAGAAAGACTGTGGACTAGGCATGTCCAAATTCTAGTTTTGCTCTGCTACTGACTGCCTGTAAGGTCACACACCACTTAACCTACTCTGATGTTTTGGGATCCACTCAGACTAGTAATGAGTTCTGTCACTGCCTGCCCTGTATTTCAGCGGCCTTCATTCTGGGCATCTATGGTTCAATTCCCTGACGCCAGTAGTTTGCCCACAAGTAAAGGTCTCACCCTGGCTCTCCAGTTATATATCAACAGCCCTTTCAGTCCTGGGTCTCCCAAATGCATCCCCCCTTGAATTCTTAATTATCAGACACTTGCACTGCTCCCCTCTGGTTTGTACCCCAAAAGCGTGAATCCAGCTCACTTTGGCATACACACGCCATACAGTTTGCACACCAGATCCCTGCTTGGGATGGAAATAAACAAGTCGAAACAGAAAAATGACAGATCCAAAGATGAAATAGTAAGGGAGAGCAAACATATGTAAGTTACACAGGAACCAAACAAAAATGCAACCTCAGGCTTTACACTTTCATACTAGCTAAAATCCCTTTTTGAACAAGAGTTACCGATTGCCTTAAAATCGTTTCTCAGCATACCCCCTAGTTATAGAAGGAATCCAGTGTTCCTGGGCAACCTCCCACCTCCAGACTGTGACTGTCTCTCAAGTTCCTTTCTCCATCTCCAGTCCACTGCGACTCGGGGTTGATCAGAGTGGGAGAACTCCCTCTGACTTGATGGTCTTGAACTGAGGTATTCGTTTCACTTTTGAGTTGTCTCAACATCTTTCCATTAACTCCACTGGCCACCATGGTCTTTTCCTGGTCTGGAGAGTATATGGTTTTGTGTAAACAACTCGTTTGGAAGGCGCTGGCTGCCTTGCTGTGAGGTGGAGCTGAAATTGCACCACAGTTTGTGAGCACAGTTTTCTTTATAGTCTCTCTTTAGATACAAATACACACATTCACAGTCATAGCCTGTATACGTATCTCATAAGTGCTACTTTTAGAATATGGCAAGCTTTTGTAAAAGACTGTACTCGTATATTTGTATATTATGATAACATAGTATGCAATCAGTTGGTTTAACTGTTTATTCTAGGGGGTTAATCCTTCTGTTTGCCGTTTGGAGTGTCTGGACCCTGATGGTCACACCTACCTACTTCACTTCCTCCAGCTATAAAATGTGGGTAAAGGTTACATGGCAACCTCAGAGTGGGGTTTGAGGATGAATTACTACATGTTTGCACAGCATGTTGATGTGCAAAGCTGTTAAGTACTGAGTATTGTTAATTTGTTTCATAATCTGTTAGTTGTACACGAAAGGACCTCAGACTACTCACAATATATATTGCTTGAGCAATGGCATTGCAATCTATCCTGAAGCCATCCTGCCACTACCTCACAATTGTCTCCTAGAACTTCCTCCTCTGGAGTGAAAGCATATTTGGTTCTCTCCTGCCTATTTAGTCATTGGCTTCTGAGATCAGCCAGAGTATTAATTGTAACAAGCATAATATTGGTCCTGTAAACCCATTAAGAACTGGACTGAGACCACCAGTTCATTTCAGGTAGGCCATTGAACAGTCATTTGATGGAACTAGTTAGATAAGAAAAGATCAGGGCTCTCAGCCATCAAGTTCCCATAACATTTTTAATTGCAAGCCTATTAGGTGAGCATTTTTCTTCCTCACCAAAAAGCATATTGGAGCCCTGTTTTGTTTGCAGAGATGGCTGGATTTAAGAGAGGCTATTTGGTTTTGTCATGCTAGAAAAGAATTTCACTCTTGATCCAAACCAAGTCATGCTGGTTTCCCAGAGTCTAGCTGCCCAAACAAATGCCTTAAAGTAAAGGGGGTGTAGCGGAGTAGAAACAGAAGAAGCAAAAGGCTGTAGAGTTTGCATTGAGGACGTTATAAAAATAATTGCCCTTTTTCACCCAGACAACTCCCATTGACACCACTGGAATGGCCCCAAGTGGCTCTAGAGAGAATGTATAGCTATTTACCACCTTTCATTAAATTAGGCCAGACACATTAAAAAAAAAAAGTGGAAGATGCTGAATCTCTTACATAGATCACCTTGCATGGCTTTACTCGGTTTTAACTAGTAAAACCCTTTACTCACACAAGGGTGAGATTTCTAAATAGCTCTTTAAAATAGTGTTCACACCACATTTACATTAATGGGGTGAGGAAAAGACATGGCAGAGATCCAGAAAAAACTGGCTGGAACAAGAATCTGGAGCTCATACAGAACATACTGTGTATAAACTACTGAGCCAATCTGTCCAGGGCCTGGAACAAGTTATGGTATTACGTATTTGTATTATGGTAGAACCCAGAGGCCCCACCCATATTGTGCTAGGCACCATAAAAACTCAAACAAGACTCAGACTTTAAGGTCAGAAGAGACCATCATGATCATCTAGTCTGACCTCCTGCACATTGCAGGCCAGAGAACCTCACACACCCACTCCAGTAATAGGCCCATAACCTCTGGCTGAGTTACTAAAGTCCTCAAATCAAGACTTCAAGTTACAGAGAACCCACCATTTACCCTAGTTCAAACCAGAAAGTGACCTGGGCCCCGTGCTGCAAAGGAACATAAAACCTCCCAGGGTCTCTGCCATCTGACCTGGGAGAAAATTCCTTCCAAAGACCAAATACGGTAATCAAATCAGACCCTGAGCTTGTGGGTGAGGCCCACCAGCCGGACACCTGGGAAAGAATTCTCTATAGTAACTCAGAGCCCTCCCCATCTATTGTCCCATCTCTGGCTGCTAGAGATATTTGCTAATAGCAGTCGCAGATGGGCCATATGCCATAGTTGGCAACTACGTCATACCACCCACTCCATAAACTTAAGTTCAGACTTGAAACAAATTAGGTTTAGTAAGAAACAGTCTCTGCCCCAAAGAGGGGATGGGAAAGAGATGCACCAAAAGGAAGGATGGTGCAGCAGTCAGGCTAATCGCCTAGGACTTGAGAGAGCTGGGGTCAAGTCCCTGCTCCATCACAGGTTTTCTGTGTGACTTTGGGCAAGTCACTCGTCTGTGCTTCAGCTCCCATTCTGAAAAATAAGGATAACAGCATGGCCTTACCTCACAGATAAGACTAACCCAAAGTCACACCGTAGGTTAATGTCAGGACTAGAACTCAGGTCTCCTGAATAACAGCCCAGAGTCCCATACACTAGACCAGACTGCCTCTCCAAACAGAATGGTAGGTAACAAGGTGGCCTGGGCATCATTAGGAAAAAACATCAATAAGAGATTGAGTTACAGATTCCCCCACTCCTGGAAGGGATTCTTAACCATTACAACTTACATTATAAATATTCGTTATTGCAGAGACACATTAATAAGGGTCAGTTCCTATTTCCATCATAAAACCCAATTTCTCAGGTCGTTCATAAGTCAGGAAGGCCATACCTCCGCAACCAGGTTCCCAGCTCAGATACAGTATTAACATTGGCTGGCTTTTTGCTTTTGTATTTAATAATAGTTATCTTGACAATATCAAAAAGGTATTCGGAGTGTTTCAGGAAATACACCTGCTCCTCATCCCCCTTCTCCCCCTCCCCACACAATGGTGGTGGTTGTACAATCTCCCTCTCCCCCTTTAAACAAAAACCACCTTCCCCTTTGCTGTGTATAAGATCCATACACAAAGGGAAACTGACTGACAGCTCTGAAGTATTGTCAAACAAATTAAATAACCTGGAAAAATAGATAAATATTTCCCACAATTCTTTCCACTACAGCAATCTTAGGTGATCTACTTAAAAGCAGGGGGTGGGGAAATCATTCAGAAATGTGATTTAAGTCAGTGATACTCCTTTAACCTCTTGTCCACAGCTTCCTTAATAAACAATAGTATCTTCAATTTTTCTTATGCTTTACTTGCACATTTGCCCCCTCTATGAAGCTCAGGGGGATAGAATCTATAAGTGCACTCAGTGCAAACTATGGTTTCAATTTAAGACCCCAATACTGGAAGCGGGGTGAGGGGGGGAGCATAATGTGGGTTCTCCTTGAGCTCATGCAGAGTGCCAGTGAAATAACTTCAATGTTGCATGGTTTTCTTTGCAGGATCAGGCCTGGAAGCTCAATGTTTAAAGATAGCAGAAGCCATCAATAATCCATCTTTTGCTACCTCCTATGCAAAGCACAGGAAGAAAAACAAGTGCTTAAGCCTGGATGTAAACGGAGCAGTTATTGCAAAAACATTTGAATTTAAAACATTTGTTAAGATAAAAACTGAACTGTATGCATGGCCTTTTTAATTTGCCTTTCAAGAATATTCAGAATGAGTGATTGTTTGCAAAAACATTTACCGACAATGAGAGTCAGGTTTATATACAATGTCCTCCAAGATGTCAATCCTGCACATGGATCCAGGATGGGAAGTAGAAAGGGTCCGTTTGCATGGATCCAACTGCAGGATTAGGGTTTCACTGTCTATGGGCTACAGTTCACTTCTATTTCTATTATCGGTGTTTCTTATATACTTTTATGTAAATAATGTTTTTTTAAAGAAAGAAACCCCTACACCTTACAGTGCTTTATTTCAGTTTCCTTTGCTTTGGATCAGTTTGTAATCTGCCCAGACAAAAACATTTGCCTAACTCAGGCAAAAACATACATTGAAGTCAATGGAGCAACTCATGTAAGGCCTACTCAACATGAGCAAGGGCTGCCCAGCTGAACTCCTAATAGGATTTTAGGATTCTAAGGAACAGCCACAAAGCATCTGGGGAAGAGAAGTTGCCTACTGATATCACCCTCAAAATATGACACTACGTCCTCCTAAGAGAATCAGGGAGATAACCTTTAGCTGTGAGCTTCATAAGGTTAATTAGGTTGCACAAGAATCCACTTCTTTAAACTTTCCCTCTAAAGAAATCAAACTACCAAAATTCCCTTTTTATGGTAGACTTGGGTCATGACAAGGTCAGAGGGGGTAGGACTTTATGTTTAATCACATGGGATAAAGTGCCAAGATATACAGGTATTCCTAGTGGGTTATTGCTTGCCATTATGTGTCTGGATCATGAACAAAAGAGGAAAAAAAGACTTCTTGCATCATCAGGTATGGTCACCTGCAATTATTCAGGGGTACCCATTTTCCCCTTAGAGCTAAGCTAAGTTAGTTGTTCCTCAATGTCTGCAATGAGGGTGTCATCACGAATGTGGTGGTCTAGAAATATTGAAATATATAGATACATATTCACACACGCTTAACATATGTATAAGTACCATAAACCGTACATAACTAACCACAAACAACTTATTCCTGTAACCCTGGACCTCCGATCACCTTATCCCCTTGTGTCATCATTTGCCATGTTTTATTTATGCCTAGACCATAAGATCTTTGGTATGGGGACAGTCTGACTTGCTCTGTAAATTGCCAAATGCAATTATGGTGATGAATAAATAAAATAAATAATATAGTGTTTCAACCACTTCCCTTGGGAACCTATTCCACTGACCCATTGTTTTGTTAAGCACTTATTCCCAATATCTAGCACATTAAAAATATTTCCCTCCTTATCTTAAGGTCATAGATCCTGGTCCTACACA
>NW_020664420.1:5820798-5862470 GCF_002925995.2 Terrapene triunguis | reverse complement strand
CTATCTTCTGAAATGGTGAATAACTAATTTTGTGACCCTGATGGCATTTATGTTTGCAATGCAACTGTACTAAGAAAACAGATACACCTGCAAATAAAAATTGATAGATATGGTCAGTGACTGGGACGTGTGCGGTCAAGCCCAGTGGCTGCAACAGGCGGGCAGTAGCCAGGATCAGAGCTCAGATGTCAGACCCAAGGGCCAGTGTATAAGTCAGAGGTCAGGAATCAGAACCAAGGACCAAGACTAGAACAAGGCAGGAGGAAGACTGGAACAAGGCTGGGAAGAAGCAGGCACAAGAGCTTTCATAGCCATGGGTGAATGCTTTGAGTAGCTGCTGAACTGCTGCTGCTGGGCTTAAGAGACAGTCTGCTGATTCTTCCAACCAATCTGGCGGTGTAGCCAATTAGGCATCCTACTACAGGCCAGCTGCACTCGTTAGCTTCCCCAGAGTCTGGCTCTGCTGCAGGCTCTGATTCCTGACCCTTTCTGTTTTTCAGACAACCAATAATTTGTGGTGGGAGGGCTGACAGACCTTTAATTACAGTGGAGCTAGGTGTGTATGGTATAATATTTACAGGAGCTTAATGAAGGTAGGCACCTACTGTAAATACAAATGAAAATAGTAATTCATTTTAGGGAAGATGCTATACCTGAACACACCTTGTTGCTCTTCTTTCATGGTGAGATGTTACTGGTAACCTTATGAAGCTCCAAATGCCAGGACATGTCTCAACATGTACAGCTCCATAGGTTTAATCTTTCTGGTTTTGGGGTTTTTTTGGCCAGCCCTAGTGTTAGATGCATGACATGGGGTTCAACACAATGGGCCATTTCTCTACTCTGTTGCACCAGTTTTACACGGTTAAAATGTCATTGACTAAAATGGAGTCATACCAGCGTAACCGGAGTGAGAATCAGGGCCCATAAACCAAACACCAATATGGGGCAAATAACATCTGTGGTGAAGTATCACACCACAAGACACGTCACATAGGAATCACCAAAACTAGACCTCTGTGAGAAATACAGCGTGGTTCAGTCTGCAATGCGATTATACATATGGTTTTGAATTAGAAGCTTTGATTCCACCTCTCAAGCCAAGAATAGGCCATTACCCATTCGTTCATCCAGGAGCTATCATTCCCCACAATTTAACCCCCAGACCACCAGAGAAGTAGCTAACAATATTACAGCTAACTCCGTAGCCAGATTGTGTAGAACAGCAACAACATCAGCTAATAGGGGGAGGCAGAGCAGAATGAGATTAACCCTAATGAAATAGTAACCCACTCAAGATTCAGGACGCAAACAATACACGTTCTCAATCTGCACAGGCAATCTGAGTCTTTGAACTGGAGAACTCTATTGTTCTTCTGTGCCAGTGCGAGTCTGGGGAAAGAACTGCAAATGCATCGCCATGAGCAAAAATGGAGATTTCATTTTGAAGATATGACCTTTCAATTGTCAAGTTAGCAACTTAAAGTTACAGCTGACTTGCTCTTCCACCCGAGGGTGAATAAACGCATTGGTGGGGGCTCTGTATTTCATAGAAGGAAGACTGAAGGCATGTTTTGCTTCTTTGACAAAAAAGTAAGAACACTGTAGTTCTTACCTTTTAGCTCTCGGTTTCTCCATAAATAGAGCATTAAAGTGATTTTGTCTGTGCTAACTGAGTTACTGGGTGCATCCACAGCATATACAAAGAACAACATACTAAAGCTTGATATTGTTTAGTGATATCCTAATTTACCCATCAAGTTTGCTCTTGTACAGATAAATACCTACATCCTTTCTAATTTGGCTTAAGTCCTCACCATGACCATCAATTCTCTAGCCCTATGTTTCTAGGTACAATTCTAGTATTGCAAAAAGTGAAGGTCTGTCATGATGCCTGGAAGGATAGCAGGTGTCCAGGCTGAATTTATCGATTGCACTCACTTTTTTTTTTTTTAAATGTCACAAAGATAAGTTAACAACACTATCTCTTGTGCTGAAATCCAGCTAGTACCAGATGAACTTCAATTCCTCCTAGCAGCAAACTGTTTATAAAAGACCTGGCAAATGCTCACATTCTGTGTATCACCACAAGAATTCACAGTGTCACCAAGCTCCAAATCCAGTGGATAGCACTGGAGGGTGGCATTAAAATGAAAGCGAAACCAGAAGCTCACAGCTGTGTAGGTCATTCTCACATGGCAGATTGTTAGACACGTCCCTTTATCTAATACAAACCTTCTATTGTAACTATCCTATTGTTGCTGTTATTAACCAGCTTCAGAACAAGGACTTTTTTGAAACAAAATAAATCCACAACAATGTATGAATATGTATATTTCCACTGCTTTTGGCCTTCCGTTGCATTGCCAGTTAATCACCAAGTCCCTCATTTTGCCACATATTTTACAGGTCAGCGTGTTTTCCAGCATGAAAAGAATTATAAATAGGAATAGTGGAACCAGTTCAAAAAGAACCAACCTGAACTGTTTTGCCCCATCTCACACCAAATCTAAACAAACCTCTTCTTGATGTTCGAAAAACGATTGAGAAAAAAAATTAGCCACTCATTTTTCTATTTCAGTGCACTTCTCTAGTTCTGGGACTGGAAATTAAGTATTGAAATACCTACATCAGAACTACATCACCAGTGATATTAGACAGCTTTTAACCATAAGAATGCTGTTCTTGTGGTTTTCATATGCTGGTCATAGGTGGGAAGTACAAGAAGCCTCATAAGCCATTCTCAACATAGCTGGACTTCCACTCTGTGAAACTGATGTAGACAAAGGAAAAACCTCCACTTATTTCAATAGAACTATGCCAGAGGCAAACAGTACAGAATCAGGTCTCTAAGACTTCAAATTTGTTCTTAAGATGCTTAGAAAAAGCTGGATAGAGCTCATACTTTAGTATACACAATTATATGTTGTCTTTAATCCGATCTTCAAGTTTCTTGGGGTCCTTTTCATTCTGTAGCCCAATGAGACCAAAGAAAGACCCAGACATTAAAAAAATTTTTTTTACAGTGCAGTAACTTCAATTACACTGTAATTACTTTGTATTTATACTGGTATTGAGGTGTAATTATCGTTTTGGATACCTGTAACTACTACAAATTCACATAAAAAGGAAGGTTATCTACAGTATGAAGTACTACTTTCAGGTTCAGATTTATGACATTATCCTGATATTACTCTGAAATTATACTTTTGACATATGTACTTGCTTCATTTTTAGAATCTGAGTGCATGCATTAAATTGGTATTTCACTGTAATTATTTCAGTTGTATTTTCTATATATTTATGTATCTACCACAAAAAGCATCAAACAGAATAACTCCAGAGTAATTACAATTCTGTTTGTGTACCTAGAGTCAATAAAGTCAGTCAGTCATATAGTTAAAGTTATCGTTTTATAGAGATAACAAGTGTTAAGCCCAATCACAGTGCAATTACACTGGAATTGCAGTGAAACTGTAGTGCAATTAAATGCACCATATTATTAAGTGTACTCAAAGCCCTCATGCAGTTGGGTAGTCTCAGAAAAAGAAGACACTCATTCTTATATCCAGATCCTTAGGAAGTTTTTCCTAAGAACTTCAATAAAGAGAAAGCAGCAAAACCAAATATAAATACAAGGAAATTCCCTTATAAAAACGATGTTAAGGTGAAGTTAAGGCTGAGAATGTGTGTCAGTAATTTAAGGTAAAATATATTACAGGGATTTTGTAGTTCTCCAAAAACAAGTGTTAGATGAATCAGAAAATTCAGCATCAAGGTAAAACTTAAGAGACATCTAAACACAAGAAGGTGTTGAAATGCAGAATTAGGGCACCTAAACAATCTTCACCCTGCCCTGTAGGGACATCATGCAATCATCATATGATTAAGGCATTTTAGTATTTTTGGTCCCAGGTGAAATTAAACTTTGTTTAAAGACACATTAGAGTCCCTCCCCTGCCCCCCCAGGTTGTCACTATTTTTCATACATTAAAGAGTTTGAATCCCTGCTGTGGCAACCAGAGCAACCATGGTTGGTGTGGCATTGTACCAGGCATCACAGAGCAAAATTCCCAGATCTGACTCAATCCTAAAAACCCACAAATATCTGGGGTGGCCTGTCATGGGGTGCCCAACTCACCATTGGAGCGCCTCCTTCTGGCCAAATCTGTAGATTAGCTTTGCCAGGACGATTCACCTACTGGCAGTTTCACTCCATCACTCTTTCTCTGTCTTTTTCACTCACCGGGGAGTCAGCTGCTTTCTCTTCAGGACTTGGCCATCGAGACAGGTCACTGTAGTTTTCCTCTTTCAGGAGAGGCGCATGTATCAAAGTATCTTGGGACCCACTGTCTCAGGAAGTCTTCCCATTCACTGCCCCTTAATGGTACTACTTCCCCTGTACACTGGGTTCCAGCCTTGGCACCCTACAACAAGCAGTCAAGATCTTCACAGTCCTGAACCTTACTACTGTATCCCTACACTACTTCCTGCCCTGTCTTCTCTCACCCTGAGAGTGACTACAGCCTCATTCTCTGCAGACCCCAGCTGTTCTCAGCTACTGGTCTTATACAGGGGCCTCCTGTTCCAGCCCAGCCTGGCCTCATCTCTAATTAATCCTCATTTTCCCTGGCTCCTCCTCCAGGTGCAGCCTAGGCAGTTAAATGGCCCACATGGCAGGCAGCATTATCTCCCGTAAATGTAAACAAAATTGGCTGAACAAGAAGCAGGACTGAATGGACTTGTAGGCTCTAAAGTTTTACACGGTTTTGTTTTTGAGTGAAGTTACGTTAAAAAAATTCTACATTTGTAAGTTGCACTTTCACGATAAAGATATTGCACTACAGTTACTTGTATGAGGTGGCTTGAAAAAATACTATTTATTTTGTTTATCTTTTTCAAGGTGCAAATATTTGTAACAATAATGATATAAAGGGAGCACTAGGCAACAGAGGGTCCTGTGGCACCTTTAAGACTAACAGAAGTATTGGAGCATAAGCTTTCGTGGGTGAATGCCCACTTCATCAGACGCAAGTCAACGTCTACAAGGCAGCACTGTACACGTTGTGTTCTGTGTTGTAATTGAAATAAATATATTTGAAAATGTAGAAAAAATCCACAAATATTTATAATAAATTTAAATTGACCTATTATTGTTTAACAGTGCAATTAAAACTGTGATTTATCATGACTTTTATAAATCTAGTTAATTTGTTTAGCATTAAGTGCTTGAGTTAACTGCAATTAATTGATAGCCCTAATATATATTTTTTTGTTCTGCCTTTTCAAATGTAACAATCCAAGAGGTAGTTAGCTGGTGAATTTGTTTTTAGGTTTTTTTGCAGAGTCTTTTCTAATTTGTACAAAAAATAATATTTATATTGACAAAAAAAACTTATGTTGAAAGAACATTATTAAGATTGCAAAGTCAAGCACACAAGTTAAGAAATGCTATAATTAAGGTCGCCTGTGCAACCTTAATTAGGCCCCCATTAGGAGATGCTCTTTAATCACAAGATCACATACTTTTTTTCCCCACAGGTTCCCTGCCTCATTCAGTGCATAGCAGGAACAATGCTCAATTAATAAAATCAATGTATGGTTTTATCATTGTTGTTCAACATGTGGCCCAAAGCCTTATTTACTGCACACTATTCAACGCTGCTCTGAAGACAGAATTGTTATGCTGGAGGGCATGATAGCCGCCTTTTAATTCAGCGTAAATGAAGGAGCAATTAAATGTCTCTTCATTTAGTGATAGCAGAAAGAGGGGAATGGATTGATATGCAGCCGTGTGTCTCTGTGGGGGTCAGAAGCAGCAAGTCAGCAAAACAATTCCAAAAATGGTTTTGAATGAAAATGTCAAAATTTCACACAAAACAGAAATTCAGCTGCTCTACCTGTAGCCCTGGGCTGAAAGGAGCATGCTCAGTTGGTCTGTGAGCATGGGCCATGCAGTCTGTTCAGCATCAGGAGCTGAGGGAGGCTGGAGCCTGCTTCAGAGGGTTTAGCTGCTAAAATTGAAGAAGCCTCTACTGAGCATGTGCAACCTGTCATTTTTCACTTGGCCAAATTTGGGTGGATTTTCACAGGAATGGCAAAAGGCAAATGGATGACACAAAGCCCGTGCCCCTGCCAAATGTAAAGTCTCTGCATGGGAGTGCAAGAGCTGTCCAAATAAAAGATCACCAGAATTTTTTAACATGGGCAAAATCAGCATTTTCCCCTAGCTTCCTTCAAGGCAGATGTGTGATATGTAAGACTTCAGCCCAAATGGTTAAAGTTTGGCAAATTGACAAATGGGAGAGATGGCCTGAAGTGAACAAGATGAAATTCAATAAAGACAAGTGCAAAATACTTCACTTAGAAAGAACAAAAAAATCAAATGCACAACTACAAAATAGGGAACCACTGGCTAGGCAGAGGTACTGATGAAAGGATCTGGGGGATCACAAATTGCAGATGAGTCACCAATGTGATGCAGTTGCAAAAAAAGCTAATTTCATTCTGGGGTGTATTAACAGGAGTGTCATGTTTAAGTTAGGTGAGGGAATTGCCCCGCTCTACTCAACACCGGCGAGAGCCCAGCTGGAGTACTGTGTTCAGTTCTGGGGGCCATGCTTTAGGAAAGATGTGGACAAACTGGAGAGCATCTAAAGGAGAGAAACAAAAATGATAAAAGGTTTAGAAAACCAAAACTTTGAGGTTGTTCTTAAAAAAAAAAAAAAATTGTGCATTTTCAGTCTTGAAAAAAAGAACAACCTCGGGGGGACGGGAAGCCATGATAACAGTCTTCAAATATATTAAGGGCTGTTATAAAGAGAATGGGGTTCAATTATTCTCCACATCTACTGAAGGTGGGAAAAGAAATAATTGGCTTAAACTGCAGTAGGTTAGATATAAAGGGGGGAGGGGGAGGGATTAACTATAAGGGTTGGTAAGCTCTGCAACCGGCTTCCAAGGACGGTTATACAAAGTCCATCATTGGAGGGTTTTAAGTCTAGATTAGACAAACACCTGTCAGGGTATTAGGTATATTAGATCCTGCCACAGCACAGGGGGATGGACTAGATAAACTCTTCAGGTCCCTGCCAGTCCTACATTTCTATGATTGTTATTTGCAACAGACAACAGGGTCTAATAGTGGGAAGTGGTAGGCAACCTTTACACATTTATTTGTGAAAGATGGACAATAAGACTTTTGACCACGTAGGACTTTAGAAATCTTTATTAAGGAAGTTAGTTCCAGTCAAAGGCACTGAAGGGACAGTCCTAAAAACTGACCTCTGATGTTTATACACAAGATAGGTACATCAGCCATCAAAATGCTGCAGTAATCTGCCAGTGTGCCTCATTATTGTCACAGCTGTGACATAAGGGGTCTGACCTAGTGACTGAGACGACCCATGCCTGCTGATAGTGGGGAGGGGGCACAACCCCAGAACAGCTCAAGTCATGTCCCCCAGGCAGCTCCCCCCCCCAGCTATGAACTGTTCCTCCTGCCTCTGCCTCTCCCTGTCAGGTACAGCTTGAAGCTCCCTGGCCCAGGTGCCCCAAAAGGAGGGGGCCCAGCCACATCATGTGACCGAGCAATCTGGGGGGCACGTGACCCCCCATTCCCCCCACGCATCATCTCTGCCTAGTGGTCAGAGCAGGAGGTGGGGGTCAGGTCAGATACCAGGAGATTAGAGTCCAAGACAGGTCAGAAGGCAAACCAAGAATCAGGTGTCAGGAGGCAAGTCAGGTTAACAGGAGGTCAGCAGCAAAGGCAAGTACCACAGCAGGGAGAACTCAGTTGCATAGACAACTTCCTGTTCTTGTACTGGATTTATATAGAAGCTGTGAACCAATCAGGACACCCAGCATTCTGCCAATCAGATTCCAGTACTGGAGTCCTCTGTTGGGGTTGAGCTTCGATTCCATCAACTATCAGCAGATTCCTGGGTTGCAAATTGCAATTTATTAGCTTGTGTGAGCCCCGTGAACCAGAGTTCAAGACCTGTAGTCCCTGACACTTACTGACCTGGAGGTTCCTCCTCTTAGGATGCTAAGAAAAAACTAATTTGCAACAAGTGAAGCTCCACATGGGATGCTGACTAGACTTAAGACATTGAAAAGAGTTCCAGTCCTGAACTGGGATGAAAACTTTAAATCCTGGAAATTTTCACAAGCCAAAAATCTCAATCCATAAATCAGAATATTTCATTTTGGTCATTTCGTAATGTTTTGTTCTGATTTTGACCATTCCTAATTTTTTTAAAATAAAAAGTTACTTCAAACTAGAAAGCCAACATTTTGTTTAGAAAACATCAACATATATTTTTTTCCCTACAATTTCAAAATCTTGTTTGTTCAAAAAAATTTCCAATCCAAAAATTTGTCGACACCATCAATCCTTTCTGACAAAAAAAAATTATTGGTTTAGATGAATCAGCATTTTGCAACACAAAAGCATTTAAATGAAAACATTTCCTACCAGCTCTAGACTACCTGGTTGTCAAGGTCTGAACCCTCTGTACATTACATCATCCACTGTTGCTACCACCAGTGGCAGCGGCGTATTATCACCTAGGCCGACAAGGCCTAGGCCTTGGGCGGCAAATTTGCAGGGGTGGCAAATCTATAATAGCAGCATTTTTGTAATTGCGGCATCTACCAATCATAGCGCGTATTGAAACCACCAATGACGGCACGACGCCATTTAGTAAACATACTCGCGAGAATCCTAAACTGCACCGGACCCCTGCTTGAACGCGGGGTTTTGGATCCATGCATGGTCCCGCGCTATAAGCGAAATCGCGCTATACAGACACACATTCAAGCGAGGGTCTACTGTACTTATAATTTTGTTTATAATAAAACTTGTAAATGTTCAATTATTTTAATGATATTTAGATTCATTTTAGTTCAAACGAATTTGTAAAAAAACAAACAAATTCATATGGGGCCGGGGGCAGCAATTATTTCAGGGCCTAGGGGCAGCAAAATCGTTAATCCGCCACTCACCAGTGGTGAATTAAATTATTTGATTGTTACCAATGTAGAAGCATGCTGCAAATGAAAAGGTTGCTTAATTTCAATATCCCTTCTGTCTTTGGTACCCTTCCCCAAGTCTGTAACAAGGATGAAGGAAATTTCTGAGGTGATTTGGATGACACTCGATATTCATTGACCTGACCTATGGTCACAATTTAAAACAACAAGATTTCATACTTTATAAGGCCTTTTTTCTAAATATTTTAAATTGGCTCAGTAAGTTTTTGATGAAATGTAAATTTTTCGTGGAAAATTTAAGTTTCTGGAAAGTTTCGATTTTTTGTCAATGAACCAAAAATATGAAAAACAGAATATTTTGTTTTTTGGCCACAGATTTCTCAGTTTTTAGTTACTGAAAACCAAAAATAAAGTTCAATTTGGGTTTATTTGACCAATATTATATATATAGAGAGAGCATATATCCAGGAGAAAAAAAAAGCCAGTTTCCAAACAGCTCTATAAATTTATTCCTCACTTCAATTTCAAAACTTCTCTAAAAGCGTAGGCACTATGGTAACAGGTGCTACAGAAATCCCATAACTTTCTCTACACTAGAGGAATTGACCATTCAAAGACTCATTCTCACCCTCTCTAGGGCATTCATAAAACACTCTGACTCCACAGCAACAGTGATCCAACCACAAGTTGCATTCCAGCAACCGAACCATATGGAACAAACAACACTTCCAGCAGGTCTAAGAACAAATTCAGTCTAAAACAATCCAATCCAAAATGTTTTAGTCCCAGTGGGGTTGCGGACTTGCTGAAAGAAATTAACAACCACCCCTTTGCTGCCCCACAATGCACCAGTGTCCTTTTGAAATCTCCCAGAATGCACTGGGATACGTTGAAAGTGTAGAATAGCAGTAGCAAGGACATGGAGCAAAAACATGTGGGATTTTAAACCAATTCAGCATGGCTAGCATAAGCCCCCTTAAACTGTTCTGTCCAAACAGTTGAAAAAACAGATACATAGATTTGCTGAGGAGGTCAGTGTTATCTCCTAGACTACTGGGAACTTGGAAATAATAGACAAAGATACACTATGTTGTAAACAACTATTAGACTTGTTGAATACATCCACCCTAATTGGACAACGATAGATCACTACTTAAAACTCTCAGGGCCCTATTTCTGAATTCTACAGGAGCTGTCTCCTTGGTTGTTCAAAAGTCCTGGCCTCTAGTAAGGAACAGAACTTTCCAAGATATTGTGGGAATGATGGTCATTTACCAGCAGTCCAAATAGTTTATTTTCTTTTCCTTCCTAAAATAGTTAAGCAAAGCATTCCCCAGCCTTCTAAAAAATGTTTAAAAACAAATGGACAACTCTCTCAATTTGGGATTTAGAATGAGAGCCAGGCGTAATTAGAGCTTTCAAAAGCATAAGAACTAATAAATGCTCATTAAACTCTAACTACCAGCCATTTACTGTCCATCCACTTGTAAAAGAAGCTGTGCAAGCCACTCCAACTATGAGTGATCCTCTCACCTGGCTGAAACCAGCTCTGCTTCTCTTCCCTTTTCCACTTATAAGGCCTTGCCATGTACTGGGACTGGCAGCCTTTCCTGAGGAAACTTGATCAGCAGCGTCATAATGCTGCTTAGCATTTTATGAGCCGGGTCTTCAGCTGATACAAATCAGTGTACTTCTATGTAAGGCTAGGTCTACACTACGGGGGGGGGGGGGGTCGACCTAAGATACGCACCTTCAGCTACGTGAATAGCGTAGCCGAAGTTGCGTATTTTAGGTCGACTTACCTGGCTGTGAGGACGGCGGCGAGTCGACCGCTGCCGCGCCGCCGTCGACTCCGCTTCCGCCTCTTGCCACGGTGGATTTCCGGAGTTGACGGCAGAGCCATCGGGGATCGATTTTATCGCGTCTTCACTAGATGCGATGTCGATCCCCAATAGATCAATTGCTACCCGCCGATCCGGCGGGTAATGAAGACGTGCCCTCGGTCAGTAGAGGTTTGCTGATTTATACCTGATGAGTATCTAGACCTGCATCTTCAGAACACTGTGCAGTCAAATAGCTGATTAATCCACACAACACCCCTCGAAAGGAGACACTGTACGAATGACTGTCCCCCAATTTACAAAAGGCAAAGTCGATGATTAAATTACTTTTCAAAAACAATGGTAAATCTGGGAGTAGGATTCAGGAGCTCCTAGCTGTCCCCTGAGTCTGGCAGACCACGCTGCTTCTCAAAGGCAGTCATTCAGCAACTGTGTGGTTTGTGTATATATTTAAACAGAACACAAATTGGAGCATTTTCTTCTTTATTTGCACAGGTAACATCTGTCCAGAATTTAAGGCTACATGTCTGTCTGCAGCAGATAGGTAGTTTGTTCAAGTTCCGCAGCAGGCAAAACAGACACGCAACACAAGGGGAGTTATATAGTTAGCCTCTCTGAAAAAATCTCACTGACAGTCTTGCAATAAATATATAATTTTACGGCCTATTTCTCAATCATAATCTGCTAGATAGTATCATGCTAAGAACTGCCGGCTACCTTGCCAATGGAAATACATTGCTGGCAAATGATCAGTCTCTCCAGACCTGCTCAAGGGGTCATAACTGTAACAATAAAAGCAAATAGATCATCAAAATATTTCTTTCTACATTTTCTTCTCTCTGACTTTCCTTCCCTTCCTCTCCCCCCCCCCCCCCCCCCACCTCTCTATCCGCGTTTAGAAGATTTCACAGTTTTTTCCAAACTCTGGAAAGAATGTAAGTTGATGCTTCTGGTCGGCTTTGAAAACATTTGGAACAAATTATCTCTACATTTGGAATCTGAATAAAGGAATGTGAGCCTCACTGGAGAAATATGAAATACAGGGTGGGATTCACAGAAGGTCTCTAGATTTTGGTTTTTTTTTTCTTTGTTTCTTTTTTCTAATATGAAAAAAATACCCTTTTTTGGTTCGTTCAGGTCGGAAAATATTTCCTTCAGGAAAAATGAAAAGTAAGCCCAGGGAAGTGCTCTTTGTGAAGTGACACCTTCATCAGCTTCTCTTAAAATCTCACAAAGAGTCACGGTGCCAAATTCATTCAAGCCCAGTGAAGCCAATGAATTTAAAGCAGAGCTGAATTAGGCCCCTGGATTCTTGCCATCTCTGCACTCTGTGGAGCATGAGCCAGAGCTATTCCCAGTTCTGTCTTTGACTACAGGTTTAGGTAACTCCTGAACCTTATTGTGCCTCAGTTTCCCTGCCTGAAAAAAAATGAAGCATGGTGCAGTGGTTAGGGCTCTAGCCTAAGATCAGGGTGACCCAGATGCAATTCCCTCTTCCACCTCAGATTTCCTGTGTGAACTTGGCCAAGTCAGTTAGCCTCTCTGTGCCTCAGTTGCCATTGGTAAATGGGGATAATAGCATAAAATATTTTCTCACAGGCATGTTCTCAGGCTAAATACATTAAAGATTATGAAGAGCTCAGATATTACCACAACGGAGGACATATAAGGTACTTTAGATAGATAGACTGGGTAATAATACTTACCTACCACACAGTGGTGCTCTGACTTTAAATAAAATTTTGTAAAGCAACAAAGATCTTAGGACAAAAAGGTGCTATATAAATTCAAAACAAGCCATTAATTTTCAAATTCAAACTTTCCAGAGTTTGTATCCAGGGCTTTATTTTGCCCCATGACAGAAAACAGTGCTCGCTATGGAATCTGGGTCCAAATCCAGATATAATCTTCCCCAACACTGGTGGGGGGAATTGGGATCTAGGGCTTTGGTTCTGACCTCACATAAATACAGAAAACTTCTGATAACTGGATAGAAGAGACCACATCATGCCTTCAAGCTAGAAACCAGGTTAAAATCAGAAAGGCTTGAACTATGTTGTTTGTAGCCTAATATTTTCTTATTGCAAAAGAAGGAGATTGGTGTGTATGCATGGACAGAAAGTTGCCACCAGGTGAGAAGGTGTAGGCCAAGCAACACAAGGTTAATAACTATTTGGTCCACAGATACCTTCCTTGTTTGGTTTTCAGAAATATTTAATCCTCTATTATGTGAAGCCTCCTCAGCATAAAACAATGCAAACTTGTCACTACTCAGCATTGGCTTTTAACTGTGTGCTGCCTTCTGGGTGCTGATCAGTTCCCGCTGTGATCAGTGGAAGTGCTCCTGTTCACTGCAATAGAAATTGGACCAGGCCCTAAACTCTGTTTCACTGTTCTTTGCTAGAATAAGACACAAGGCTACTTTCCCTGAGAAATTGACGAACATGAGACGAGTGGCTCACAAGGATTTTAAATAAATAACTTTATAAAGTCAAATAAGCTTTTGTATAGTTAAAAAAGTGTAATGTATTCATCTCTGAGGCCTGTTTTCCCACTTAAATCTGCATCTTAAAGGCTCTGCAAGCTATCGGATGCCTACCTGCGTTGAAAGTTTGTGTGGCTGTTGAACACAATCTGGCAAACAAATTGACTATTAAAGCATCAAAAGAGTGCTACTGTGAATCAGATAAACCTCTTTAAAGAGCAGATGAAAACTGTTTTCTAACCTGGTTTTATGACTCATTTAAAACATTGGTGAATCCTGCCCTTATGATGAGTGGCTGTGCTGGGTGCCTGGCAGGTTTCAATCTGTTCACATAAACCCTGTGGATGTGAACTTGATTCTTTCCAATGATTATTTTGGAATCATTTAGTCACATTGTTTTGACCTAGTTTTCTTTGGTTGCAGTCATTTTCCAAGTCTGTTATTCTTTGAAGCATTAGGGCAATTAAGGTTATTTTATGCACTGGTGTAATTTGCATGATGAGTTTAATGGATAGGCTGACACAAAATGCTCTGGGCTTATCATTGCAATCTATTTTGGAACACAATTTGCTGTCCTTACTCAGGCAAAACTCCCAGTGAAGCCAAGGGGAGCACTGGGTGAGTAAGCCCTGTAGGCGTGGGCCTTTGCTTTTAATAAACAATCTTATCAAATGCTATCAAGGGGAAATTACTTGTAAGCCAAAGATGAGAGGATGGTTTCAAGAAGAAGTCTGAAGAGAAGTGACTCATGAGCTTGGAAGGAGTGCTACACAAAGCGTCAAATAGATGGGGGACTGCACCATAAAACATGACCCACAAAGTGCAAGGCTCTATGACAAAGAGAGAAAAAAAACCCAGGCCTATATTGGAGGGAGGAGTGAGTAGAGCAGCTGACAGAAAGGTAGGGTAATGCTAGTATACAGTGAGCTTGGAAAAACAACATGACAATTTGAATTGGATGGCTGGGAAGCCACTGATCGCGAATGGTCTTCGGGTGGTACGGTCCTAGTACTGTCTTTGTGTTCTGTGTTTGCAAGTGTCTTAGACACTATCACAATACAAATAATACATGTTAGTATTAATTCCTGCTTCCTGGAAAGTGACTGCACCCAACAAAACTTTAGAGAAAGGAATTAGGAAGCTCCTAAAAGATGGAAATATAACAGTTGAGGCGGGAGGCCATTGCGGCATAAAATTAGGGTGTCATCTGTGATGGAGCTAAATGTCATTCGTGGTTAGGCTAAGAAAAGGAAAAGATATACGAAACAAAGGTAACGTAAAGGTGAAATTCGGGCCTTTAGGATGGGATCATCGAAAGGGCCTCAAAGAGTTAGGGTCAAAAAGAACCTGGGCACCTAAGTGGTCTTTGTACCTTTGGAAATCTTCCCCCTCCTTAATCTTTGAGAACCAGTCTGAAGGCAACTGATCAGTTTATAACACTTGTTAATGCTGTGATTGGTCACATCTGATATATGAAGAAAAGGGCTCTTAACCAATTTGTTAGTCTGTACCCAGAGAATTCAACTCCAAAAATGTGACTCCAGAAAATCCAAATGGGGCCCAGCTCCATTCAGATTAAAAAAAGAAAAAAAACTTACCTCAACCACAAATAAAATATTTTGCCATTGTACGGTAACTGGAGGGCAAGATGTATTTGCAATTTACACCCACATTGCTACCATAACACAGACAACTCTTGTTAATAGCATGTGTCTCCTTTTCTATTTTCTGCTGTTTTGATTCTGTGTAAGACAAAGAAAATGTTTGTGGGGAATTTATCAATGTGGTGGCAAAGGTGAGTTATTCAGCTGCTGTACTCTGAATGTATGTGTGTGGGTGTACACACACACACACACACACACACACACACACCCCTATTCTGCTAGCAAGCCGTCCATCCATAAATTGATTTGCCTGCAAGAACTATAATTCACAGATGCATGGTGTCAGTAGTTTAGAAAGAACTATTTGTTCCTTTTCTACATTTTTGGTTGGTTGGTTGGTTTTTGTATTTCAAGGATACAGTTGGCTGCTAAGTTTGTGTGCCTGTGTGCCACAGAAGAGGGAGGTCTTTACCTAGAAATCTTCATCTCCATTGAACACTACCCTTCAGCTAATGAGATGGCTGTCACCTAAATTTTCATTGTTTTAAGAGCAAGTGGCTGCCGACAGTTTCCTTTCAAGCTTGAATGATGAAAGGAAAACACCACACTGCCTCATCTGGCTAGCTTGCTGAGAGCTAATGAGCCTGACGCTGCACCCATCTTTGCTATACTAGTATGACCTTATGTCTGCTAATGCACAAGGAAGGAGTGAAAAATGTACTGCTAGTTCCCTCCAACAATTCCCTGGGGACATGATGAATGTGCCGAACAATTTGGTAAATATATATCAAGTTACGGTGTTGCAACATATTCCAGTGTATTGCAACACAAAATATCTCAGTCCAAAGATCCTACTTCATTTTTGTTTGTATTCCCCTCATCCCCATGTTCCACATTTGAAAATACTTTAAAGAAAATGCAGTAGCCTTTGCTAGCTAATATTTATTATCGTACAGGAATTTTCATTTAGTGGTTTATTGTTCTAATGGTTTGCTTGAGGTTTGTTCCAGGCAAATATAGTGCGAACAAAGATTTGCTATTGCGAGTTTCAGTGCAGCTCTGATTTGGTAGCAATCAAAAGCAGTTATTAATACTGGGCATAGACCTCAGAAACATTTTCTGTGCATAGTCGATAGGAAGATTTAATGAATTCCCTTCTGCTCAATCTGTGCCTCCTTTGTGTTTGCTCGCCATACATATTGCAGGAAATCAGCTTTCCTGGATTTTCAGATCCAACTTTCATTTGCAAACTTTACAGCCAACCGTGCAATTGGAAATTCACCCTGTATATTGGATACCTACACTAACTGGGAACAGAAACAATACTACATGATATAGGTAACTAACAGTATGAAGTTTGAATATGCACGAGTTGTTTCTTTTTAATGATCGAGCACAGGGGTTCTCAAACTTTTGTACTGGTGACCCCTTTCACATAGCAAGCCTCTGAGTGCGACCTCCCTTATAAATTAAAAACACTTTTAAATATATTTAACACCACTATAAATGCTGGAGGCAAAGCGGGGTTTGGGGTGGAGGCTTACAGCTCATGACCCCCCATGTAATAAACTCGTGACCCCCTAAGGGTTCCCAACCCCCAGTTTGAGAACCCCTGATTCTAGCAGACTGAGAATTTGGGGGGGGGGGGAAGAAAAAAAGTATTAAATAATTTCAAATGAATATGCAGATTTTGCAGTCTGCTAGCAGACAGTTCCCAATAGGGAAAAAAATTGCACTAAATAAGTTACTAGTTAGTAATTATTTGCCTCCTCCAGTACTTAACATCTGATGTAATAAGGTTTGTGATCCTTGGCCACATGGAAGAATATTGGTCATTACATTTCAGTTCTTAATATATATATTACAGTAGCACAAAGAGACCCCAACCGAGATCAAGAGCCCCCTTGAGCTAGTTGCTGTACAGAGTAAGAGTTGCCAATGGACAAATGTTGACCCCACGCCCCAGTAACTCCACCACTAGTGGGTCATTGTTGGCAGTTTAAGCAAAAAGGTGATGGATTGACTGAACCAAGGCAACAAAACTGCATCTTATTCTCCCTGGAGATGTTCCTTTCAGGTCAGGCTTGTGGATCTTAGAGTAAACCATGGCTATGATAAACAAAGAACTTTGGGCTTTGTGGCTGTCGATTTGGTCCTTTTCACAAGTTCTGAATTCACACAGTGGTTACCTTATGAACTAGAATCAGTATTCATCCCAAAACCATTGTATCCAGCTGGCTACAATACGCAATGAAGTTCTTACTTAGTTCCATGACTTTTCGAGCCACATCCAATTCATTTCCCACAGTGTTGCTAGGAGGTATTTAACAACAGTGACGGAATCAGAATCTTGCCCCAGGCACCCTCCAGGAGAGAAATAATCTTCACTTTTCGTAAGATGGATGCTTTAGAAAATGTTCTCAAATGGACCCTGCTCATTTCTAGCAATCCCGGAGGGCAAAAAGAATGCACGTTTTAAAGCTATTACATAGTCCAGAAGAGTTACTGGCTAATTAGCAACTGGATGGGTCAGTCTATGGTGTTTATGGGGCCCTTCTACTTCACTCCCACAGCTCTCAACAATATATTCTTCAGTTTAGTTTAAAATGCCTCAAAAACAACAGGAATCTACTGTTTCCCTTGCCAAGCTTCTGGGCAAATTAACAGATCAGTTTTTATTATGTGCATTATGCTATTGCTTAAAGGATCCAACCAAGATCAGGGACCCGTCGATCTGGCCCTGATGTGCTTACAGTCTAAATAAGCAAGATGGACACAGTGTGAGAGAAAGGGAACATTATTGTGCCCATTTTACAGATGGGGAACTGAGACACATGGAGATGACGTGACCTACCTAAGGTCATACAGGAAGTCTTTAACAGAGCTGGGAACTGTATCCAGATCTCACGAGTCCAAGCCCAATGCCATGCACCTTCTTTTCCTGCTAGGGAGGTTTCACAGAATTCCTGTCCATTTGGTACAGGTGCTATTTTCCCTTTGCATTACGCCTGCCTGAGTTATTATTGCATTGCAGTCACTCATTCCCTTTACTTCTTGCTGCATCAGCATTTCCCTGTAATAGCTCTTGTAGTGCAGTATAATTTGGTGAACGTTGTTTATAAGCAGTCTCTCATAATGGAAGCAATGTTTTCCTCTCTTCATTTTTAACTGCCTCCATTGCAGATGGGCATGAGATATAGAATTTAACATTGATTTAAGTTCATTTATAGCTATAAACATATTCTCATATCGCCATGACAAATCTCCTGTATTAATTATTATTATTAAACATTTATATAGTAGCACACCTTTATACGATGCTTTATCAACACAGATAAGACATGTCTCCTGCTCCAAAGAGCTTATGCTCTAACACAGACAAGATAAACAAATACAAAATAAAACATGCCCACAATCTGATCAAGGAAGAGATGAAACCCCGGCTCCAGTAAAGTCCATGGGAGTTTTGCCATTGATTTCAAGAAGCTAGAATTTCACACAAGATGAGCAAATGCAAGACAAAATTCAACAGTTTTGGGGAGCAAAGGTGTGGGGGTTACTGATGAGAGAAAAAGGGAAGAAATGGAAGAGGGGGGAAAAGGAGAACTGAAATGAAGATGGGGGCAAAATTAGGTAGGGCCCTGCACATGAGGACAAGGAGCGTTCATTTACTTGAGTAAGAAGAAGAGATCCAGTGAAGAAAAATCAGGTGTGAAACTTGTATTATAGTGGAGTAAAAGTCTCAAATTGCTACTATACAATCCAGTGGACATTCAGCTTACATATAGAGAAGCTTCCTCTATTGGCTCTGATATTGGCCCTGAGTTCTAGCACGGTTCTAATAAGTCACTCTCACCTTTCCTTTCTCCTCTGCTCTCACAATAAAAAGTTTGTAGAAGAAATTAAACAGATTTTGTTCCCACCAAGAACAGATGGAAACAAAGAAAAAAGTGTCTGGTCATTGATACCTTTCTTCCAAAGCTTTTGGGTTTCCGTAAAATAAGCCTGATTTTATTTTTTAGGGGGGTTGACAACCAGAAAAAAAAGTGATTGGAAATGAAATGTACTCTTCTGTTTTTGTGAAAAGCGGGGGAAAAAATGTTTTGGACAAAAACCTGAAAATTGTTGTTGAATGTCCATTTGGCCCAAAACAACTATTTTTTATTTTTAGAAACAAAAAATTCAAATAAAAATATTCAACCAGATCTTGTTTTTAGTGATATAACTTCACTCTCCACATACATTTCTCAGATCATTTAATATGGTCAAGCAATTATAGAGTTCAAATTTTTCTCCGAGCAGAGCAGAGCAGTTGCTACTGTGTAGTGAAAAGAAGAGAATTCTTGTTTCCCAACCTTGCTGCAGCTGCTCTCAGTGGACAGTGAAGACAAGCTGGGCTGGGCTGGGTCTTCATCCCAGATGTTTCCCTTCATCGCAGATGTGTCTGCATTCTGCAATTGCAAGGGGTGAGGGATAAGCCTTGCCTGGTGCTTAATTTGTAATGACAGAGGTGCCAGAGCTCAAGCAATTTATTTACTTTCATAACTGATGTGACAAGTCCAGAAGTAGGGTCTCTTCTGTCATAGTGACATTTTACAACTACCTTCACTACAATTAGTGTTTCACTCAGGGCTTGTGTACAGAGGGACACTCCGGAAAGTTATTCCAAAATAACTAAAGATGGGAATTTAAACTGGATTAATTAAACTGCATTAAACCCCTGTGTGGACACTCTTATTCAGAATGAAAAAGTCCTTCATTTGATTTAGCTTAATTCACTTCTGAATTAAGCTAAATAGAATGCAGGCCACTTTAATTCTGAATAAGAGCATCTGTAACCCACACACCTTCGGAGTGTGGTGTTCTGGCCCATCTAGTGGCACCAAGAGCTAAAATTAGTCTGCTCTACAGTCTTAGCTAATAAGCAGTTGGCGTTTTGCTCATACTGTAGAGCCTCATGCACTAAGCTCCAGAGGTCCCTGGTTCGATCCCGCCCACTGACGACTGGGGTCTGTTGGCGTTACACGTCCACACAAGGATTTGATGTGGTTTAACTAATCTACTTTCAAAGTTAATTTGAATGAATTTTCATGAGTGTCCCTGTGTAGACAAGTCCTGTGAATATCCCACTGCATGCATCTATATCTCGGTATCTACGTGTTTAAGCATATTATATGCAGCACAACAAAGAGCTTAGTTACTCTTTCAGTTATACATGCAAAGAATTGCCATGGCTCCCATTTCAATTGAGAATGCCAGGTTCTGCTCTCATTCATGTCTGATCTCCATTGTTCTCAGGCAGGTAAGGCAGAGCTCACTGCGACACAGCTCTGGAAGTGGCTTCGCTAAAAGCTCTGTGAAATACTAGCTGAAAGAGTAACTAAGCTCTTTGTTGTGGTGCAGTTGGTTCTGGTAACTGAGTTTACATTAAAGTTTGGATAAACCATTGAGCTCCTTCTCGTAATCCTCTTGATTCCTAACTTCCTGCATGCTGACTTGACATTTATAAGCTTCAAATCATATATACAAACAAGAATATGATTGAGTGGTGTGGATCAGACTTGGAGCACAACCCTGCTTCCACTGGGGCTTTTAGGGGTCTATAGGGTTTTTTTCCATATGCTCTAATGGGAACAAAGCTGAATCCTAGGAGCTGTACACTGCTGATGTACTTAGACTCAGGCTCTCCTGTACCTGACACAGGAGACAACCTGTTTTTTCCACTGGTGTCTCTCCAGCAGGACTGTTGAGAGACCTAATGAAACCCAAGAAGCCAACAATTTAGGAGATCTGTAATAATTCTGTCTTCCATTAAAAAGGTCGTCATTTGCCAAGCCGATATAACACCCTCGGCACATTCATTTCCTATTCTCAGTATAGAGGGAACCTGTGGTGTCTCATGCCAGTGAGTGGTAACTTACCAAACACGGTCCAACTTCAGCAGATGGAGCATTTCAGTTGAAGAACCCAAAGAAGATTCTCTTCTGCTGCTCAAGGAAGCCTAGGAGCTGTTTCCACCAGGACTGTTCTGAGGGTGGATCCAGGCTGCGTAGCCTTTCTCCTTTGTATCATATTTTTTCTCACAATGTTTGCAAAGAAGCAATCTGCTCATTCCCAGCCCATCTTCTCCTGCTGGACCCAGCCCAGGCTGCTTTGTGCTGCTCCAGTGGTACAAAGCAACTCTGATGGAAGCTTAATTGACTCCCTAACAAATCCTTCTTCTGTAGGGAGGAATCCTTACCTTACAGGGAAACTCAGCATAATGGGCCTATGCATTGGGGGTGTTCTTGGAGCGTCCCTACACCTCAGCAATCCCCAGCTACTGGAATGATTCACTGGGGCTGTGGGCATAAGAAGGAACAGCCTGGAAGCGGCCATAAGTTATACAGGTTACTGGACCAATTATGGCTGGCCCCAGGATTGGAGTGTGTGAACAGATCCAAATCTGAAAGAGTAAAGACAGACTGGATTGGCTTTGCTGCTTACAGCAGGAAATAGGGAGTGAGTTCCAGG
The DNA here is from genome assembly GCF_002925995.2 of Terrapene triunguis. Lineage (NCBI taxonomy): Eukaryota > Metazoa > Chordata > Testudines > Emydidae > Terrapene > Terrapene triunguis. Next base: position 5,841,033 of record NW_020664420.1, on the reverse strand, counting down.
GTTCTGTATGTGACAGTACCACCATTTTTCTGTGACATCTTGCACAATTTAAAGTAGCCCACAGTTTTCCAACTTGTGTGCCTAAAGCTTCTTAGACATGTAGATAAGTGGCCTGATTTTTCATCACCAGTAGCTTCCACTGATTTCTTTGGGACCAGGATTTGACCCTATAATCTTTTAAATATGCTTTCAGAGACTCAGATGAGAGTGCAAAATACGCAATAAATGCAAAGTATTATTATTACTACAGAGAGCACACTAAATGATTAGTCAATGAAATTACTTTCTATATCGATACTCTCTTTCAAATTCATGCTAGTATTGAAATCCCCTTTTAAGGATTTGCAATATGCACACCAACTGCTGTAAAGCAACAGTGACGGCAATTTGCTGTTGGATCCTGACATTCAATTTCTTGGTTCACAAAGTTCCCAAATAATTATTGCTTTCAAGAGAATATCTCCTCCACCCAGCATCACATTCCGGACCTTTATTGCTACAACTCCAAACCTACTTCTGGTCATCTGTTAATGCAACTGCAGTACTGCTGCTGGAAACCAACCCCATCCTAACCTTGGAAGCCTGCCAGCATATCCAAATCTTTTACAACTAGCATTTCAATCAAGTTATTTGTTCACCTAAGCAAAAAGTAAATAATGTATACAGTTTCAGGACTTCAAAGATTCTGTTTTCCCATGGCGGGGTACAAATGAAACCACAGTTTTCATAATGCTGGTGATAGTTGACAGTGTGCTATTTAGTAAAATAATCTCTGAGTGAGTCATGCAGCACACATTTTCTGGAAGCAAGAACCATTTAAAAAGGCTAAATGACATGAATGCTGCAAGACACATAGCTCAAATAATAAGGGCACTGTAGAAGTAGTTGTTAATGTCATAAAAAATAAACAAGGATTTTAACATCGAAGGGTATCCATCTGTTGCCCTGAAAAGTATTAATTGAGTTTGGGCCCAAAGTATCTGGGAGCAAATGCAAAGGAAACTAATGAAAGGACATTCTAGAACCTAAAGTATCACATATTTCATTTTCAGTGCCAAGACAATCTTGGATCGTTTCTTAAGAGTCATTGCTATGATCTGGGAAAGAACACTGAGTGTTTCTAAATTCCTCTGGATGTGTTTCACTAGTGTATTATTAATTATTGTTCTATGTATTGGAAGGCATGGAATCTAAATGAGAAATGAGCTAAATTGGCAATACTTCCCCCCATCTAGTTCTGAGAGAGAGTGAATGCCAATAGTGGGAAACCGGCTGAACCTAATATTCACAGAAAGCTCCCTTAGAAATACAATGTAATGAAACTATTTTATATAGCATCTTTCAAACTGAACCCTGAGTTAAATAATAGAGAGTGAAATAAGAGCATAAAGGGAGGTTGGGGGAGAGAGAGAGAGATTGAGATTAAAAGGTATAGACAGAGAGAAGAGCTACACTTTCAGCTGAAATCTAAGACACTGAAGGAGAGAGAAAGCTTGAGTGGAAGAGAAAATTGTTGCATCCACAGCAGGTGATATTGTGATGGTGCAAAGTGAAAAAGGCAGAAGCCGTCTACACAAATCAAGACATGAGCAAGGGTAAAAAGAGAAAAGATCCATGAAGTAGGCTGGTGTGATCTAGGAAAGGTTCTGAAGACAAAGAGGTTGGTTTTGAACTAGACTTTGAAATGAATGGGGAGCCAGCGGTGCTGTTTGAGGAAGTAGGAGGTCGTTTCATGAGACACATGTAGAAGTATTGCAGGAGTACATTGCTAATCTTTCTAAACCGTCTTCATCCATCCATCTATTTATTTTTAGCAAGTTTATCCTTGACCAGCCTCATTGAATTGACTAGAATTACATGACACTTTTGCAACAAACCCTCAAACCAAGAAAAATATAACTCGCTCCCAGCTTCAACCCATAAACAAAACTTGGCCCAGGTTCACTGTTGCATTGGGCAGTTTCATTTTATTTGGGGAGACAGAGAGAGACAAGGGGACAGCTGAAAGCTGCTGCAGAAAGGTCTGACCCAGGGTCAGCAGGACCTTGGTGGGAAATCCAGGCAGCAGCAAGCAAGATTTAGCACCCTAGCATCCATGACTTCAGCAGAGGGTTGGTTTGTACCCTGAATTGTACAGAGCAGGCTGGGTTGAGCTGCTAGGACTCTGAATGGGTTTAGAGAGCATTAATCTGAATATTTAGGCATCGGAGACTGGGTATATTGCACTATTGTTGGGGAATGTGTATATGTAACTGCCTATAAGGGGTCTCCTCCTAGAATTGCCCTGATACTGACTGAGGGATTACCCAGTTTAAATAAAAGTGCTGATTTATTGTTGAAAGTGCCTGTTCCTGGGGGTTAACCCCTGCATCTCCAAGGGGGTTGGGGATGTAGTGAAGGGTGAGCGGGTTATTTCCAGATACATGGTTTAGTATTCAGGAACATCTCAAGCAACTACTGGCACATGGATAAACCTGGTGGTTTTAAACCCAAGCCAGGTGAAATTTGGTGGTTTGCACAGGCAGGGGCAGAAGAGGGCGGGAAGAAAAAAACAAAACAAAACTGAAATGAAATGATAACCATCTGCAAACACGAAGTGTAATGCTCTACTTAGTTTTGTGTCCCTATTTTCCCTTCAAAAGTCTTTTGAACATATAGCAGATGTTGACCTGCTGACTGTCCATAGAGGAGCTGGTTCACCATTGAGTAGCATTGCGAGCAGTCATTTATACCTGTGCAAGGAAGTGTAAAATGCTAACAGATTAGAATGGCACCTGTCAAGGTTCCTTCCCCACTCTGAACTTTAGGGTACAAAGGTGGGGACCTGCATGAAAACCTCTAAGCTTAACTACCAGCTTAGATGTGCTTTTGCTGCCACCACCCAAATGATTTATGAGTTATTTGGGAAACTCTGTCTTCCCCCCAAAAAACCTTTCCCTCCCTGGGTGGCCTTGAGAGACTCCTCCACCAATTCCCTGGTGAACACCGATCCAAACCCTTTGGATCTTAAAACAAGGAGGAATTAATCCTCCCCCCCCTCTTCTTTCCCCCCACCAATTCCTGGTGAGTCCAGATCCAATCCCCTGGGATCTTAAAACAAGGAAAAATCAATCCGGTTCTTAAAAAGAAGGCTTTTAATTAAAGAAAGAAAGGTAAAAATCATCTCTGTAAAATCAGGATGGAAAATAACTTTACAGGGTAATCAGATTCAAAGAGCCCAGAGGAACCCCCTTTAGCCTTACGTTCAAAGTTACAGCAAACAGAGGTAAACTCTCTAGCAAAAGGAACATTTACAAGTTGAGAAAACAAAGATAAAACTAACACGCCTTGCCTGGCTGTTACTTACAAGTTTGAAATATGAGAGACTTGTTCAGAAAGATTTGGAGAGCCTGGATTGATGTCTGGTCCCTCTTAGTTCCAAGAGCGAACAACACCCAAAACAAAGAGCACACACAAAAGCCTTCCCCCCACCAAGATTTGAAAGTATCTTGTCCCCTTATTGGTCCTTTGGGTCAGGTGTCAGCCAGGTTACCTGAGCTTCTTAACCCTTTACAGGTAAAAGGATTTTGGTGTCTCTGGCCAGGAGGGATTTTATAGTATTGTACACAGGAGAGCTGTTACCCTTCCCTTTATAGTTATGACAGCACCATCCAACACCCTCTTCACACAGGTGGTAAACGGCTACTCCACGTGCAAGGCAATTGAGAATCCAGGCCATAATGTTACTCCAACTGGATGACTGACCAGACAAAAACTGCAGAAAAAGTTAAACCTAATTTCTTTGTGGCTAGTTAATGAAAAAGGGGATGAATCCAGTTGACCTATTTGTACCTAAAATAAGCAAATAAAATAAATATTTTGAATGTATATTAAACCTTTTATCAGAAGATTGTAAAGTCCTTTACAGGCCTAGCTCCACCACTGTGGGGTACCATAGCTAAGTGAGTCTCAGAACTAAACAAAAGGTGACTGACGTCAACAATGACTGTCTCATTCTAACCTGCTCAGCTTCAGAAGTCCAGTTCTGCTGTGCTTCTCCAGATTTTGCTGCAGTGGATGTTTATCTTTTCACAGTAGTCTTGGAAAACGTAAGTGTGACCTGCAAATGTCACTTTTTTTACTGCAGCAAATTCTCTAACCCTGGAATTCCAATTTTTTTTTTTTTTTTTTTTTTTTTTTTTTTTGCTGTGCTGGCTACCTTCAGTAAGTTATTCTGCAACTGGATGATCTCACAGACTAAAGCATGAGTATGATAGTAGGCTATGAGGGAGATGGGTTTTTATCACCTGTTACTCCCTTCACAGTATTGAAAAGTAGCTCAAGATCAACCAAGATAAGATCCATAAGATGAATCGGACACTCAGCACTGAATTATCTCATAGCTTCAGACTATCTTTTTCAGGAGCAAGATTTCTTAAGTTGTGAATTCTCTCTCCCTCCACCCCCGATCATCAACTTTAAATTGCAAACTTTATACCATTATAGACCACCGTGAGTACTGAATCTTACCCACTACAGGAGCTCTTTGCTACACTGCAGCTGGGAGGTGTGATTTCCAATTCAGGTAGACAGACTTATGCTAGCTCAGCTTGAGATAGCACTAGAAATAGCTGTGTGGATGTTGTGGCACTGGCGGTGGCTTGGACTAGCCTGCTATTTTTAGAGCACTAGCTTGAGCGGGGCGATCATGAGTCTGTCTACCCATGCTGGGAATCACACCTTCCAGCTGCAGTGATACACACCTTTAATCCAACGCACAAACCTCTAGACATCCATGTCGCTTGCCAGAAATTCTCTTTAACTTTCTGTCCACCTCAACAACTGAGCCCTGAAATAATATTTAGCACCCTTTGCAAAGTGCTCTGAAATCTGTGGATGCAAAGCAACGCATGATTCTTTCCACTGAATGTATCAAACCAGCAAAGCTCTGCATAGAGCTCAGGTGAAATGGATCTGCACACCACATTCTATTTCCCTTCAGGGAAAAGCTGCACCCCGAGAAGTAGGATACTTTTGTCACGGAGTTGGAAACGGAAAGCACTGTTGGCAGACATGCGACTTCAAGTTGAACTTGATAATATTAACAAAGAGGAGGAGAGAAATGTCGATGTGTCAATTGAAACTGTGACTATAGAAGACAGGACATTCGTTGGTAAGACCAATGCCAGCTCAACCAGATTATAAAAGCTTCTAAACTCAGTTTTTTCTCCAGGGGACACTGCTCTGTACAAGGACCACCAGGTTTAGCAAACTTACTGGAATAAACCAAAGACTCTCAGAAGGGGTGAATGGCAAAGAAGTGCTGGAAGAATTTTCTTCACAAGCAGTGTGTAGATCAAAAAGTAACATTGAAGGCATGTTCATTTGTCAACAATGAAGCCCACAGTAGGATTTCAGAATGACTTTATAGCAGCTGAATAAAGAACATTGTACCTGCTAAGAAATAACCAGCCTTGGTGAGATAAAGAGATGGAGCAACATCTAATGGTCAGGATTCATGGATTCTATTCTATCTATGGCAAAGACAACACATGACATGAAGGAATCTGGCCATCATTTTGTAAAGGGGGTGTAAATTATTTCTAACCATAAGGCTATTAATAACATTCCATCTACTAGAGCATCCGATCCTTCCTACCAAAATATCATGATCCAAGGTTATAGGATGTTTAATATAGATTGTTGCAAGAATTTGGGTCGATGACACACTGACTGAAATCAGAATTTAAGCAAAGAGCACAGGGCCAGATACTCAGCTTAGCTCCAGCCACTTCAATGGTGCTATGCTGATTTACAACAGTTTAGGATCTGGACCATCCTGTTTAGAAAGAAATGTAATATTAAAAACGGTTATGCTCTGAAACTTAATAAAATTACAAATCAGAATATCTAGTGAAATTAATGATCCAAAATATTACAGTCAAGCCTTGACTTCAATTCTGAAGGTCATTTGGAGTCATAAAAATGCAGTTTTAGATGTTATGGATTTGGAACAATATTAAGGTTGAGAAGACATTTGGCAGCAAGGAAAAAAAGTCATCTCCACGTCCATACTGCTGCTAAGAAAATGGAACCTGATTATTTCCAAAGCCCCATTAAAAAGCCCCATCAAGATTCGAAAGACGCCCATTGCCTCCATTTCTTGTCACCACGTCTACTGGACTGGGCAGGAAGAGGTGCAGGAGTAGAATGGCATGGTAGAGGATTTCCAGAGGTGTCTCAGTTGAGTTCCAATGGGGCAATGGATGGGCAATCTCTCTCTGCACAACATTGGCATTGCTCCGAAGCCAAGACCCACAGGCTAGAGGGCTGAGATTTTTCCGAATCTGTGAAGTGGAAAAATAAAACAAAAACAAAACAAAACTGCAAGGCCTGGAATATTAAAAAAGAAATGACCTTGAAGGAGAGATGGCGCCTGTAATTGGGAGCAAGAGGACAGATGTGGATTAAATCAGGACCGACCATCATGTCACTAGCGGTCAATAAATTTGGGCTGCATTGCACCAAAAGGGAAGCAAATTGCAGAACATGCCCTGCCCCCTGGCCCAAGTCATTTAACGGTAGGGGCTGTCAGGTTCGACATTACAGCTGTGTCTAGGTTCTAATGCAGCTCTCATCACTGTGACAGCTGGGTGCCTCACACATTATGAAGTGTACACACAGATACAGGGTGAAATCCTAGCTTTAATGAAGTCAACAACAAAATTCCTACTGATTTCACTCTCTCTCACCCCCACCAGTCTGCATGGGCTGGGTTTGTATGAGCAAATTTGAGAAGGATAAATCCAGGAAGGAGCGGGAGAGTTATTTGTATTACAGTGGTGCCTAGGTGCTAGAATCAAGGATTGAGACCTTGTGATACAAACGCATGTTTAGATCGAATTCCTGCTCCAACAACCTTACATCCAAATAGACAAGAAAATGGATGGGAGGATGGGATGCTGTATGACTGAAGATGAACATTTGTATCGTTGCTACCACTGTTCTACAATTGCAATAAATCTCATACAAAGTGTATCATGTAAGGTGTCAATGGAAAAGTTACAATCTGTCAAGTTTGATTATCCTGGTTAAATCCATGTATCATCACTGTATCTGAAGTTATGAATATTGGCTATGTATTTGTATCTCAAATGTGTTTGGTCTTGGGGTGACACCCATAAGGTAGTTTACATCCAGTCTCGCCAGCCCATTGTGAATGGACTATTCAAGCTTGATGGGCTATTTAGAAGAATCCACTCTCCAGAAAGCTCTTACTGAGGATGTCTCAGACAAAAAGGAGCCATTGGTCATCCCTGTGATTCAGCAAAACATGTAAGGGAACGTGACATGGACATGTGACCTCAGGCTCCATCTTTGTCAGTAACTTTCCATACACAGGGGCTGTGGGCTTTGTTTGGGACAGTAAATTTCCAGACTCGTGGCAGAGGATATAAAAGACACCTGAGATATCTCTATGTTGCCTCGTTCCTGCTCCAATTCTTTGGACTGTGGATTTACAGCTAAAAGGAGTATTTTGAACTATAGACTGAGGACGTTCCAATCTTTTGGAAGCTACCAAAGAGACTTTGGCAAGCCAGCAGTCTATTCCATCACTGGTATGATCCTGATCTATGAAAACTGAAAATCACTTGTATGTATATGATTCCTTAATTATTCAACAACTCTCTTCTTTTCTTAATAAAATCTTTTGTTAGTTTACTAAGGATGGACTGATGAGATATTAGGGTAAGATCTGAAATACATATTTACCTGGGGGTAAGCATCTAAGCCTTTGGGATTGGTAGAACCTCAGATATGGTAAACAGGGTTTTCAGTAACCTCTCACTATATTAGACCAGTCAGTCTGGATGGGAGCCAAGGGCTGGAATGCCTGAAGGGGTCTGCGTTTGGCATGTCATTAACCAGTGTGGTGCTACAGAAGATCCTTTTTTATTGATTTGGTTAATCTAATTATAGAATAAACCACCAGTCTTTGAGAATTATCTACCCTGTTTCTTGCAGTCTGCCTTGAGTGAAGCATTGTCAGTGTGGTCCATTCCAGGCACCTGGTCACAAAGGAAATGAAGCATTTTGCGGTTTAGATGCTGAAATTCGTGATCAGCAGGTTCTCTTCCGCAAGTGAGTTCCAGATATGTTGGGCAATCACCAAGAAAACTCTCTCTCTCGTGCCTAGGACTCTCACTGTTGTGTAGAGCAGGTCAGGAATTATTTGATGAAACACTTTTTCACTGAAAAATGCTAATTCGTCAAAACAGAAACTTTTGACAGCAAAGGATCGATTTTGACAATTTATTTTACTTGCAAAAAAGCTGACACTAGAAAAATGAAAAATTACAGTTTTCCAATTCTAAATGACATTTTGTTTTGAAAATTAAGCTACTTATAGTTCCATTTTGGGGAGAATATTTAGTTCACAAAAATTTGAGACTGACTTTTCGTCCCAATTCAGGATAGGAAACTTTTCAAAATCTCGAAAGTTCTTATGTCATGGGAAAGACATTTCCGACCCAGCTCCACTCTTGAGATTCCATTTTTCAAGATCATTATCACTCAGGTAATACCCTAAAGAGCTTTGAAGAGGAGGATGGAAACCTTGAATTTGACCTGGAATTTATTAGGGAGCCACTGAAGAAAACGGAGCGCTGGGGTGATATACTCTCAGTGGCCTGTGTTGTTGGGTAGACGGAGTGATGTGTTTTGAAGCCAATAGGGCTTTTAAGGTTGGTGATTTTTGGACTTCTAATAAGCCTGAGGTCATGAAACCGAAAGTTCGAAGGTTTACAGAAAGAGACAGTCTGAGCACAGAAAGAGGCAGGATTTTTCCGGTCTAATCCCAGCTCTGACACTGGGCCTGGTTCTCCACTGCTTTCCCTTTGTTCACATATCGACACCTGTGCAACGTGAGTGTAAAATGTTATCCTAGCTGTGAATGGAGACATTTTACAATCCCTTTGCGCAATATGAGGAGCAAGGCAGTGGGCAGATCATTTCTCCATATGTAAAATTGGGACAATATTTATTAATTTGCCTCACAGGGTTGTTGAGAGAATGAATCAAATTGTTAATGTTTGTACAATTACTGGATTATGTAGAGAGATAAATGCCCAGTACCTGTGTTATTTCTAAGATGAAGAGTGATTTTATTATTGATCCAATACCATTTAAAAGACAATCAAAGTCCGTAGAGGTTTAATTTCTCTAGTCTCCGGTATTCAGAGGGGATGCTTGTGATGAGTGTATTTGGCTGTTCCTGAAGAAACAGGATGCCACCGGAGCAGCTGATCTCTCAGTGACTTTCACTTATTTGCTTGTCGCATTGATTCCAGAGATCCCCTCCCACAATGCCTCACATTTCTGACTGTGAACCCTGGGTTAACCAACCTGCAGCTCAGACACATAGGAAAGCTCCCTTGGAGATGGACGCTGACTGCTCTGCCAGCTGTTGGAGAGGTGCCCGCTGAGCCAATTGTTCAAATAGAGAGGAGGAGAATCTTCCTTTAACTCTGCAAACCCATGTGTGTAGGTCAGATCTACTTTTCCCAGTTATCATATCTTTCTAATGAGTGCGTTGGCTTGGCAAAGACCCATGAGGCCTGAAGGCAAAGATGACAGAGAGCCTCATAACTATGAGGGATTGTAACTAACGTGCTTGTGTAACTTCTCTCTCTCAAATAGCTCATCAATCTGCGTGCTACAATAGAGATATGTCTCTTCTGCCCATTCGTTTCAGCTGACAAAGAGGTTGTTTTCAAAAGGACTCGAGTGACAGCTAAGAAATCTATCTTGGTGGATTGGCAAGGACTGAGAGTTTTGTATTTTAGCTGTGGGACAGTCTGCCAATTAATTTCACAGGGGTTCATATGATTTAGACATCCTTGAGCTCTTAGTGATAGACACTGGATTCAGAACAGCTCAAGTTCTCTCTCTACTTATCTATGGATTGCTGTCATCTATGCAGCTTACATGGCACCAACCACAATACTAGCACTCCACCAATAAAATAAGTAGAAATACAAATAAAACACGATTGACAGAACTTATGACTGAGGGGGTGGCTCAGTCTCACAGCTCTCCTGTGAATGCAGGGTACCCAGCCCATGTGAAGAAAAAGTTTGCCTCCTCAAACTCTCACGGGACCTGCTCTGGCTGGCGATTCAAGGAGCATTAATGGGCACTAGGGAAAACAGCATCCTTCCCACCAGCCAAGTAGGATTGATGTGGGTGGCAAGAAGTCAATAGGAGGAGAAATAGGGAAATGCCAGAGGATTCCCCCTTCATCACCATGAGCAATAATAATATTTTACAGCTCCCTAGCACCTTTCTTCTGAAGATCTCCTTGTGATTCACAAAGGAAGGTAAGTATTATACCCAGGCACAGACAGGTGAAGTGACTTGCCCAAAGAAGACCTGGTTGGAACGCAAATGTCAGTTTGGTAAAGTGAAACATTTTGCTGAAATCTATTACAGATTTGACAAATCTTTCTTTAAAACTCAGGCAAGTTTTCACATCTACCGCCTAATTCTCGGGGATGCAGAGGCACAGTGCCAAGGCATTCTGCCTCCCGCTCCCTCTCTGGCTCCTAGAGTTAGTGGCTTTGCTGTGGAGGCTGAGTAGTGGGATGGAAGGATCTTGTCATGATCCTTCCCTGAGGGCAGCCAAGAAGCCAACAAATTCCATTTCAGTTCTCCCAAGATAGGATTTTTCTTGAAATCCATTTCCACAAAAATGTTGACGTTTAATATTTCATCCCAAAATGGAATGGGACTTTTTTTCAAAGACAAAAAATTTCATGGAGAGGAATTCTCCTTTTTCAGCCAGCTCAAGCACAAGAGTCAACAGAGCTCACACCTCCTGGCTCCCAGTTCTGTCTTTCTCCAAGTGTGCCACCTCACTATCATCAGCATCATTGCCTTATCTATAGTGGGTAGCACAGTCAGGTTCAGTTCAGAGGCTTATCTGAAGCCGCTCCAAAATTAGTTTTCAAATTTGTCCAGGGAATCCCGTGAGAACAGGCCATCTCAGAGGCTCTCCCATATGTTCTACTTCTGGGGGCTATGAATATTGCAAGAGCAGCCTCTTCCATAGTATTGCAGCTGTTGTAGTTCTCGATTTGGCCAGAACCAGGAAGTAAAGAGGTATATGAAAAATAAAAAAAGGAGGGGGGGGGAGAAACTTATATTTAAGACATTTCAAGAAGAGACCATCTCAGAAATGATCAAATGTTTGGCAAAGAGGGAAAAGGAATGTTCTTATTTTATTTCCCGATACCATTTCACTTAATCCTGTTCAACCTGATCGTGTGTCGGAACATCTGAAGTCCTAAGGACCAACCTACACATTCTTTACTAAATCCCCATGAAGTAGAGCACCATATCAGCAATGTCTCGCCCACATCTTCTCTTAAACTTCTCACTCCTCTCTTTCTGTGCGGCACGTAAGTGAAGTATCATCTGGTAGCATCAGTATTCTGGATTGTGTCCGTAGTTTGGGAGAGAAGGAGGTTCTCCCCCCCCCCCCAATACAAGTTGAACAAAATACTTAATATCTTGGCAGGATGACTAAATTGACCATTGTATATGGACCTTTTTTATTACTTGGAAAATTACATTGCCTTCTATCCTTATTATTCACCTTCCAGAAACTCAGAAAATAGAAGATGACAATGCAAACCCAGGCCACATGTGGAAAGCCACCACTGCTAGCCACTTTCCAAAGAAACATTCCTCCTCATTATCATAAGACCTTTCCCTGTGCATCTGGCTGGCTGCGTAGCTCCGTAACACTAATGTCCATCAGTCTGGAGCAGAGCAGATTCTAACAGAAGGGAAGATTATGAGATTCTGCAATTGCCATCACTTACATTTTCCGTACAACTCTGCAAATGCTTTTAGCAGATGAAGGAAGAGGAAGCCACTCAAACAGTAATCACCATGTGACTGCTGAGAGTTAGGACACATGTTCACAGTTAAAGGCAGAACGCCTTTTGTCCCTTCCTTAAGATATTACTTGTTATTTATAAAAGCTTGGGTGCTACACTTGAATAGCAAACTAGAAGATGCATGCACAACTACCGAATGCCTGAAAATCTCACCCTGTCTGTTGCATGAGGAAAGACTACAGGAGATAGGGCCATAACTTGTCCTCCATCCACAAACACAACTCCCGCTGATTTCAAATGGCAGTGCAGGCATGAATATAGAGCTACATGTGGTTCTTGATCCATCTACAAGTTTGTCAATGGTAAATTCCCAAGACTCTAGAAACATCTTGCTTCTGACTCAGTTTTGCTGCAGGTATTCTGTGCCTTAAGCTCAAGTGATGAGGGGACTGAGGGATGCTTTAGTTACCTTCAGGACTCATTTTTACCCCCAAATGCCTAGGCAACACTGCCAGCCAATGCTGACCAAGCAGTGGTGAGAAGAGACTACTGTTTACTGGTCTGCATTTTTGTTTCAATTACCCTCTTCCCCAAATCCTCCATAACTACAAAATTATACAATCTATAAAAAAATGCTCATATTACTGTTGCCCCATCCTTTCCTACCCCTTTTTTTATTTCTTTGTTTCCTGCATCTGTTACATCTGGTGGTAAGACAAGACCATAACCACTTCAGAGAAGGAATGTCTTTACTAAGTCTGAACAGACTGTGACATGATCGTCTCGGTATTGGGTGCTCCAGGCCTCCCTTTCCCCTCTTCCGAATCCAGACATTTTACTCTCCTACTCTTGGATGAGCCAAACACAGTGCTTCTGAATGATTTAGCCTTCTGGCTAGATCATAAAATAGAACCCTCTTTCAGAGGTAACGGGAAGGCTAACAAAACAAACATTTTTCAGTTCAGGGGTTATTGTTTTATCATTTGAAATACATTTGAGGGTCACCCCATCCCAAAACCACTGACCAAGATTTAAGGCAGGTCTACACTACTGCTTAAGTTGATCTAACTTATGTCACACAGGGTTGTGAAAAAGCCTCCTCCCCCGTCCCCTAGCAATGCAAGTTTTGCACTGTCCACACAGGGGCTATGTCAGCAAGAGAGCACTCTCCCATCAGCATAGTGCATCTACACCAGATGTGCTACAGCGGCGCAGCTGTACTGTAGTGTAGACTTGCTCTTAGTAATGGTCTGTCACTGTGGTGGTATAATTTACCTGGTGCTGTTGCTGTGGTGGCAGAGTGGTGGCATGGAAGGCTGAATCAGAAGTCTAACCTGTGGCCCTGGGATCACCTGGGGCTTCTGGCCAGGTACCGCTAAACTTTTTGGGAGAGGACAAGGAAATTTGTGATGACCTGCATGTGTGTTACCTTCCTGGCTCCTGCTCCCTGAACTCAGTGTTCCGGTTCAAGGATATGTGTGTCCGCACAGCATTGAGTGGGTGTGGTCCAGTGCTACATAACTGCTGTTTGGACGGTTACCATGTTTTGGTCAGACTGTTGCTGACTTAACCAGTTCATGGTTATTATGTGTTCTGTAATAATTTACCTGCGTGTCTTGCTTAATTTTGTGTGTGTATGTGTGTGGGTTTTTTGGATTGCTATTCTGGGGTGCATCAGAGCATAGCAAACTCACCGCTGGGAGGCAGATAATGAGGCACAAGTCGGGCCATGCCCTATTCCCTTAAAAGGCCAGCCCTCCCTATGACACCACGATGCAAGTGTACCATTAGCAGCAGCTGTGTGGATTTTGTTATTTGCTGTGGTCATCTTTTGCATTTCAGAATATTTTGGTTTTTAATCTTTGTATTCTGCTGTTATTCTGTAAACATCTGGGCTGGGGTTCCTTTTTCTCCTGTCCAGTTATAGTGAACTCTGTATCGAATACTGCTACTGACCTCCTTTGCAAAGTGCTTTGAGATCTACCAATAAAAAGTCCTATATAAAAACTGGACAAGGTGAGTGAGGTAATATCTTTTATTGAACCAACATCTGTTGGTGAAAGAGACAAGCTTTCAAGTTTACACAAAACTCTTCTTCTGGTCACATTTTAAGCCAGGTATTAATATTATCGTCAGTGTCTTTGTGATGTAATGGTCGTACAGGAGCCAGTATAAGAAATCAAACCCATCACCTGTAAGGCAGGTAACTAGGTACAGGTGGGGCTAAGCACAGGTCCCTTAAAAGGGCCAGCCCACCAGTGACAAGCACCTAGCACCATTGATTTCTGACCTGGCTGGGGCCTCTATAGGCAGTACTGTGATACAAATAATGATATATGGTGAAAATGTCATAATTTATATGTTACATATATATCTATGAACTACAATATGTGAAAGAGGGCTGCTATTGTCTATAAATCCATAGAGGATCACAAAGTCCAACTTAAAGTGTAGGCTATGTATACAATATTTGCATAGAGATTGCCTATGTTTTCTGTTTCACATAGACCACAATAAAATATACCTGAATGTTACATCTTCCAGGCATTTCAGTAGGGGTTGCAGCATTAGGCATGTTACATTCGTGCTAGTGAAATGAAAGGACACTCACACACCTGTTGTTTGTGGCATATCTTGGGTAACATGATTCGGTGGAAAAACAGTTATCTGATATGCCTTCACTCCACCAACATATGGCATGCCTTCCCTTCACTGAAATGCTACAGGCTGCTGAATGCTTTTTTTCCCTTTCACATGTTGAGAAAGTGGCTTCCATAGTCTTTTGCAAATGGCAATATACCCTATAATACAGTCAGAACTCTGTCATTTTGGTCAGCCCAGAAGTATGAGATTCTGATACTCAGCTGGTGTAAAGCAATATAGTTCAAAGAGAGCGGAGCTATGCCCCAGTTGAGAATCTGGTCCTAAAATAGCAGATGTTTGTTCAATATTATAGTTAATAGGGGTTTCTGAGTATATTCATGTTGAGATGTTGTTCTTACCAGTCCCAATTTTGAAATGAAAGTCTAAAGAAAACAACATCAAAGTAGCACAGTATATGTGGGGGCAGAATTATTCAGCAGCTGCCAATTTTACTTTTGTTTATGGAACTAATATCTTGCAGGGATTACCCCAAATCCATAACGGTCGCGATTGCGATAGTCTGCCTGAGGAACTGCATATCATAAATTGCAGGCTGTAAAAATGACATTTTGCCTGCCAGCTACCTCTCCGAGAAGGCTGCGCAGTGGAGAAAACTTCACCTAAAATCAGGTTGAATTTACCTTCTTGGAATAGACTTCAGGCAAGTGAATTTTCAGATGGCAGAATCAAAATAAATGAATTGAGCTAAAAGTATTCCTTTTTCCCCAAAGGAAGGCTCCTTTTGTGAATCCTGCGTCTGGAAGTGGGGGGAAATCCTTTCAGGCATTTTAGATCATAAAAAAAACCTTCTTTAAGCAATGATGCTAACACCTGTGATTTTATCTTCTTCCAGACCAAGTTCCTGGCATCAAAAGATTTCCTGAGAATCTCAATGTTCATTATTTTTTTGGTAAGTATCTAGGCCTTGTGTTTGAGGAAAAAAGTTTGAAAACATGGTCAGAGTGCACCCTCAAGGCTGAAAACTCAGAAGGCAAAGAAAAAGAATCCAGCATTTGTTATTTTCTCAAAATCTCATGGTTTTTAGGGTCTGACTCAAGATTTTGGAGTGTTTGGAGCAGGCAATACTGCCCATTGGTGATGTTCTGCACATGTGGGGTGGAGCTAGGCCTTATAAGTAGACTGAGAGAGCATAGTTGTGGGGATACTGGCCTCTCTGGTGGAGAGAAGCCTTGGGAAAAGGTTTAACGGACAGGCAACAACAGAGGAAGAATGCTACAGGAGCAGATTAGGCTCCTGAGCGGGAAGCTCTGACGTAGAACCAACAAGGGAACTACAGTGAAGCCTGAGTGGGGCAGAAGGGCTGTTAGTTTGGACCTGTTTGTGCTACCCTGGAACGAGTTTAGACTTTGATGTGACTTGACTGGAAGGCCAAGCTACAAAAAACCCAGAGAGGGGGTCAGGAGAAGATGCGGGCTAAGAAAGGCTATTGTAGGTCTGAGAAGAAGGCACCAGAGACAAGGACCCCATGCAACGCTGCAACCAGAGATGAGGGGGCACCCATGAGATGACAATGTGTTACTCCACATCTTTCTCAAATGCGAGCGCACAGAATCATACCCATAGTCCAACAACAACAGCAACAAAAAACACACCCATAGACGTTAAAAACTAAAGATCTACTGTGTTATAGATTCAGTCCGCCCCATCCCAACCACCAGTGCAGGATTATTGCCTGTGTTGCATCTTCTATTGCTTTCTAATCTAGTGTTAAATGTCTCAAGTGAGTAGGTTCTGCACCGCTTGCCTTGAGAGAGTCTATTACCGGTAGGTTTCACCACTGGGAATTTTTTAGTGATGTTCACTCTGCATTTTTCTTTTCTTAATTTCATCCCATTGCTGAGTCTCAGAAATCCTTTCCTCCAGGCCCTTAACTACATTGTCCTTCTTTGAATACCCTCCTATTTGATTGCATGTTTCTGGCACTGAGGGGCCAAGAATTGATGCATTTTTTTTTGTTTGCAGACACATTTATGTTCCAAGGTGACAGGAACCCTAACCCTAGATGTGTGCATTCAAACACTTATACCATACACAGATTTTCAAAGTCTCACTCTCTCTTTCTCCGTCACAGTCTCCCCTTGTCCCTTTCCACCTCATTTTATGTCTGGAGTACCAAATGCAGTCACATGACTCCAACTCCCACCTCTATGGACTCAGAGATCCACTTCTCTGTCCCTTCACCATCCATGCTTGTATCTCCACTGATTCCGACTTCTCTTCCTGAGTGTCTCGCTACCAGTTCTTTAATGCTAACATGTCTAAAACCGAACTCATCTTTCAGCTCACATCCTCTTTTATATATTGCCAATGGAAACTTCACATCCCTCCTTATGCCTTATCCTTGTAACTTTGGTGGCAAGTTTCTCTTTCCACTCAAGTTCTCTCTGCCCCGCTCACACATTGATGCTATTCCTTAATCCTACCAGTTTTATCTCTCCAGCACCACCAAAATCTGCCCATTCCTCTCCATTGCCACTATAAACCCTCTTGTCCAGCCCTTGATGATTTCTTATATTGCCTACTGCATCTTCCTCCTCTCTTCTTCTGGACACCAAGCTCCATCCACATCTACCAGCCCAAAATGCTATGATGAAAACCACCAGCCTTTCCCAACGTTGCTCTTTTTTCCTACTTCGTTTCACTGCTGTTGCCAGCTCCAACCCCCCCACTCGGTTTGTACATTGTCTATCTAGAGAGCAAGGTCTTGGTGTTCAGGGACCTTGTCTTCCCATTAGTTTGTAAAGTGCCTAGCACCTTGCTGGTAACCATGCCAATAATAAAGTATGACCTTTATGCTTCTGCGTCATAATTGGTACAAAAATGCTTTATTTACATTAGTGTTAAACAAATGTGTGAGAGCAAAAGGATGACTGCATATATCTTTTTGGGTTTTTTTTTAAAAAAAAGACTAACTAATTATAAACAGCATGAAATCTCATGGTTTTTGCTTTTTCAGCCAATATCCTGCTATGGAGCTTGAACCGTAGTCTTTTGGTCCAACAGTTAAGAAAAATCAATAGTATCATACTGATACACAAGAAAGTTTATTAAAGTAGCCATAGGCATCTCTACAACCTTACCCTATCAAACTGGCTTGCTAATTGGTTTGCAATAGTGTTACTGCCATGAAAATTATCCAGGTCTGTCTTGTGAAAATTCAGCTCTATCAGCATCAAGAACACAAACAACCAGGGAAGTGGTCAAAGGTCACTCACTAGTTGTTGAGTACAGAAAATGAAGCTTGTTAACATTCTGTTGCTGTTTCTTATAGGGAGAAGAAAAACCCCCAGCAACAACAAAAACAAGCACATCACTGCTGCAGAGAGCTGTCCTCCAGAGGATTGAAAATAGATGATCAAGCTTCTCTCTACTCACTTCCACTCAACCATCAGGCTTTCATTGACGGAAAAGCCTAAAAATCTGCCAAAAGTGTCATTTTATACATGCCTGAAGGCCTCAGTGTGCAGTGCTCACCTTCTTTGTCCACCACAGTACAATCTCTTTCTCTCTCTCTCTAACTATTCCTCTTTCCACTTAACTGCACCACAGTTTATTGTTGTATTGAATTAAAGTTACGGTTAAAAAAAATTAGTTTAAAAGATCATGCATGCTGGCAAGAATAAATTAAAACATTGCAAAGCCTGATGCAGGTGATGCAGAACATAGGGAGCTGAAGTGACTTGAGGGGCCACCATCTCTAAGTCCTTCCTCCAGCAAAGCTCCAACCATTAAGTCAATGGAAGCTCTGACTGAGCATAGAATGCAGCATTTGGCTCCGAGTGAAAAAACATGACAGGAAGGATTGTGTCTCATTGCGATGAACCCATTCCAGAAAGAAGCTGAATCAGAATCATGGGCAGCCAAATGAGGAAGAGCTACCTACTGAGAAAAAGGAGAATCTGCTGTTTCTGAGTTGCACTATGTATTTTGTGGGATAATAGAATCATAGGATTGGAAGGACCTCGAGAGGTCATCTAGTCCAGTCCCCTGCACTCAGGGCAGGACTAAGTATTAGACCATCTCTGACAGGTGTTTGTCTAATGGGCTCTTAAAAATCTCCAATGATGGAGATTCCACAACCTCCCTAGGCAATTTATTCCAGTGCTTAACCACTCTGACAGTTAGGAAGTTTTTCCCTTATGTCCAACCTAAACCGCCCTTGCAAATGGTCCAGATTCTAAGTTGTATTCAGTGCAATCCAGGAAGGGTAAGAGGTATGAAGATACTGTCAAACAATCTTTGCTTCTCATTCCACACCCATGTTTGAGGCTGGGTGATAGTCCCCTGATGCTGTACTTCATTTCAGGTCTGCATAGCCTCAAGGAGATGTTTTAATAGCCATGGATTGCTGGGGATCTTCTGCCAGTGGTCATGTTGCAGACTTAGGATTGATGGCAGCTGTATGCCTCTTAGAGATCACCCTGCACATAGGGAATTCTCAAGTGGTTCGTTAAGCTGGCTCGTTAAGCTGGCCTTAGGGCTGCTTTGCACCACTAGAGCCTTCATGTGCCAGAGGATCTGACTCGCTGTCTCCGGTTAGGCTAGTTGATTGCAGTTGTATTGGGCCCCAAAGACCAAGTTTCCAGCTCCTGAAGTTGTTGCTGCTGCTGAGAAAATCTGGCATGGAAATAATTTGGAGAAATCTTAGGTGTCATGGCAAAAAAAAAAAAAAATCACAGATTTTGTCACAATTTTAAAAATTTCCATTCAGGACTATGGAGGTACTTTCAATTTCTCCACCCTGCGATGGATGGGAGGATGAGGCTAAGAAGGGACCAGCAGTGGAAAACCTTCCCTCCTACCCGGAACCTGATGCCAACAGCAATAACTTCTGGGGGTCCCGGGGTGGGGAGAAAAACTAGGAAGTCATGAAAACTGACTTTCATGACACCCATGACAAATTTTCTCTCCTAAGGAATCAGATTGGAAAGGAACGCAGGTGTGTGAGATGTGCCGTGATGTATGATCTCACTCCCTAATATGGAATTGGCTGTGTCAAGCTCAGATAGTCTCATCTGCACATTCTATTCACTTTTTCATTATCCTACCCACGCCTATAGATCATACCAAATTTTAAAAAGAAGAAGAAAGATTTTTTTTTTAAAAGACAACAGAAAATACATCCAATTCCCAAGGGAAAGCGCGCCATTTTAACCAGGTGGAGGGGAGCTCGGTAGACTTTGGACAGGAAAACAAATTGATTCAGAAAGCCACTGAGCTCTATGAATAACTCAAATCTCAAACTGATAATATTTTACTATGGTTTGTTATTGTGTTATCCAGCTCTGCTGAAATGCTCCTCTCCCGCCCCCCACACCCACACTTAAAATACAATATTAAAGATACTCTTCACTGGTAAAGATCCTGTCAAAGTATGGTAATCAAATCCAGCTTTGATTTCATGCTTACTTTTCTGCTCATCCCAATTGTAAAGCTAAGCTGCAATTAATACATAAGAGGCTGGTGATTATACAATGTTAGGCTGAACATATAGAGTGAACATACAGCATTAGATTGCATTTCAATAGATCAGGCACCTTCAAGAAATAAGATCTCCTAGTCAGGTCTGGTATTAGTAGACTGATAACTTATCTAAATGACAATCATGAGCTCTTGCACTGATCTCTTCCTTCCAGTGACATTGTGTGTGTGTGTGTGTGTGTGTGTGTGTGTGTGTGTGTGTGTGTGT
>NW_020664420.1:5742458-5820788 GCF_002925995.2 Terrapene triunguis | reverse complement strand
TGTGTGTGTGTGTGTGTGTGTGTGTGTGTGTGTGTGTGTGTGTGTGTGTGTGAAGACTGATTAGTTAATCTTGCCTTTTTAATATAAAATTTTTAAATCATGTGTGATGGGGTGTAGTGGTCCTCTATTGGAGGCCCCACTGCTCTGCTACACCCCGCCCCAGGAAATAGCTCTCTAAGAGGAAAAGCGCAGTGAATATTAGACATTCGGGCTTGCCTAAGGAGGCATACCAGGAGCAGGCATTTGGGGAACCATTGAGATCTGGTCCTCCAGCATCTAGAAGGGCTGGGGACCAGCAACAGGCAATCAAGACCCAGCAGGCCAAAATAAAAGGAGCTTCCTGCTGCTAGCGAAACAGTTCCTGGTTGGAGCTAGTGGAGTGGAGAAGGATGCTCCCTAGACCACCACCAAAGGAAACAGTCCAGGGCCCATTTCTGGTGACAATCAAGGGCATGAGTGTTGGAGAAGCCCTGCTGAGTTAATTGCAGAAAGGGAATTAAGGCTAGATGGGTAAGAAATCATTTTAGTTACAATTGATCCTGAAGAAAAAGTTCCTTGCTCTGTTTGAGTTTGTTTTACCATGAAAGGGGTTTGGATTGTGTGACCAGGCCAGAAGACCACACCACAAGAGATCCACCAAGGCTGACTGATAGCCTGCAGGGGGTGTAAGGAACTGAAGAAAATGACAGCACCGTGCCTGGACACAGAGGAGCACTCAGATAATCACACGAGACAATGAATGTTATTTCTTACATCTGAAATGGTCCCCAGCACTCCACTCCCAATGTAGGGGCACCTGGGCTTAGAAAGAGATAGAAGCAATTGCACACCAAATGCTCACTATCTCCCTTCCTGCCCATGGAGGTCTCACTTCACTGACCCTATGTGGCTGGGGGGCTCTGCAAATGGGGACTAAAAAGGTGTCAGGGAACAGTCAGAGCTCAGCTGGTTTTTTTTTTACTAAGCACTCCCTCTCATAGCCTGTGGATTGCTGCTGGGAAAACCCCATTGTGACAAAGTTCCTCCTCTATCTTGGTGGGTCCTGCGCTTATTGGCGGATTTTCTTGCCTCAGAGATTCACCATGTGGGTTGGGGAACAGCCCAGAGACCTTCTCCTCTGGAAGAACCCACAGTCCAGGTCAATTGGGAGGTTTGGGGGGAACCCGGGCCCGCCCTCTACTCCGGGTTCCAGCCCAGGGCCCTGTGGACTGCAGCTGTCTATAGTGCCTCCTGTAACAGCTGCATGACAGCTACAACTCCCTGGGCTACTTCCCCATGGCCTCCTCCAAACATCTTCCTTATTGTCACCACAGGACCTTCCTCCTGGTGTCTGATAACGCTTGTGCTCCTCAGTCCTCCAGCAGCACACCCTCTCACTCTCAGCTCCTTGCGCCTCTTGCTCCCAGCTCCTCACACTCGCACCACAAACTGAAGTGAGTTCCTTTTAAAACCCAAGTGCCCTGATTAGCCTGCCTTAATTGATTCTAGCAGCTCCTTCTTAATTGGCTCCAGGTGTCCTAATTAGCCTGCCTGCCTTAACTGGTTCTAGCAGGTTCCTGATTACTCTAGTGCAGCCCCTGCTCTGGTCACTCAGGGAACAGAAAACTACTCATCCAGTGACCAGTATATTTGCCCTCTACCAGACTCCTGTACCCCACTGGTCTGGGTCTGTCACACCATGGAGAGGTTAATGCTGCTAAAAACAATATCAAGTCCAATCCATGGCTTCTACCCTGCTAGGAGAAGAAGCTGTGACGGGGTGAGCCAATGGTACCTTTACCTTCAGTACTGAGATTTCCATAAAAAGACAGGAAAATAAGTCCCTTCAGTCAGCTAGGGGAGAACCAAATCAAAGGACTAGCGTGCTTAACAGGTCATTTCCCGGCCAATGGAGGGGAAAGCTACTCATGGCTTGAAATACGAAAAGCCTTAAAAATAGGGTAATACGGTTCCATTCAAGGCCACCAGGGTCTGTTGTTCTGTGTTATTTCACAGGGAATCCCATTAATAAAATGATATATAGCGGTCAGCGAGCTGAGGGAAAAGCAACATGACGGTCCTGAATCTGCATGTAGTGCTCTGGGGTAAATCAAGAGTAACTCAGTTGAAACCAGTAGTTACACCAGTGAAAGATGAGAGTCAGACCCAAGTTCTAGACCTTAGAAGTATAAAAGTTTAAGCAGCCCATCCTTTTGACAGTGCTAAGTTTCAAAACCATTTAGTAAAAAAATAAATGATATAAAAAAAAGACTTATTTTTCATTTTGGGGATCTAGTGTACTTCATCACCGCACTGCACAAGGGCTACTCCTTTGCGCGGAGCACAACTACATTCCCAACTTGCTGTACCATTTCCTTGCCCCATAATGAGATCATATGCAAAAGCCTAAATTATGCAAATGAAAAGGCTCCACTAATACTGTTGAAATATTCCTGGAGTGTACACTTGACAACCTCAAAGTACATTTCACACCACTAATGACTTCGTCACTAACACAATTGTCATGAGTCAAGCAGTTTCCATGGCAACAGCCTCGTACAGCTGTTTACCCATATAAAGTACTGCACCTACTTAGTTACATATACAGACAGATCACTAGATTCCTAGGTACTGAAATTGAAATAATTCAATTTTCAATGTCTCTCTTTATGAAGTGATTCTGCCAGCTATAGGTATTAGCATATCAATGTGACTTTGACAGGGGCTGCTGCAAAAGACATATTTTGCAGGCACTTCATGTCAATTAGAGCCCTAACTGTTTCATGGAATACTCATTCCTGCCAGATTAAGGTCAGGCTGGAAGGTAATTTAATTGGTGCCATTATATCTAGGGGGAAAAATGCTCTAATAAAGTGCACACAGTGTAGCTGCCAGTGAAGAAGTGCTGTGAAACATTAAAGGGATTGCCTTCCTAAAGTGTATGGGCAAACCATTTAGAGAGAGAGAAATAACTTCAAGTGCTTTGTTTCCAACAAAATTCCAGTGCCTCTGACCAAGGGGAGAATTTGATTTTACTTGAAGGAATTCCATTCCCACGAGAAGACTCTCTAAAAGTGATGGGAGGGAGGGGGAAGCACACAACAGAAGAAACTACACAGCTTCTCCTCCTCGCTACTGAAGGTTTAATTAAAGATCAGCAAAAATCAGAAACATTTCAAGAACTATTCTCTGCTCCCCAATAACTCTGGTGGTTTGTAGACAGTGGAACGGTGACGAGTTGTACAAAACCCACACCAGGAAAGAAGGGGAGTCAGAGCATCTTTGAGCTCACGCAGCCCTTCCTCACCTGTGCCGCCACACCTGTGAGGCATGCCAGTTTAGGAAAAGGAGCCTCAAAAAGGGAGAAGGTGAGTTCAGAAGGCGGGGGAGGTGGACAGATCTTAGGCTGACTGTGCACACAGTGTGGTAGGACAGAGATCTGGAGGATCCTGGTAGGACAAAGAAGCTGGAGCCACTTTTTATTTCTGTTAATTTAGTTTCTTGTCCTTTGTTACTTTGAAGACTGAGACTAGGGACTGGGCCCTGGGGCAGACCCCTGTTGTGAATATGAGCTCCCCTGAGGAGAAGGTGGACACATTGTGAGAAATGGCCCAGGGAAGAAGCAAGAGGTTTGACAAGACAGAGCTTAACGGCTTGCCACAACGGAACCCAGTGTAGACCAGGCCTAAGATTGCACCTGAAACGCTTGCTGTGACCAAAGAAACGATCTCCTGTTTGATTCCTACTGTGTCCAGGGAAACAGGACTGCACCTAAGAAAATTCCTGATTATCAATTTATTTTCCTAACTGGAACAACCCGTAACACCTTGAATTTGACTAAATACTCAGGTCAAAAGGATGCTGGAAAATGTCAAGCAAAAATCAAAATGCAATCAAATGTCAAGGGGGATCTGATACAT
Organism: Terrapene triunguis; assembly: GCF_002925995.2. NCBI lineage: Eukaryota > Metazoa > Chordata > Testudines > Emydidae > Terrapene > Terrapene triunguis. The sequence goes on along the minus strand of NW_020664420.1, from coordinate 5,816,889 downwards.
ATACGAAGGAAGGACTGGTCTATATGTTTACATTTCAACTTTTGTTGTGTTCCTCATTGTAATGGAATGACTACCTTCACCACAACCCGTAAGATTGATCTGTTTGTGTTTGCTTCCCACAATAACCATTTTCTTGAGGATGGCAAATATACAACAAAGAAAAATATTGACCTTGCACACTTCCTTGACAAAACATAAGGCATGGAGAATACTATTGTCATGCAGCCTGATTGCTTGTGATAATGTTGGTCATGCTCTGTATCATGAACACGAACACATTATAAATTCATAGACAGGTAAGATTAGGTTTATTGAACAATAGACAATGTATAGGATAAGATCCTCAGCTGGTAGATACCGTCCTAGCTCCATTAGAACATAAGAATATAAGAACATAAGAAAGGCCGTACCGGGTCAGACCAAAGGTCCATCTAGCCCAGTATCCTGTCTACCGACAGTGGCCAATGCCAGGTGCCCCAGAGGGAGTGAACTTAACAAGCAATGATCAAGTGATCTCTCTCCTGCCATCCATCTCCACCCTCTGACAGGCAGAGGCTAGGGACAACATTTTTTATCCGTCCTGGCTAATAGCCATTAATGGACTTAACCACCATAAATTTATCCAGTTCTCTTTTAAACTCTGTTATAGTCCTAGCCTTCACAACCTCCTCAGGTAAGGAGTTCCACAAGTTGACTGTGCGCTGCGTGAAGAAGAACTTCCTTTTATTTGTTTTAAACCTGCTGCCTATTAATTTCATTTGATGACCCCTAGTTCTTGTATTATGGGAATAAGTAAATAACTTTTCCTTATCCACTTTCTCCACATCACTCATGATTTTATATACCTCTATCATATCCCCCCTTAGTCTCCTCTTTTCCAAGCTGAAGAGTCCTAGCCTCTTTAACCTCTCCTCAGATGGGACCCGTTCCAAACCCTTAATCATTTTAGTTGCCCTTTTCTGAACCTTTTCTAGTGCCAGTATATCTTTTTTGAGATGAGGAGACCACATCTGTACGCAGTATTCGAGATGTGGGCATACCATCGATTTATATAAGGGCAATAATATATTCTCAGTCTTATTCTCTATCACCTTTTTAATGATTCCTAATATCCGGTTTGCTTTTTTGACCGCCTCTGCACACTGCGTGGACATCTTCAGAGAACTATCCACGATGACTCCAAGATCTTTTTCCTGCCTTCTTGTAGCTAAATTAGCCCCCATCATATTGTATGTATAGTTGGGGTTATTTTTTCCAATGTGCATTACTTTACATTTATCCACATTAAATTTCATTTGCCATTTTGTTGCCCAATCACTTAGTTTTGTGAGATCTTTTTGAAGTTCTTCACAGTCTGCTTTGGTCTTAACTATCTTGAGCAGTTTAGTATCATCTGCAAACTTTGCCGGTCTGTAATTGCCGGGATCACCTCTAGAGCCCTTTTTAAATATTGGTGTTACATTAGCTATTAGCTATTGACTTAAACTGAACTACAACAACAAATTAAACACATTGAGGTAATAGCCTATAATGTATTAAGAGACAGTTTCAAGAACCAGAAGAGATGCGGGAGCTTCACACCACAGTCTAAACTCTACAATTCATTCAGGTTGAGAGTTGTGCAAAAAAGAAATTAAATTTAATTTAGGGGAGAAAAGATCACAAAAATTGAACTTACAATCTAGGAAATTTTGCAGTCCTAAAATCTTGCTTTTCACAACTTTATCAAGAAACAACAATTTCTCTATTCAAAGGTGATTTTTTTCCACGTGAAAATTGATCATGGTCAAAATGTAATTTTGAGCCTCAAAATTCAAGAGCTAGAAAAAGTCAAGGTTTTCCGCACACAGATAGGAATTAGCACGAAAATAGCTCTGTTTCTGAGGGGAGCCTCCCCTCCCCCATGATATTTTACAGGACATTTTGCAAAACTGGAACAATGTAAAAAGGCTTAAATTATGAGGCTTTTGAATTTCTTTATGAATATTTCACATGGCTTTATTCATAACTACTATTTCCTTCTACTACTGATTCAGACTTACAGAGGAGTGGAACTACTACTTAAAGAGATATCTGAGAGGATTTTTTTCTGGTATGAATATTACATAAACTAACCAAATTTAGGTCAAGCAGAATTAAATTATAAATGGAAATTAAAGATTTTCATAATTATTTCCCCTTAAATATGTCCCCCAGAACATTTTGGTTCAGCATTCCATCGGAGTACATCTGATAAGCACTAAGTTATCCATTCAAACCGCCGCTGAGCCCACTAGAAATTTCATTTAGCTTCCAGCAACTGGTTCATTCCTAGTCACGTCGGCTGAAAATGGTGTGACAGAAAATAAAAGAAAAGTGTCCAGGTGTGAGCAGCTGTGGATCTGTCAGAGCTATCAGAAAGAACTCCAGGGGTTTGTTCATTTCCACTCAGGAAGAAGGGTCTTACCCTTGGATATGGTGTGTCTCTCCTTAAGTGTAAGCCAGTGGTGGTGTGAGGCATAAGCAGACTATACAACTTGTTAGGGGCCTCAAAAAGCTCAAGGGGACCCCCAATTTAGCATCATCTCCAAAATACTATTCATCTTTTTTTAATGTGGACTTTTAAACAAGAATGTTAGTGCGTGTTGTGTGGTTATATCTTTTGGTTTGTGGAAACAATGCAATTAGTATTTTTTAGGGGTTGAGTCGGAGGTGGGAGGCAAACATACTCCAGAGGCAGTACTAGTCCATTGAAGCCCGTAAGCAGGAATAAACAACTCGTATCAACAGACAGAACAGTCTTTCTAATTCAGCAGGTCGAGGCTCCGACAGCAGCCCTTTAAATGAACATTTTCTTTAAAAAAAAAAAAAAAAAAAATCCTTCCCTAAAAGCACAATCTCTAGTGACTTTATGCATGAGCCACATTGGAAGATTTAAAACTATTTACACTAGAATTTCCGGGGGCTCCCTCTGCCCTCTCCCAAGATTTAATGGGAAGGAAGCCGAGTAGTTAGTCATCAGATCATCTCAGTCTGTCCCTTCCCTCACAAAGACAAGCAGCCCAAATGCTTTATACTCTCCGAGCAGCGGAGAGTGGGTTCATGGAAGCTATTTACCAGGGTGGGATCACAACAGTCTCAATATCATCTACTCTTTCATTTAAAAGAATGGTGGGCAGGGCTGATGAGTTGTACCGGGAACCCGAGCTCAGGACCCCCCCCCCAAATGTCTGTAACTGGGGTGAAGGGGAGGGGAGCAAATACGATGTACCAGGGCCCCACATTGCTCTCAATGAGCCCGTTGGTGAGGAAGCAAATAATGGCAAGGATTCAGTTTTATTGTAGCTCTAGCATGAGGGAATCGGCAGTTAATGGCATTTGCAAAAGGGACTGTAGCCCCTTGGGGTACATCTCATTCTTGCGAGAGGCACTGCACAGGCAGCACTCGTGTAAAGCAGCAGTGTTCTCCAAAGCGTGGGCCCTTTGCTCTTGCAACCTGTTGTTGCAGGCAGTGCTGTGTCGGGGGGGGGGGGGCAAATGATACAGGGCAACCAATAAGGACAGATGTGGCCAATCAGATTTATGGAGCAGATCTCAGAGGGAACTCTCTGCAGCCCCCTCTCATCCTGTTGGCCTACCAGCCCAACACACTCTCTTCCCCAGCAGAGGAGAGAAGAGGGTGCAAAGCCTGTGAAGCTGCCACAGCACAATCTGCCTTAGATCTGATGCACTAGTCCAGTCCCTGGAAGTTTTTCCTAGCCTGTGAATGAACACTGGAGTGAGCTGCCTGCAGAGGGCTGGCCAGTGAGCGCCTATTCCTGCTGTGGCAGTTACCTGCAGTATCCTTGGGAGACCTTGTTGAATTTTGTTTGAGTATCTTTGGGGTCCATTGCATTAAATGAACGTTTATGTGTTATTGTGGGCCGGGATTCTCGAGGGGGAAGATGTGACAGATGTGAGACCAGGGGGTTCAAAGGACTATATTGAACAATGTGCCAGGCAAGAATGGATTGATCTGTGGTTTTCCTGGGGAATATCTAGGGAAAGATGAATGCAAATTCCCACCAACGGTTATGCCCTGAGGAGTTGGCCATTGTCTGCTGATCACTTGTTACATGAAGCCAAGGTCAAAGGCCCAAGCTGTAAAAAGGAAAGACTGAATTTATTCATGGTTGTTCTGGACCTGAATCAGACAGTTAGGAACTTGTAGCCATAGGGAAAACCCAGTCGAGGTGGGGGGGAGGGAATGGGGGGGTTTGAAGGATGGATACCTACCAGAACCCAAGCTGAGTGACCTCAGATAAGCTTTTTAGCATGCATGTTGGTTCTTTTATATGTTTTCTGAGTAATGCTTTCACCTTAAGGATAAATGTGTTTGCTTATAAAGAGCTGTGTGGTATGGGCAATTAGACTGTTCATAGCCTATGAAGGGAGAGCAAAGCACAGATTCTGGCCTGTTTAGGCAGTCTGGCTTGCTGGGAATATCCCTGTGTAGGCAGGGAACTATACAGTGTGGAAAAACCCTGGTCACGGGGGAAAGAGGGGTCTCCACCCAAGAGAGGGGATAGCTGAGGAGCTGGGAGCCTAGATTGAGTGCCCTTGAGGGACCATGGAGGGGGAAATACAGGTGCAGTTACCCTGAACTGTGAGACCGGTGTCTTGCGCATGCATAGAGTAGCGGCTTTCATGAATGAATGCAGTGATGCACTTGCAAGCCTCATCTAGTTAGATTCAGAGAAGGACAGCCTGGACCCTTTGCTTTGTACAGGACCCAGATACCCAGCCCTTCAGCATAGGGGATCTGTGTGGGACTGTGTGTTGAAGCAGCACTCACTTTCTGTTTTCATTTGCATTTTTATTCCTGCAATTATTTAAGACTATTCCTTATACACTGGCTGCACCTTCCAGCCCATGGCCTGAAGAGAGAAGTAGAGGACATTTAATTGTGCATACATCTTCTAGTAGGACCACTAGCACCACCTTTTGATACTCACGGATCTGGGGAATGTCTGGCTGGTGATGTGGGAGGAAGCTGTGCGGGGGAAAAAAACGATTTTCTGCTTGCTTTATGAAGTTTTAGAGTTGCCTTTTTTTGTTCCTTTCCCCAATAATCTCTTAGTGCCTTGTATTCAGAGTTAAGTTTGTATCCTGACTGGTTCCTTGACTCCGTAGAGAGCTGTGTATACTGTTCATTTGAACTTGCTTTCAGGGTCAGGGTAACCTTTGGATCTGGTAAGGAAGTTTGGGGGGAGGGGGTCCTATTAAAAATTGACAAAACTGAAAAGCTTTTCATTTTTATAAAAAAAAATCTTCAAAAAGATTTGTTGGATTTTCATAAAAAAAAATTGTCTCTTCAATGAAAACTGGAAAAATATCTTTGAAAACAGACATTTCCTGCAGAAGTTTCCAATTTGATGAAAAAGCCATTTTTGTCTGGAAAAAAAAATTGAATGAAAATATTCTTTTATAAACATTAATTTTGTACATGTCCTTGGAAAAGCTGGAGTACCACTGTGACAGCAAGTGCTTATTCTCCCTTAAGAATGTCCTCAGCCAGGGGAAGCAAGTCTACCTGTGTCTGACAGACTCTTACCTTTGGAATAGGGGAAAGCCTTGATCCTACCTCTCTACAGCTTTGTGAGAATAGAGAAGCTGTAACCTTTAAGAGGCTGCATCCATTTCTCTTCTCGTTTCATTACAACCTGGGCCCCCCCCTTATACAGGCCAGTAAAGAATTCCATCATCTGGACATCTTGCCTTCAATACTTGCACACAGCTGCTATGATGCGCATGACACAAAACAGCTCATAGCACATGCAAAACAAGATTATACTAGGTGTATTCAAGGGGAAAAAACTGATAGAGAATTTTCTGTCTCAGTTTTTCTAAAAGTGAGACAACTTGCAAATGGATCTCCCTGGAAAGAAGAGGTGGTAATGAACAAGTATGGTATGTCTCCCAGTAGGCTATGAGGAAACTCCGCTATAGCTGCAGAACACCGTGATGTATTTTGTTGTCACAGTGATTTTACACATGGGCTGGACAACCTGTTCAATAAATCAGCATGTATCTATCAACATTTTTTTTTCCAGGTCCCCATTTGGAAACCTTAAATCTTGCTATAATGCATGTACAGCATTTGTTAACTTGGCATAGCCTTTTCATCATTTTCAATATGTGCGATCACTTACAGGTGTATCATCATTATACAACATAACACAGATGATACTATAGAGGTATTGTCATAGTCACTGCTGGAAAAAAATAAACCCAAGACTATAGTCTGGGCATAAAACTCACTTCCATACTTTATACCATCAAAACTTTCATTGATTTCAGTCTGAATTTTTCTCACCTACACGGTATGTACTTGGGTCCCTGGGATGTCTAATTCTGCAGACTTGTGTGGAAATTTTATATTCGGGGGACAGAGACTGATCTTAATCTGAAAACAACAGAGTTACTTCAGGTTTACACCAGTAATTAAGTCAGAACCTGACCTTCTGAGTTTTCAGACTTCGGCTTTTCATTAATGATCTGGATGATGGGATGGATTGCATCCTCAGCAAGTTTGGAGAGGACACTAAGCTTGGGGGAGAGGTAGATATGCTGGAGGATAGGGATAGGGTCTAGAGTGACCTAGACAAATTAGAATATTGGGCCAAAAGAAATCTGATGAGTTTCAACAAGGACAAGTGCAGAGTCCTGCACTTAGGACGGAAGAATCCCATGCACTGCTACAGGCTGGGGACCAACTGGCTAAGCGGTAGTTCTGCAGAAAAAGACCTGGGGATTACAGTGGATGAGAAGCTGGATATGAGTCAGCAGTGTGCCCTTATTGCCAGAAAGCTATCAGCATATTGGACTGCATTAGCAGGAGCATTGCCAGCAGATCGAGGGAAGTGATTATTCCCCTCTATTGGGCACTGGTGAAGCCACATCTGGAGTATTGCGTCCAGTTTTGGGCCCCCCCCCATTACAGAAAGGATGTGGACAAATTGGAGAGAGTCCAGTGGAGGGCAACAAAAATGATTAGGGGGGCTGGGGCACATGACTTATGAGGAAAGGCTGAGGGAACTGGGCTTATTTAGTCTGCAGAAGAGAAGAGTGAGGGGGGATTTGATAACTGCTTTCAACTACCTGAAAGGGAGTTCCAAAGAGGATGGAGCTCGGCTGTTCTCAGTGGTAGCAGATGACAGAACAAGGAGTAATGGTCTCGAGTTGCAGTGGGGGAGGTCTAGGTTGGATATTAGGAAAAACTATTTCACTAGGAGGGTGGTGAAGCACTGGAATTGATTGCTTAGGGAGGTGGTGAAATCTCCATCCTTAGAGGTTTTTAAGGCCCAGCTTGACGAAGCCCCAGCTGGGATGATTTAGTTGTGGTTGGTCCTGCTTTGAGCAGGGGGTTGGACTAGATGACCTCCTGAGGTCTCTTCCAAGCCTAATCTTCTATGATTCTATGCTTGTCCTTGCATGATGGGGTGTGCACCTCACACAGGCAAGGCATGGATTAATGGGGGGTTGAGAGGCTACTTCTGCTACCTAGTTGCACCTGGAGGGTGAGCCACACGTAATTAAAAATGAAGCCCAGATGGGGAAGGAGCTGGGTGGTTATTATAAAGACGGGGGCTGCAGGGAGGAACTCGGCAATCACTCTGGGACTAGAGTGGAGAGATTAGGAGGGCCAAGGAGGAAACCCAAAAGGAGAGTTGGCTCTGGGATCCTCTCCTAAGTTAGGAAGTCAGACAAGAGGCCAGGAGCGATTTGAAGCAGCCACTGAACAGGCTCTGGTGGTGTGCCCTGAAAGAAGGGCAGGAAGTGGACTTCCAGGGAGAGAGCACCGGGAGGCATTTAAATGGTGAATAGAGCTAGGGCAATTAGTGGGGGTGCAAGAACAACCTCAAGGAAAGCAGAAGTGGACCTAAGTTAATACGTGTTGGCTTTGGGTTTCTTTGGAGGGATTCCAGGAGAAGGCTCAGGGAGTCCTGACCTGAAAGTAGGGTGAACCTAGAGAGGTGGTGGTGGAGAAGGCCTGTGGTAGGCTTGTTAGGAAGAAGTCCAGGGAATTGGCAACAAGAAGGGGCAGGACTAAAACATGACCTGGCTGGAGGGCTGAGTCATGAGACGAGGACCACCACTGCAGGGTCAGAGAAGCCATGGGCAGGGAGTGATAGACATGGAGAAACTGCTATGCCATGTCCAGCCACAAAGTGGGTGTGTGAGTGGTGAGGCTACGCTTTCTACACCTTGTCTTACTTTCCTATGCAGCGGAACAGTCCAGTTTAGAACAGAAAGCAGTGGACCAAATTCTGAGATCAGTTACACCAGTCTAAAGTCAGAGTAACGCCACTGAAGCTGATAGACCTACTTTGGTGTAACTGAGAGCCAAATTTTTTCCAGCATGTTCAACTGAACAAAATAATTCAATATTTAAGTGAAAAAGTTCCCCTTGCCTACAAAAAACCTTCAATAATATACTACATTTCTATACCTTGTACACTTGAGCGTCTTACAATCATTAACTAATGTTACAGTAGATGGAAACTCAGACCTTCTTAAATAGGCAATATTAAAGAAAATAGCTACAAATACCAACACAAGTAAGCTTGCACGCACCTTGAGTTCCAACTTTCCCCCACATTGTTTACCAGGAACTGCACTGTCTAGAATTCTAGATACAGAGGCATCTAGTGGCTGAGTGATATATTGCAAATAAAGAAATCATTACAATTGATTGGCTATACTAAGACTCCCGGACAATATTGTGTGGTTAGTAAATATTGTTATACCCATTTCAATGAAAAATAAATTGAAGCAAAAAGTTAAACCAGTTGACCCAGGTCACCAATCAAGACAGTAGGCAAAGCTGATAAGAGAATTATGGATTCCTGATTCCCTGTCATTTCTTTTAACACACACTCTTTCACCCAATATACTACTCTATAAATGCTACATCAGTCATGATATCCCAAACTTGGGAATCTGCAACTCCCAATGAAGCCAATAGGAATTGAGACATTCAGCATCAGTTAGGATTTGGCCCCACAAAGAATAAAAGTGCAGACACCAGACAGGACCTGAACTATGTGATGTGCCATGTGCTTCAGTTAAATAGCAACATGAAACCACAAACTGTTGCCCTGAATAGCTTGTGGAGAGAAATACTTCTCAAAGAGATGGGATCTTTACTAACTGGAATTCATAACCACATAAAGAACATAATGGGCAGCTTGGAAAATGTACTAATAAATATACAGTTTATTACCACATTTTGAGAGATGAGTCTTGTCTACAGTGGAAGGCACAAAAACGACAGGTCTCAAAGACAACAGACTGGAACAGAAAAATTGTGGATCAGAGGATTGTCATTGCACGAAAGCAACTGACCTGTGCCCTCCCTCCATGAAAAGGGAGGGTGGCCTAAAGCTAACGACATTTACACTAGGCATTTACCTGAAGTGGAATAACTTTATCAGTGTTCAAAGGCAAGTGGTCCAAGGCTTCAGTATCTTTGTTAGCTTCTCCTAGTTGGAGAGAGGAAAAAACCTCCGAGTCTACCTGTCCTTGAAACTCAGCGTCACCAAGAAACTCTGCAACTTCAGTCTTCTCCTCTGAGATTTTAGGGACTTACACAGAAGAGTAGACTTGTGCCAACCATTGACATTTTACTTATCATTTTTGGAGACTGGTTCTCCTAATTTGTCAATTACCATAGTCAAGTAAAGAGCACAAAATCCAATTGGAAAGATATGCAGTCCCCCACGGAGGAGGGATAAAGCTCTAATCTACCTTCAACACACAATAGGCCTGGTTCTTCACCACATGGCACCGCATGTTATTGACATTTGTTCTAAGTGAGTGTAAGATACTATCATTCTGACAGGACACTTGCTTTGCACAGAAGCAGGTGACTACACAAGGCAGAAGGGACTCAAGCCTAGTGGCTTGTTGTGTTGATTCCTTTAGCCATGCTAGGGTTCGACAAATATTTAGATTTATGTCAAAGAAGTAAAAGATCTATTTGGGAGGGCCTTAAAAGATTTTGCAGGTCTGTAGCCTAAGTTTAGGAATTCCTTAACCAATATGCTTCCTCTGAGCAGTTCTCAAAACATTGCTATGTATTAATACAAACCACAGACTCCCATGTGTGTTTTGTCTGTCATGAATGTCATTCTATACCCCAGTCACTATGTAATAGGGAAGGGTGGGGATGAACACCTGCTAAGTATTCACAACATATTGTCAGCTAGCACCAGTAACATTCTGGTTAGAAAGAATGCTGGAAAAAGAAAAACTGCAATTTCTCCACATTCTTCTACATTTATATAGCTGGTCGTTAGAGACCAAGAAAGATTCCACTCCTCAGTTCAGTAGATTACTTATCTAAATAAACATGGAGACTTATGCAACAAGAAAACAAGTTAATGCATCTGGCACTCGGAGGGAAAAGTAATGAACCATATGCTGGTATTGAAGTTAAAAGGAATGTATACAAATGCAAGGAGCATACATAATAAGATGATTGAATTGGATGCATAGCATATGCACTCATGGTTAAGCTTGGGAAAATGACTTGGAATTAAATATAGAAAGTGCACAGAAGTGATAGGTAAAATAAATCTGGAGGAGTGCTGGCAGGACAGATGGGGAGGATCATGTATATGCGGAGAAACACTGTTGGTGTTTTGACAAATACAGGGGAGAGCGTTTACACTGACAATAAGGGTAAAGGCAGTAACATGAGGAGGTTTGGTTCATAATCTAGACATCCAGGATAGCTTGAAAGAGCTGATCAGAAAATGTTTGACTGCGAGATTTGTTGGTTTTTTAAATCCCGAGGCTTTTTTAATTTTCTGCATGCAATTTCGGGCTATGACTATGAAAGATGAAACCGTCCCCAGAAGCTTCATTTCATTACCAATCCCGGTGACTTCACAGCCACGGGGCTCCCAAATACATTGTTTTAAAAGGATCCAAGTGCAAAAAGAACATTACGAAACTGGTGAGGCTTTTCATAACGCTTTTTGATATCCACCACTTTTCTTCCATGGAGCTCCTATGATTTTACAGGGGTAGGTTTTGTTATCCCCACTTTATAAAGAGAACAACTGAGATAATAGAGAGGCTAAATGACATCCCTGGTCACACACAGTCAACAAGAGTGAGGAATAGCACCCTTTCTTCTCATTCCCAGTTCCCTGCTCTAAACACTAGACAATGTTGCCTCCTTGTGAAGTTTAAGGAACCACTAGGCTAGATATGGACATCTGAAATATGGCACCTAGAAGCACCATGGGATCCGTTTACACTCCAATAATGCAGTGGGTAAGTAATGACTCAAAGGAAAGAGAGCTTCCTAGTGCATCACCCACATTACAATTTTCCTTGCAGTAAATATTGTATATTACCCCAAATCTGATCAGGGATTTTTGAAATCTCTTATAACTCAGAAATTCCTTTGCTATTTAAAATAAAATGTTGTGAACAAATATCCTGCAACGTGAGCTTGGCAAGGAGAGATGCAAGATCAAATTGAAAAACACGAGATAATGTTCAAGGCGAAACTCTTTCACTGAAGCGATCTCTAGCACACCTTTTCTCTGAAGAGCTTCATATACCTGGACTGGACAGGGCTAAGTAACTATACTAATCTGCCTACTTTTCAAGTGCATATAGGTTTCTCACAAGGATTTAATAGAAGAGCTCCTGTAGTAGGCACAGATACAGCCACCATTAGCACAGTATCTGAAAGCCTCATGATCTTTAACATACTTATTCTTCACTACACCCCTCGGTTGTAGGGAAGCACTATCCCCATTTTGTGGAAAGTGAGGAACAGACATGAAGTAGGGACTGGACTAAAACACTAACCACTTGGACCAACCTTCTTCTCAATGACGTCTTGTATTCACTGAGAAGAAATAGTAGCATACCACAATATTCCTTTTCGGATTTTTTAATATTATAAAAGCATACCCTGTACATGAGACCAAAATCAGAATTGCATAGGATTCTTTTTAATGAACAAAGGGACCCAAAAGCTGACACTGTCTGGGGCCCAGATCACAACCCAGCACATATTAGTACCAAACAGGGAACTGATATTAAGGGCCAATTGTCTAATTGAAAGGGGAGATCTAGCCCTTTTTCAGAGTCTTTTGAGTTCAGCCCGTATTATTAACACAACCATTACAGACAATATTACCAGAAACAACAGCCAGTTACAAAAAATGATTACTATTATTTATGGGGGAGATTGTCAAGGGCACAAATGGGAGTAAGAGGCACACCTCTGATTGAAAGTCAATGGGAACAAGATGCTTATGTTCCGTTGGGGCCTTTGAAAAATCGCCTTCTATTTATTTACTATCAGCTACGTGCACAGTCCTGTACAAGACACAAAGACAAGCAGTGACCATACTCTAAAGAGCTTACCATCTAAAATATAAAGCTGAAGAACACAGGACACATTTGGAAATAAATTAGATGAGTTAATTACTGAGCTTATGAATTCACAGCTTGTTGGTACTGGGGAAGGAGCTCGGAAGGGGAAGAAAGTGATGGTTTTGCCAACTGTAGTTGGGAGGTGGGCAGGTGTGCAGAGATTGGAGCTGGTTTGATACTTTTCAATGAAAGGTTTTTAGTTAGAGCCGAGACTTTTCATGGACACAGACTGGTTTTGATGAAAAAGTCTAAGGCCAGGATGGAATTTGTGGTCTAAATAAGAAAGAGAAAGAGACCCAAGAACAGCCAAGTGGTCAGGGTACTCACATGGGCTGTGGGAGACCCAGGGTCAATGCCCTGATTCAAAACAATCAGAACAAAGACTTGAACTGAGCTCTTCCAACACAGCCTAGCGAATAGCTTGGTACTTAGGGCACTCACCTAGGAGCTGGAGCCCTAGGTTTGAGTCACTGCTCTGTCTAATTTGGGGTCGCTCTCTTTTTCCATAATAAATAAATTCAAAACATCTTGGTTTTGTTCTGCATCAAAATGGAAACAAGTGTCAAAATGCTGAAATTGTCTCAGAAGAACATAGGAACAGCCGTACCGGCTCAGACCAAAGGTCCATCTAGCCCAGTATCCTGTCTACCAACAGTGGCCCATGCAAGGTGCCCCAGAGGGAGTGGACCTAACAGGCAATGATCAAGTGATCTCTCTCCTGCCATCCATCTCCATCCTCTAGGGACATCATTCCTTACCCATCCTGGCTAATAGCCATTAATGGACTTAACCACCATGAATTTATCCAGTTCTCTTTTAAACGCTATTCTAGTCCTAGCCTTCACAACCTCCTCAGGTAAGGAGTTCCACAAGTTGACTGTGCGCTGCCTGAAGAAGAACTTCCTTGTATTTGTTTTAAACCTGCTGCCTATTAAATGGAATTCTTTTGCTCCAGCTAGCCCTAGTAGAAGCTGCAACATCACTGCTCAGTCAGACAAAAGAAGTATTTATTACTTAATTATTTTACAAAAGGGAAACGGAGACACAGAGTGATAAGATGACTTGTCCAAAATCACACCGGGTTGGGTCCCAGAGCCACAATTTGAACCCAGATCTCCTTAGTTAGTGCCTTAACCAAAAGGCCATCCTTTCTTCTCACATTCCTCAATGGTACATTTGTCACTGCATGCGGTTTTCTTCTTCATCATTTTCCATCATTAAGCGGCAACCTTAGCTATTTCTATATTTAAATTGCACTGGATCTGAACTTCAAAGTTCCGCCCCGATCCAAACTTTTGCCAAGATTTTATATTTGAGGTTTCAGGTTGGCCACATGCCTATTTTATCTTCTGTACTTGTGCAAAGCTTTGTCAGTGACATGCATTTATAATGAATGTAGAGATAATAAATACATTCATTACAACCCATTTTAAATAATCAGTTCATTGGCAGCATCACCAGAGACCTTTACTTTTCTCCTTACATTGAGATCACATCTTAAAGAAAGGCTGCAACTCCCAGAACCTAGCTAAAGATAATGGAAGCTTCAATATTTTTGCCCTCCTTTTGCTACTGATATGAACAATTTCTTGCCAACCCATTTCTGCAGATTACCTTTATTTATTCTTTTGTTCCTGTTTCCAAGAATACATCTTCAGAGTCAATTTGTGCTTCTATGCATGGCAGTTACTAAAGAAATAAAATATTATTACCCTCATCTTCAAGCATTTTGGCTACATTCTTCTTGGCTTTTCTATTTTCAGTATCTGAAGTGCAACACTCCTTCAGAGCCCTTGAAGAAACACTTGTTACATTACTGCATGCATTATTCCATAGAAGAAGAAAACTATCATCTTTCAATTTATGAACAATTCTTATCTTTACTCATCACCTTTACTTCTCTTTGTGTTTCCTCCTCTTATGAGCTTCTAAACTATTTCTGGCCAAATACAATGCCACAAAGTTGGCGCACTTTATTTTGTCACTGTCCTCAGCATCGTTTTTACTTAGGCCATTTTTATTCAGTACAACCCAGCAGGTTTTGGCATCCTATAACCTAATTTTATTCTTCAGAAACCTATTTCCTCACCTTAAAGAACACCAGAATTTATTTTTCCCCTTGTGCCATTGTCTTGGTTTTACTTTATTCCTGTTGGATCTACTTTAAATTTCTAAGGCTTCGATCTTGCCTAAAAAAAAAAGGGAACCATTTATTTCAAGAATGCACTAAAACAAATGGCATAATTCACCAGATATATACCCCATCTCCGTAAGGAAGCAAGAATGCAGGTGAATACACCTAGCCGTGGGAGATATAGCCAACAAAATGTAGTATGCCCCAAAGAGGGCAAAGGGATATTGATGGAGCAGCCTAAAAAGACCTCGCTCTCAGTCCAGAAATCAGTTAGAAACAGTAATTAACCTGATCATGTATTACGGAATAGGGAGCGAGAACAGCACCCACAACTGGTCAGGAACAGAAATGAACACTCAAGTATCCTGTTCAGTCATCTATGACTAACGTGAATCTGAATAAACTGAAAATGATTAAATCAGCAGCTCCTAAAATGTATATACAGCAAGTAGATATGGTGCAGTTCCCTAGCCAACACACACATGCACAAGTTATGTCATCAATGCCACCACAGGCCCAGTAAATGGTTCACAGTACACACCAGACCAACAAGAAGTCAGAAATTCAGCACTGTAATGGACAAGATGGAAGAGTTGAGCAACTTTTTAATAATATTTAGTAGTTGTATAGCATTTTTCCACTTCGGAGCACTTTACGAATATTAAATGATACCAGACAGCCTACAACTTGCAATCACACAGGCCACAAAAACCCACCCAACAGCACAATGCCCACCCTACTGCATACTCATCCATGTAAGATAATGCTGGTTGGACTGCTTTGCCTTATGCTGTCCTAGTGACTCTTCACAATGAGCTTTCAGATGGCAGGAGAAGAATATATTTCTTTTTACTCTCTACTGGCCATGCCTCCTTTTGCCGTAACCACACCCACACTTTGCCTGTTCCATGTATGTTATGCATTGCTACCATAGGAGCCAATTCAGGAAAGCATTTAACTTCCAGCATGGGACTTATACATATTCTCACTGTCAAGGCATTCTTTTGTGCTCTCCTGATTCGGGGCCATGGACTGCTGGCCTTGGTACAATGCACGCTAGCCAGCATAACAATGACTTGTCCATTTTTCTGTGGTGCACCGTGTACTTTGAACCCTTACGCCTACTACTGCACATTGAGGTAGGGAGCAATAGGGGCTCTACATTTTAAATTAAATGAATTATCCGCCTACACCTTAAGCTACAGGGGATCTAGCAGGTGTCAGTGCTTACCTTCCAGAGGGAGAGGCAGCACCAGTTGCTGGAACTGGGGGGCAAGGGCCCCCCATTTTTAAAAGTGGGAGGGACATGCCTCCACTTTTTAACAAAAGAAACATAAGCACACAATTCATGTCCCCCACAGATTTTCCCCGCCACAGAATAATAGATTCTTCAGGGAGGCACTGCAGTTACACCTTTCACCCACCAGGGGCTGATCTGGCGCCAGAAGAGAAGGCAGCTGGCTCACTGCCCAAGCAACCCGCCACAGAGAGAGAGGGGGCACTTTGGCCTTGTCTCCCCCACTTCTACAAAAGGTTCCGGGGTCCTTGAGAGGCAGTAAATACAAGCCTCAGATAAACTACTACAGGGGCCATTTACTGAGTCTTAGAAACTACAAAGCTCAGGATGGAATTCATAATCCATCCATCTCCGTGTCCCAGGTTGTGTCTCCAGGTTGCTCCCGTGGGGTGCAGATGAGCACCTCACTTCCCTCGTACATTGTTCTTTGGGCAGCAGCAAGCTGGTGGCCTGGTTCTGGGTTTGGGCTACAGCCATTTGGGGCTGTACCTCTTAATAAGTCCACTCCCTTGCGGCACCCACGAAACAATCCACACCAAGGGAAAATAGTCCCATGGCCTTCACAAGGCCAGGCCATCTTTCCCGTGCAAGGGAGAGGGAAACAGTCTTTCAGCCTTTGGCTCCTACTCTTTTGTGTGACTAGAGGCTGGGACCTAGTCCTGGGGGGTATCAACAAAAGGACAACAGACCAGCCTGTGTTCTTCCTCAGAGGGCTCAGGCCAGCAGGCAGCATCTGCAAGCCATATGTTAGTTCATGCCGCAGGGGCCCAGGCTGGGAGACCTGTGAACCCTCTGTATGCTTCCAAGTACCATGCCTCACTGCACTGAGGTCCTCCCTTTTAAGGGCCCACTCCCAGCCCTGACAAGACACACAGGTGCAGCGGGTTGGGGCTGATTGTGACCACAGGAATTCTTTAACCCTTGGTTGGTTGGTTAGGGGAAGGGGTGTCATCTGCCCCACCACATCAGGTAGTTCTATGGCCGTGTTACCATAGTATCCGAGCCCCTGACAATCTAATGTATTTATCCCCATAACACCTCTGCGAGGTAGGACAGTGCTATCATCGTTTTTGTACAGAGGTGGAACTGAGGCACAGAGAGGCTAAGTGACTTGTCCAGGGTTGCACAGGAGGTCTGTGACAGAGCAGGGGCTTGAACCCAGGTCTTCCTCACAGAATGATACCATAACATGGAACGAGCAATAATACCTCGCTCCTATATAGAGGTGTTTATCAGTTGATCTCAAAGTGCTTTACAAAGGTGGTCATTATCATTATACCTATT
The DNA here is from genome assembly GCF_002925995.2 of Terrapene triunguis. NCBI lineage: Eukaryota > Metazoa > Chordata > Testudines > Emydidae > Terrapene > Terrapene triunguis. The sequence continues at coordinate 5,799,751 of NW_020664420.1, read as the reverse complement.
TTACCATAGGGAAACGGAGGCACAGAGAGGTGAAGTGACTTGCCCAAGGCAACCCAGCAAGCCAGTGGCAGAACTGGGAATAGAATACAGATCTCTTGAGTCCCCATCCAATGCCCTAGCCACTAAGCCATACTGCTTCCCTAAACGCTGAAATTAATTCCCCCCTTTATCATCATTACTATTCGTTTTGGTCCATATTTAAAAATATGTTTTAACATTCAGTTTGAACCTTGATGGAAGGAGCCAGTTTGACAAGCTTGGATAAACAAAGCCGTGCAAAGAAAAGTTACAGCCCAAGCACTGGATTCCTTAAAACATCTGGCCAACATTGCTGGAGCTGCAAGTATCATACAGACTGCAGCACCATTTGATCCTTGACACTAAGAAATGGGTGCTTCTGTGTCAGTGATTTTTGTTGTGTGTTCTCCTATCCACTAGGAGCCAAACTCAAACGATCAACGTATTCCACATCCTGGATTGCAAAATCAATTCATAACACTGGTGCTAGTGTATGCTAATGAATGGCTACACAAACAGGGTTGAAAGACAGCGTGGTCTTCTAGTGGACAGGACAGGGCAGGGCCTGGCCCAAGGAAATTAGAAAGCCTGGGTTCTTGTCCCAGCTGTGCTACTGACCTGCTATAACCCCAGGCAAGTCCCTGTACCTACATTTATAAAATGAAGACAATGATTCTTTCCCTGATTTATAAAAGTGCTTTGAGATCTGTGGATGAAAATCACTAAGTATTATAAATGGAGATATACCTATCTAATAGAACTGCAAGGGACCTTGGAAGGTCATCAAGTCCAGCCCCCTGCCTTCACTAGCAGAACCAAGTACTGATTTTTGCCCCAGATCCCTAAGTGGTCCCCTCAAGGATTGAACTCACAACCCTGGGTTTAGCAGGCCAATGCTCAAACCACTGAGCTATCCCTCCCCCGTTAATTATTATTAACATAGGTGATGTACTGTGTTGAGTATGTGGATACTATTAGGATATTAACATTAATAAAATCAGAAACACGGATATGTAATAAAGAAGAGTTAAAGACTCAGAAGACTCAAAAATAAGACCATTGCTATCTCTTCATCTTCGATGTCAAAGAACAGCTGGGTGGAGGGCTGGCTGTCCACTAAGCATCCGACCAGTGATGAAGTTTCAGGAATTTATTTTAAAAATACGTATATGTATTTTTCTAATGCTGGGTAAAACCACAACTATTTGAAACACTCCCAGAGGATTGAAATCTCAGACCTGTGGAATGTCAGTCATGGAAATTAAATGACCATCATGTGATCTACCAAATGCCACTGTGGAAAAATAAATATGTGATCATGAACAGATATGTTGTTCTATAAAGCTCCTAGATGAGAGGCAAATCACTAAAACAGCACAGATGTAAGACACAAAGCTTAGAAGTTTGAAAGTACAAACTCTGTGTAAGCTGACCTTTTTTTCAGAGCGTGCTGACAAATTAAGGATCAGTGCTGAAATTTCATAACAAGCAGCTACACAGACAAAACCTGATTCTAACCTCACTCACGCTGGGGTATATTAGGAGCACCTCCAAGTCAACGGACTGATTCCTGATTTACACCAGGGGAGCTGGCATCAGACCCTGGCCTGCAGCCTCATGGTTGTAAATGACCAGACTGTCAGCAAAGACATGCTCAACATTGTTTGCAGGGGAAGTAAAAGAGGACACAGGCAGTTCCATTGAAATCTTCTTCCTTTAAGGAAGCTACTAGGAAAGAATATTGGCTCTTATATATATATATATATAAAGAAAAGGAAATAAGGCTTGAGTGTGTATGAGAGAAAGAGTACGTTAGTGAGAAAGAGAGAGCACTGCAAGGGGAGACCATTTGCTCAAATCGGATAGCATTACTAATACATAACGACTCTGCCAGCATGGCACCGCACAGCTGGAATTAATCGGAGAGAATGTGTGTTGCTGCAGAGACAAGCTCAGAAAACTTTCCCTGTGTGAAGGCAGCGTGAAGCCCTGCCCTGTGGCTTGGAAGCACTTCATCAGCCCCTGACAGCACAGACATCTTCTTTAAACCATCAAGAGGGGGAAAAAAAACATTCTCACTCCTCCCTGCTCAACTGAAATCCAAGAGGGATATTTTGTTTTATTTCGGTATCTGTCACAGATCACCACTCTGTCGTCCCCACCCCGATTTTTCTTAATTATCCATTTAGGTTTGCTCCACCCTGGCCTTATTGCTGCGAGGTTTGCACCAGTCTCACAACCCAGTCAGAAAACTGCCTTGGCTTATTTACACCGCAGTCCACATCCAGCTATTCCAGTCAGCCAGACACCTCTCCATTACCCAGGCCCTTTGCTTTTTAACCAAGGTGCTTTATTTTAAATGCACCCATTGTACGGCTGCTGTCAGTAACATTTTAACATTTGCAACAAGCTATCACGTTCTCAAGAAGAAAGGGGGATTGTGAAAAATTGGTGAACTCAGGATCACCATCAGCTAACAACTGGCTGAAGAGGCACTCTTTCATATAGTGCAATAGCAGAGCCATTCTTGATTAAAAGCAGACAAACATACCTGTGGCTCTTAGCCGAAGCTTACCCCAGCCTGTGACTGGGAGGGCTCGAATTAGTGTTAATAGGTGACTTTTTTTCATATTTCAGCTTGCTGATCTTTTCCGACCGAGCAGAAATCACTTACTGTCCAACTAGAGCCAGAAGGAATTCAGGGTGACCAGACAAACAAGTGAAAATGCATTTGGTTTCAATACAGAATTCAAAACAAAAATCCATTTGTGTAGAGAGATAAGACTCTAAGCCAAAAGTTCAGTCCCATTTTTGAGTCAGGCAAAAAAAAAACCCCACACTTATCTAGTAAATGATGATTTAATGTTCATTTCATCCTTAATTATCCTCCTAATAACTACAGATAGAAAATCTCACATACTCACCAGATTGAAAAAGTTCCTAGACACCACTTTCAATTAGTGAAGGAATTATGGCCTCACTGCTATTATTTTACTTTCCCTAGTTACAACACATTCCTGGCCTGGAATTACCCCACTGTAGGCAGCTAGTGCTTCCAGCAATGTTATGTAAAATGACTCTCCTGGTTTTCAGCTCTCTCCAGTGGGCTCCTTCCACTCTGGCTCTCTGACTTTGTAGCCCTGTGCTCTTCCCCTCTGTTCTCAGCTCACTCCTCCTAGGATAGCCCTCACCTCAGGAGTGTCCTCACCTGGAGAATGGTGCTTGTGCATTCCCCATCCACCTGGAATTTCCCCCCCCTCTTCTGTGCTTTTGTCTGAGCCACTGACCTACTTCCTCTATACAAATATCAGTTTATAATCTTTGGGTCAGATCAATGGTCACAGCTTGGGCAATGAAAGCAGTCAGAAAACTGACTTAAAGGGATCCTCCAGGGATTTTCCTGGCATCCTCAGGTGGTATAGAAAGAGCATACCTATCTCTAACAAAGACAGGAGAGGAAGGGAGTATCAGGATGGGATGATTCATTGGCTATGTCTACACTACAAGCTAGAAGTGTGATTCCCCTGCTCATAGAATCATAGAACTGGAAGGGACCTTGAGAGGTCATCTAGTCCAGTCCCCTGCACTCAAGGTAGGACTAAGTATTATCTAGACCATCCCTGACAGGTGTTTGTCTAACCTGCTCTTAAAAATCCCCAATGATGGAGATTCCACAACCTTCCTAGGCAATTTATTCCAGTGCTTAACCACTCGGACAGTTAGGAAGTTTTTCCTAATGTCCAAGGTATTTCACAGGCCTTTACATTTCACCCAATTACTTCTTGATTGAGCCCAATAATTTGCTTGGCTAAAGTACATCTTCCAGAAAGACAGCCAGACTTCATTTGAACATATCAAGAGATGGAGATTCTCCCACTTCCCTTGGTAGTTTGTTCCAATGGTTAATCATCCTCATTTAAAAATGTGTCCCTTATTTCTAATTTGAGTTGATCTGGCTTCAGCGTCCAGCCATTTGTTCTTGTTCTGCCTTTCTCTGCAGTATTTCCAGCTGGTGTTTTCTCCCCACAGAGGTACTTATACGCTGCAATCAAGTCACCTCTCAACGTCCTTTTTGATCAACTAAACACATGGAGCTCTTTAAGGGCACGTCTTCACTACACGCCGGATCTGCGGGTAGCAATCGATCTATTGGGGATCGACCTATCGCGTCTAGTGAAGACGCGATAAAATCGATCCCTGATCGCTCTGCCGTCGACTCCGGAAATCCACCGCGGCAAGAGGCGGCAGCGGAGTCGACGGCGGCGCGGCAGCGGTCGACTTGCCGCCGTCCTCACAGCCAGGTAAGTCGACCTAAAATACGCAACTTCAGCTACGCTATTCACGTAGCTGAAGTTGCGTATCTTAGGTCAACCCCCCGCTGTAGTGTAGACCTAGCCTAAGACTCTCACTGTAAAGCCCTCAAATAATTTTTATGGCTCTTTTCTACACCCTCTCCAACTTTTCAACATCCTTTTTAAAATGTGGATGCCAGAACCATAAGCAGTAGGACAGTATTGGTCTCAACAATACCTTATACATAGGGATAAAATAACCCTCCTGCTAACTTCTCCCCTGTTTATACTGCCAAGTATTGGATTAGCCCTTTTTGCTACGGAATGGCACTCAGAGCTCACGTTCACTTGGTTGTCCACTATGACCCCTAACTCCTTTTTCAGAGTCACTGCTTTCCAGGACACAGTCCCCCATTCTGTAGAGATGGCCTGTTTTCCTTGTTCCTAGATGTACCATTTTGCATTTAAAAACACATTTGATTTGAATGTACCTGCTTACCAAGTGATCCAGATCACTCTGTGGGACTGCTTATTATTTACCACTCCACCAGTCTTGGTGACATCCACACATTTTATCAGCAGTGATTTTACATTTACTCCCTGATCAATAATGAAAATGTTAAACAACACTGGGATTTGTAATGAATCCATGAACTTGGGGAGTTGTACCCTCTGACTGGAGAATTGCAAATATAGTAGCTATATTTACGAAAGGGAAGAAGAGTGATCAGGGAAACTACAGGCCCGTTAGTTTGACCTCAGTTATATCCAAGGTTTTAGAACAAGTTTTGAAAGAGAGAGTAGTTAAGGTCATAGAGGTAACCGGTAATTGGGATAAAATAAAATATGGTTTTACAAAAGGTAGATCATGCCAAATCAATCTGATCTCTTTCTTTGAGAAAATAACCGATTTTCTAAACAAAGGAAATGCTGTAGATCTAATCTACCTGGATTTCAATAAAGCATTTGATATAGTTCCACATGAGAAATTATTAGTGAAATTGGAGCAAATGGGGATTAAGATAAGAATCAAAAGGCGGGTAAGGAACAAGTTAAAGGGAAGACTACAGCAGGTTATGCTGAAAGAAAAACTGACAGACAGGAGGGAGGTTACTAGTGGAGTTCCTCAAGGATTGGTCTTGGGACCAATCTTATTTAACATTTTCATTTATGACCTTGGCACAAAAAGTGGGAGTGTGCTGATAAAATTTGCAGATGACACAAAGCTGGGAGGTATTGCCAATATGGAGGAGGACCAGATTACCATACAAGAACATTTGGATGACTTTGAAACTAGAGTAATAGAAATAGGATGGAATTTAATAGTGCAAAGTGCAAGATCATGCAGTTAGGGACTAACAAAAATAATTTTGTTATAAACTGGGGATGTATCAGTTGGAAGTGACAGAGGAGAAAGATCTCATTGTATTAGTTGATCACAGGATGACTATGAGCCCCTAATGTGATGTGGCCAGGAAAAAGGCTAATGCAATCCTAGGATGCATCAGGTGACGTATTTCCAGTAGAGAGGGGGAAGTCTTAGTACCATTATACAAGGCACTGGTGAGACCTCATCTGGAATACTGTGTGATATTCTGGTCTCCTATGTTTAAGAAAGATAAATTCAAAACTGGAACAGGTGCAGAGAGGGGCTAGTAGGATGATCAGAGGAACAGAGAACCTATCTTATGAGAGGAGACTTAAGGAGCTTGGATTGTTTAACCTAACAAAACAAAGGCTCAGAGGAGATAAGTTTGGTCTCTATAAATACATCAAAGGGATTAATATCAGAGAAAGAGAAGAGTTATTTAAGTTACACGCCAATGTGGACACAAGAACAAATGGCTATCAAATGGCCATCAACAAGTTTAGGCTTGAAATTAGACAAAGGTTTCTAACCACCAGAGGAGTGAAGTTCTGGAACAGCCTTCCAAGGGGAGCAGTGGGGGCAAAAAACCTAACTTGTTTCAAGACTGACCTTGAGAAGTTTATGGAGGGGATGGTATTATGAGATTCCCTACAATGGCATAAGGCCCATTCACAACTGCTATTAGCAAATATCTCCAAAACCTGGAGATGGGACACTAGATGGGGAGGATTCTGGGTCACTACAGAGAATTCTTTCCCAGGTCTCTGGCTGGTGAGTCTTGTCCACATGCTCAGGGTCTGACTGACTGTCATATTTGGGGTCAGGAAGGAATTTCCCCCAGGTCAGATTGACAGAGACCTGGAGTGGGGAGGGGAGAGTTGCCTTCCTCTGCAGCATGGGTCACTTGCTGATTTGAACTAGAATAAATGGTGTATTCTCTGTAACTTGAAGTCTTTAAATCAAGTTTTGAGGACTTCAGTAACTCAGCCAGAGGTTATGACCCTACTACAGGAGTCGGTGGGTGAAGTTCTGCAGCCTGCAATGTGCAGGAAGTCAGACTAGATGATCATGATGGTCCCATCTAGCCTTAAAGTCTATGAGTCTTAGTACCAATCTCTGCAGAACTTCACTAGAAACAACCCTATGATAGACAAGGCACAGCAGGATTGCACAGTGCACTTAGTCAGAGGACGAGTTCTATGGGATTGCTACACCTAGTAGCTTGGCAAGATTTTCAAAATCAGAGTAAGTTACTATTTTATTTTTGGTGCCCAACATGAGACACCTTAAAGAAACTTGATTTCCAGGAAGGGCTGAGCATCTGACCTCTGAAAATTGTGTTCCTTTAAGGGGCTCCCAAATTGGGCTTTCCAAAATTTGAAGCACCCACAATCACTAGTCACTCTTAAAAAAATTGGCCTTATAGCAGCCTTGGATTAGGGAAGTGAATAGCTGAATAAAAGTCACCTCCCCTCCACCACCACTCTTGCTAAATGCAGGAAGGAACAATTAATCAGTTGCACGCATACAAAATGGGAAATGACTGCCTAGGAAGGAGTACTGCGGAAAGGGATCTGGGGGTCATAGTGGATCACAAGCTAAATATGAGTCAACAGTGTAACATTGTTGCAAAAAATCAAACATAATTCTGAGATGTATTAGCAGGAGTGTTGTAAGCAAGACACGAGAAGTAATTCTTCCACCCCACTCCACACTGATTAGGGATAACTTCCTAACTGTCAGGGTGGTTAAGCACTGGAATAAATTGCCTAGGAGGGTTGTGGAATCTCCATCATTGGAGATTTTTAAGAGCAGGTTAGACAAACACCTGTGAGGGATGGTCTAAATAATACTTAGTGCTGCCCTTAGTGCAGGGGACTGGACTAGATGATCTCTCAAATTCCCTTCCAGTCCTATGATTCTAGGATTCCATGCAGCGGAGGATTCAGCCTTTTCATTTCTTTTTAGTCTACTAACTTCTTGGGGTACCTTCCAGCCCTACATTTCTTTTATTCTACTGTATAATTTACTCTGAACTCCACTCTTTATTATTAGTATTTGTTTAACACTGCCAGTATGCACAGAGAGATAGAAGTCATCAAGATAAAGGCACTCCCCCTGCCCTGAAGAACTTGCCATCCACCAGGAAAAGACAAGTTACCATTACGATGAATGGAAATTTCCATTACATGCGTCTGACGAAGCGGGTTTTCACCCACGAAAGCTTATGCTCCAATACATCTGTTAGTCTATAAGGTGCCACAGGACTCTTTGTTACTTTTTACAGATTCAGACTAACACGGCTACCCCTCTGATACCTGCACAGACCCTGTGACAGGGTGGGACATCTGCTGATGTTCCTAACCTAAAAATATCTAAAGCGGTTATCAACTGGCATCTTGTGCTTACCTGTCAGCAATTGAGTCATACTTGTTTATTACAACATTCTATCTTGTGATATATTATGATCTAGGGCTACTCCTGATTAAAAGCTTATGAGAAGGTTTTTGGGGTTTAGCTAAACTACTGTCTTACAGGCCTTGAGGCTTGTAGGCTTATTGTGTCACTGTCTTAACTTATACCTATGCCTTACCTAGCGAATACCTCTATGCTACACGGAGTTCACACAGGAAGTCTGTGGTTGAACTGGAAATGTACCCGGCTCTCCTGAGTCCTGGTCACACACTAGGTCAGTGTTTCTCAAACAGAGGGTCACAATCCCCAGGGTGATCACAAAATGCAATCAGGGGGGTCAGGGCGGGTGACGAGGGATAGAAAATGTTAATACAATCTACTGCAAAGAAACTCTCACTCTCTGTATGCCTTAACTCTTCGAGGTTAGGTATTCACTGTCCGTCTCTCAAAACATTCCCACACAAAAATATAATAGGCTTATTATTTTTTATACTTACTTTTATAGTAATTGTAAAGGGGTAGCACAAATATTTAATGTCAAACAGGGGGTAGCCAACCTGAATAGGCTCAGAAACCCTGAATGAGACATCTTTCCTACCCTCACTGGTGCTATATATAAGTAGTCAGTATAAAGCATTCTAGGGTCTCCCAGGATGAAAGATAAATGCACAATAATGTTAATAAGTCTGTTGGAAAACCTGTACTTTAACAACGCCAATCTCCAGGTATCTCTGATGCGTCAGGAAGAGAAATAATTCTATTCCACTTGTTCTTTCCATACAAAGCTTTGCCGTCAGCCTGCATTTCCTATTAGCCCCTTCAGTAATTAGAACTCCCAGAATACTTCCTTCCTCTGGTGTAGAAACAAGAGGGGTGATGGATTTGAGACCTACGAGTGTATATTGCAGATGAAAAGTGCTTTTAGATGGAGAAAAGAAGGGGAGGATTTGGTACAGATTATGGATACAGCTTCTGTAACTCAAAGAACATTTTCTTAATAAGATACCTGGGGTCTACTTCATTTGTAATCGAGGACAATATGAACCGGCTGATGCATGTGTGTTTGGTAAAGCTCCAAGAGGGGAATTTGGGCAACAGTGTGACTCTTTAATAAAAGACAGGATTATATGCAGAATACAAAAGGACTAAAGGAGGGGCTGACTGCTGCAGGAAACTGACTCAGCTTTAACGGAGCTCATGAGTAGGGCCCTACCAAATTCACAGCAATAAAAAAACGTGTCACCGACTGTGAAATCTGGTCTCCCCCCATGAAATCTGGTCTTTTGTGTGCTTTTACGCTATGCTATACAGATTTCACAAGGGAGACCAGCGCTTCTCAAATTGGAGGTGCTGACCCAAAAGGGAATTGCAAAGGGGCCGCAAGGTTATGTTAGGGGGGTCGCGGTATTGCCACCCTTACTTCTGCGCTGCCTTTGGAGCTGGGTGGCTGGAGAGCGGCAGCTGCTGACTGAGGGCCCAGCTCTGCAGGCAGAAGCACAGAAGTAAGGGTGGCAATACCATACCAGGCTCGGCGCTGTACAAACTAAAGCTGGATGAAACTTTTTGGACAAAATGTTCTCACCAAAAAAATTGCAGATTTGAGTCAACCCCCAAAATATTTTGCAAATTCTTGTCAAATTTGTCAAATTGTTTTGGTAATACCTGGGTGTGTGGCTGGTTCTTTGGGATCAGAAGAACCTTTTATTTGAAGAGATTGGTTTTAAAAAACCATTCATCTCTAAGTCTAGTGTTTTCGGTGGTAATACAAGGACTGGAAGGCCGAAGGAAACTGCTTTTATGACTACTTGTTAGCCAGTGTGGTGAAACAGAAGTTTAGTTTTGTTGCTGGTTCGGTATATCCTATGGGGGATTAGCCACCAGTCTTGGGGTGTATCTGCCCTATTTCTCAGCAGTTTGTCCTGAATTTGGCACTCTCAGTTGTGACCCAAGAAGGCATGGTTACAGAAGTATTTGGGGGCAATATTGGCGAATATGAATTTTGTGTAGTGAATCACATGACAATGACTACTTTCAAAATCAGCATCTGTTGACACTGAAGCAGAGAGACCCAGCTTTACAAGAATGACCTAAGGAAAGAATAGAGTGAGGCCCCACAAGAGAGAACACATTAACCACTCTGGGAAGAAATTAGTAAAAGGTCAGAGTGTTTTGGTAAAGCACAAATCCTGGTTGTTCCAGCAGCACCTGTCAGAATAAATATTAGTGATCAGTTCATGCAACATAGGACATGGGGCTGGAAGCAAGATGCTGGGACATCAAATCCAGTGTCCTGCTACTGTAGGCAATCCCATCATATTGTCCATAATCCCAATCATAAATTTATCAAACTCCATTTTAAAATGAGTGAAGTCATTTGTCCCTACTATTCCTATTGGTAAACTACTCCAGAACCTTGCTATTGTGATGTCTAAAAACCTTCTAATTTCCTGCCTCAATTTATTCACAGCCTGTTTATTCCCACTTGTTCTTGTGCCAATACCATCCTTTAGTTTAAATAGCTCAGGTGTGGGGATGGGGGGGTGATTCTCAGGAGACAGTTGTTTGTTCCTCCCACTTACTTCTTTGCATTTCTGCATCACCCATTATGAATGGAGCACCCCTCTAAATGGATGAGTATAGCTACTGCCAACTCCTCCATCATATCCTTTCTAAAGGCCTACTTCCATCTGAACTGACAACCTATGGAGGGTAATTATTATTTATATTACAGTAGCCCCTATGGGCCATAATGAAGCTCAGGGCTTTATTGCGTTGGGTGCTGTACAGACACATAGTAAGAGACAATGCTTGTCCAAAGAGTTTACAATTGCATGTCACAGAGCTTATTTGACTCACTCAGAGATCTGTCACACCCCCTAAACTATTCCTTCCAAATTTGGCTTACTATCTATAAATATGCAAAGGTTGTAAGAGGTAGTGAGATAGAGATGAACAGTTTATGGTGGTGTCTGAGTGACCTAACCAGTAATAATAATTAACATTGGCTACATTTCCACAGGTTCTTCTAAAAGAGGCCCAGCATGTAACTGGGAAAATAGGAAAAAGCAGTAATTACAATGGGAGTCCCAAAGGACACTTGTCAAGAGTTTCAAATGGGACAAATGATCTTGGTGGCTGGATTCTGGGGTGCTCAGCTTGAAATGCCTTCAGTAGTTCTGGTTTTCAAAACTCAGCACTTTAGCCCTCAACACTAAAAATCACTAGTTACTCTCTCCCCCTATACAAATACACGCCAACAACATTCTTCCTTAAAGCAAGGTCAAAATGATTGCTATGACAGATAAGTAGATAGCTCACTTCACCCACTACTGAGATGTGGCCACCTCTGAGATGGAATGTGGCAACTGACCAGGGCTACATCTACACTTGAAGCTAGGGTGTAATTCCCAGCTTGCGTAGGCATACTGTCAGCAAGTTAGCCTACTAAAAATAGTAGTGTAGCCACAGTAACACAGGCTAGCCACTCCAAGTACCAACCTGCCTGGCCCCCATTAGTATGTACTTTGGGTGGCTAGCCCACCCAGCCACTCACTGCAGCCTGTGCTACCACAGAATTATTTTTAGCATGCTAGTTCTCATTGAGCTAGCACGAATATGTCGATGCAAGCTGGGAATCCTATCCCTAGCCCCAAGTGTAGACGTAGCTTGAATGGCACAGTAATGTACACAACAGTTCAAGTCAGGAAACGAAGAAGAATTATAGAGGTCAACCAAAATTGCAGGAGGAATTTAAAAGGTTTAAGATGAACTTTCATGGAGGCTTTGCAGGGTTATATATTAAAAGCTGGTCATTTAGGGCACGCCACCTCCCATTCAGTAATTCCTGCCCTTGGGTTACATATCTATTGCTGGTGTAATGTTACGGAAGTCAATGGAGTTACTTTGGATTTATCTGGATTTTACTTTGGAAAAATCAGTCCCTACATCTCTGCTACACGGGGGTTTTCAGTAACTCCACTGACAACACATAGGTGCCTTGAGATGAAACACACAATCACCAGTCAGGAATCAAAGCCATTCCCTACACTTCTACATCTGTTTGTGATGGTTTAATTCTTTTCTTCCTTCCTCCTCATCTTGTTCAGCCACATAGCGCAAAGAGGTGGTTTTGTGGGAAGCATATTAATTTAATGTCTTAACTGTGAAATAAAACCCTGTAATGAGGCAATCTACAAGCAATACTCCTCAGCAAGCAACGTCCCAGCCAAATACAACATTCAGCATATCATCAAACATCTAGGAGTTATTGTTCTTAAGAAAAAATTATCACATCAGATTCTTCTCCCCCCCACCCCTGAAAAAAAATCAGTGCAAAGTATCATTCTCATTCCTAGTTAGTAAAGAAAAATTAATTAAAAACCTTTAATGCTATTTGTGCCTACTGGCTTTGGACAGCATTGATTTACTATTATGGATTTCCTTCTTGTTTGTTTGCTTGCTTGGTACCGCGTTCTGGGGAAGAAACACTAGATTTTAATTTAATCATATCCTGCAGCCTATTTTTTCTAAGGAAAGGTTCAAATGACGATTTGGCAGTTGGGCTTAAAAGGGTCATTTGTCAAGACTGACGAGCAGCTAATTTGCATCCCCCTCCAATTGTTTTATTTCTAGACATCTGTAAGGCCCTTATTACTGTAGCATCCAAGTGCCTCACAATCTTTCCCACACGACACCCCTCTGAGATAGGGAAGTGCTATTATCCCTATTTTTTTCAGATGGGCAACCAAGCAAAGAGGCAGCAGGGGCAACGCATGGCGGGGGGGGAAGTGGGGTCACATGCCCTCCCTCCCCCCAAGATTTGCTGCTTGGCTTGTATGCTGTCAAAGTCGGCTGCCCTCTCTCTGCCCGTCCCCCACCCCCCAACTATCGTCAGGCATGGGTCATCTCTGGCCCAAGGGTATACAGGAAGTCTGTGGCCGAGCAAGGAATTGAATGCTGGACATCCAAGACATTAAGGCAAAGTAGAAAGTAGGACTCCTAAGGCTAAGCATTCAAAAATCATGAGTCAGGCTCCCAAAAAATTAGGAGATTGGCTTACAATCATAGGATTCACAAAAATATACATCTGGAGGTTTATTTGCCTATTGAACCTTTAAGGGTCATATTTTCAAGCTTCTCTCTGCAACAACGAGAGCCACAAATATACTTAAAAAAAAATGAAAGCTCACATTCTGTTATATTCACTTATAACGTCAAGGTCCAGGGCTTGAAGAAAAATACCAAGTATCATGAGACCTGCAATGAGACTGAAAGTTGGCAACACAGAAAAGACACACTGTCAGGTTGAATCTGGCCCCAAATTTAAGTTTTATAAAAATAACCCTTTACAAAACTGAAGGTCAATAGAACTATTTCCATTTGATTTAAAATAAATCAAGCCCCTTTAGGTGCAACCAAACTCACTATGCACTTTCAAAAATTTGGGCCATTTGGAGTGAGTGAAGATTTTGGCTGTCCAACCAAATTGAACTTCACTTCAGAGGATGTGAGGAAGATTTCCTCACCTGAGTCATCCTTTTTAGGTGACAGATCTGAGGCACTGTACCAGACTGACGTGTCAGTAGAAGTGGTTTGGGAACAAATTGATAAATTAAACAATAATAAGTCACCAGATTGGAATTCACCCAAGAGTTCTGAAGGAACTTAAATGTGAAATTGCAGAACTACTAACTGTGATATGTAACCTATTGCTTAAATCACCTTCTGTACCAAAATGACTGGAAGATAGCTAATGTAACACTTATATTTTAAAAATGCTCCAGAGGCAATCATGGCAATTACAGGCCTAACATCAGAACCAGGAAAATCATCTGAAACTATAGATAAGAACAGAATGATCAGACTCATAGATGAACACAATGTGTTGGGGAAGAGTCAACACGACTTTAATAAAGGGAAATCATGCCTCACCAATCTACTAGAATTCTTTGAGGGTGTCAACAAACATGTGGATAAGGGTGATCCAGTAGATATAATTTAATTGGACTTTCAGCAAGCCCTGGACAAGATGCCTCACCAAAGGCTCTTAAGCAAAGCAAGCAGTCATGGGATAAGAGGGAAGGTCCTCTCATGGATCAGTAACTTCTGAAAAGGCAGGAAACAATAGATAGAAAGAAATGGTCAGTTTTCACAGTAGAGAGAGGTAAATAATGCTGTTCAACATATTCATAAATGATCTGGAAAAAGGGGTGAACAGTGAGGTGGCAAAGTTTACAGACGATACAAAAGAAACAGTTACAGAGTGTAACTGTGGTTCTTTGAGACGTGATCCAGACGGGTATTCCATAGAATCATAGAAGATTAGGGTTGGAAGAGACCTCAGGAGATCATCTAGTCCAACCCCCTGCTCAAAGCAGGACCAACCCCAACTAAATCATCCCAGACAGGGATGTCAAGCCAGGCCTTAAAAACCTATAAGGATGGAGATTCCACCACATCCCTAGGTAACCCATTCCAATGCTTCACCACCCTCCTAGTGAAATAGTGTTCCTAATATCCAACGTAAACCTCCTCTACTGCAACTTGAGACCATTGCTCCTTGTTCTGTCATCTACCACCACTGAGAACAGCCGAGCTCCATCCTCTTTAGAACCCTTTGGGCATGTAGGTGTGTGCATGCCCAGCACACTGGAGTTCAAGAAATTTGCCTAGCAATATCTGTAGAGGGGCAGCGCTCATGTCTCGTGGCCGTAGCTGCTCCCCTGGCTCCATGAGGCATCACCGCCACAACCCTGTCTCAGTTCCTTCACACTGAACACCTGGAAATGAGATTCCAATGCAGAGGGTATTGAGGGTGGATCGGGGAATACGTGTCTGCATCATATCTCGAAGAACCACAGTTACAGCAAGTAACCATTTCTTCTTCTAGGAGTAGATGCCGCTACATAGTCCTTCTAGGTGATGCACAAGGTCCCTTCCAACCCTAATATTCTATGATTCTAGTTGGTACTGAGGAAGGGCTAGAACAGTGGTTCTCAAATTTTTGGACTGGTGACCCCTTTCACATAGCAAGCCTCTGAGTGCGAGCCCACCTTATCCATTAAAAACACTTTTTACTATATTTAACACCATTGTAAATGCTGGCGGCAAAGTGGGATTTGGGGTGGAGGCTGACAGCTCGTGACTCCCCATGTAATAACCTTGCGACCCCCTGAGGGGTCCCAACCCCCAGTTTGAGAACCCCTGGGCTAGAGGTACCTGTGCCATCCTGCGTGCTGGCACCACCTCTGTGCCGGTCCATACTTTTCCTGGGGGAGGCAGAAGAGTCACCGTGAGTCCTGGAGTGGGTTCTCAACTGCTCTTATGTGACCTTTTTCCTGGACGAAGTGGATGGGAAACAGCGCCTCCATTTCTTCAGAGAGGCACCTGCTCTGGAACGTGAAGCAGCAATGCTCCTGGAACCTGAGGGCAATCTCTGACCTGATGAGGGCCTCAGCACCAAAGTAGGCTGCCTGGCCTGTCTGAGCAGGTGTTGCTTAAGGAGAAAGTCCCGAGCCACTTGAGTCTGTTTCTTAAACAATCTGCAGATCATTCAGTGCTCTTTGATGTGAGCCTCGCCAAGACAGAGCAAGTAGCGTGTGTGGGGATCGCAGTTGGGGATTCTTCCCGCACATGAAGGACAATGTTTAAACCCCGGTGAGGGCATCACCAAGGGAAACAAATGACTACAACTAACACTATTCTAACTAACACTAAGGATAATACTATCTACATACAACAAGGGAAAAACTCAACTAGTTCAGAGGTTGTGAGCTTAAGCCCACAGAGCTCTGACTCCAGCCATGGACTGTACAAGTGAACCGAGAGAGGGTTGTGGTGGTGCTGCCTCATGTAGCCAGAGGAGGGGCTATGGACACAAGGTGTAAGCACCACCCCTCTAAAGGAACTGCTACACAAATTTCTCAGGCTCCTGTGTGCTAGGCGCACACACACCAAAATGGAATACATGTCTACATGTCCTCGAAGACAAAGAATTACTCAAGAATGTTAAGTCCAAAGGTGACTACAAAGAGTTACAAAGGGATCTCACAAAACAGGTGACTGGGCAACAATATGGCAGATGAAATTCAATGTTGATAAATGCGAAGTAATGCGCTTTGGAAAACATAATCCCAATTATACATATAAAATGATGGGGTCTAAATTAGCTGTTGCCATTCAAGAAAGAGAGCTTGGAGTCATTGTTGATAGCTCTCTGAAAACATCCACTCAATATGCAGGAGCAGTCAAAAAAGCTAACTGGATGTTAGGAACCATTAGGAAAGGGATAGATAATAAAATAGAAAATATAATCCCACTATATACATCCATGGCATGCCCACACCTTGACTACTGCATGAAGTTCTCGTTGCCCAATCTCAGAGATATATTAGAATTGGAAAAGGTTCAGCAAAGGGCAACAAAAATGATTAGGGATATGGAACATCTTCCATATGAAGAGAGATTAAGAAGACTGGGACTTTTTAGCTTGGAAAAGAGATGACGAGGGGGCGATATAATAGAAGTCGACAAAATCATGAATGGCGTGGGGAAAGTGAACATAGAAGTATTATTTACCCCTTCACATAACACAAGAACCAGGGGACACCTGATAAAATTAATAGGCATCAGGTTTAAAACAAACATAAGGAAGTACTTCTTCACACAACACACAGTCAACCTGTGGAACTGGTTGCCAGAGGATGTTGTGAAGGCCAAAAGAATAACTGCATTTAAAAGAGAATTAGATAAGTTCATGGAGAATAGGTCCATCAACGGCTATTAGACAAGATGGTCATGGACACAAGCCCATGCTGTGGTTGTCCCTAAACCTCTGACTGCCAGAAACTGGGACTGGACGACAGGAGATGGATCACTTGATAATTGCCCTGTTCTATTCATTCCTTCCGATACCGCTGACTACCAGAAGACAGGTTATTGAGCTAGATGGACCACTGGTCTGACCTATTGGGGCCATTCTTATGTTCTCTTGTAACCAGAGACACCTTTAAAAGGGCATGATTTTTGGAGGGCAGCTGCTTAGCCCTTTCTGAAAATATGGCCTGACTAAAGAGTCTCAACTTGTGCATTCCAATTGAACGCACAAGAGACTCCAAAAGATAAAGTGAACTATAATAAAAATGCTGGTCAGTCAGAAACCAAGGCCTTCAAGAACTACTTATGCCATGACTCAAACAATTAATAGCTGAGGCTTAATGCCTAAGCTGAGGGGCAATTTGGGAAAGTCGATTCTTACTGATATACTTTTGTTAAGGTTTTAATTACATCAAAATGTCACTATGCCTACAAAAATTGTATATATTTGATTGTCTTCTCTCCCTAGTAACATTTGCATGTTGCTCACCATCTTTACAATATTTCTCAGTGGCCTCATCTTCCTCAGTAGCCTCAATTCTGCAAAAAATTACACGTGTGCTAAACTTTACATACTGTGAGTAGCCCCACTGGCTTCAATGCGAGTACCCACAATGCATAAAAGTTAAGTGTGCACATAAATCTTTGAAGGATTGTGGCCTATGTTGCTACAGCACCAGGATCTCGATGCCATGTAGAGTCTTTCGGCACTGCCAGGATCTAAATATTACGTACTTTTAATAGTTCGGTACTGTTCTACATTTGTTCTCTGTGGTTTCATGTTTTGTTAACCATCTCGCTTAAATCCAAGGAAATGATTTTGTGAATCCTTCCCTTGCTTCCATCCTTCCCTCATAAAAGTCTCTCCTTATAACACACTTGTTCCAAAAGACCCTTAGATTGTCACCATAGGTGCCATGGACTTTGATCAGAACCGCCAAACCCTAGTCCTCCTCTCAGACAAGTGTCTGGGAAAGAATAAAAAAAGACCTAAAAATCTTAAACATATTGCACTTAGCAAGACACATGCTCAGCCAGGTCACTGTTGTTGAATCTTAGCGGGGGGTGGGAAGGGCATGGATCAATGTTCATGTCACACTCCCCATCAGTACCCGGGTTGGGCTGGGGAGGCTAATGATCCAACCAGCAGACCAAATTCGGTGAGGAATCCTGGTCACGTGCCACCTAAGAAGAATCATCATCTAAGCTCCCTTTCTCCTCATTTCTTCCATCTCTCATGATGATTGTCGGTGCTTTCTTATCTGTCTGCAAAGTGCCATGCACACTGCTGGCACTACACAAATAAATGAACTAATGAATAAATAATAGCAATCAATAAGAACAAACATGAAATAGACTAGCTGTTTTTTCATTGCCCTGCCTGAATGAAATGCCAAAAGTATTCAAGCAGCGTAAATTATAAAATATAGATTCAAAATATTGAAACAAAGACTTTTTAAAGTTAAGGTGTTGTGTGCAATGGGGTGTCTTTTTTTCAAATGGAATCAGTGCTGGCCTAACCCTGCTCCTGTTGAAGTCAATTGTAAGACTCCCAATGTTGAATATTTTGAAATCCCACCTGTGATTTTCACCCTAACTCTGTCACTTTGGGAAACACAAAGGCCTATTGTGTCCCCACGCATGTGGGTAAATTTCACCCACTCCAAGCAAACATCCTTGAACTAATTCTCTTTTCAAGTTGTGCTTTTCCATTGGCTCTATGCCATTCGTTCATGTCTGTCCTTCCTTGAATCCCTGTATTGGCTCCCACTTTTCTTCACTGCACATTCAAAGCTGTTCATACCTACAGCTCTTGTCCATGTTTCAGCCTAGGTCCTCTTCCACTGCAGTTTTGACCCAAACTTGCTGCCTCCCTGCTTTTTCCCTCTTCCGTGCACTTCTGTGCTTTTTTTCCATGTCACCTCTTGCAGCTCATATATCCTTCCCAATTAACGTGCACCAAGCTCAAAAATCTATCTCTGGATGAAGGGTTCCATGTTCCAAGGAGAGCCAGGTACACTTGTGGCGCTCATCATAAATTACCTTTAACCTTGTGTTTCAACTACTGCACTATCCTCCTCTGCAACCTGGACAAATCCCAGCTTACTCTGCTATATCCATTCAAAATGCCACTGGAAAGGTCATTTTCCTGGCTCGTCCCTTCAACACCAATACCTCTGTCTTTGCTTCCCATCACTGGCTCCCTCTTCTCCAAAGCATGAAACACAAACTACTTGTCTCAACTTTTAAGGCCCTTCGTAGCCCATTCTCTCTGTGCTGCTTATCTCCTATATAGTATTCCCGTCTGAACACTCTCCTTTGCTGTGATACCCCTATAAAAACACTCAACAATGGTTAGTGATCCAGTTTGCCATGACCACTGTTTTTCAAGCTGAAGCATCATTGTTTCCTTCTGCTCTCCCTGTTGTCTATATTCTGACACTTAGATTGTAAGGTCTTGTATGGTGCTTTGCACAATGGGGTCTTGGCCTGTAGACACTACCATAAGACAAAGAATAATGGCACCACCCTAAAGAAGAGACAGCTGCCTCACACCTTCTGTTCCCTTATCAGTTGCCAAATTGTATCTTATTAGATCACTACAAAGGAATGATCCAGCATCCGGGTACCATATATTTATAATGGGCCAAACTCAGTCCACCTGTAACTCCCTTGGATCCCAGTCTGATATATTGCAGTACGTGTATATGGTGATGCTCTCATATGGTATTTTTATCTAATATAACGCAAGCATTGTTATGTAACTGTTCACAAAGACTGGCATGCCATTAAAGGTTGAACTAAGTTCCGAATGTAATATTCCCCCTCACATTCCAAGCAATTTTCTCCACAACTGTCATCTAACATTGTTTCCATCCTGCAGTTCAATAGGGGAAAACTTTGCCATCCATGTATGGCTAGGAGGTCATACATATGCTATATTATTTATCTTTAGGGCTGAGGAGAGGAAAGTACCTACTTCCATTGTCATAACTGAGGATTTAATACAATAGAAGTGATCCAACAAAGGGAAGGGGAAAGAATCTTTATATGAATATGGGATAATACAGCATTACAACTGTCCCAGAATTACTAGCAGCGGGTATGAATCAAATTCCACTTACTATGATGTAAATCAGGAGCAACTCCATTGAAGTCAGTGCAGTTACTTACACCAGTCTAAAACAGGTGCAAGTGAGATCTGAATCAGGCTTAATATTTCTGTAAGGGGTCTGTCATTTGAAGCTTTTCAGAGATGTAAGTGATGGGACTGCAAAGCTGAAATATGTCCCATCTATGTTGCAGCTGTCTGGTACCTCCCCTCCCCCAAGAGAGACATTCCTCTCTTCCTATTTTAGCTGCTCTGTCAGTCACTCCCTTACTAACTTGCTGCACAGAATTTAATGGAAGTTCCAAACATTTCCTGTGGAGTGAAAACAAACTTTCTGAACTATACTTTGCTTCAGGGCATCTGATCTTGAAAGTTATACATACTGTTAAAAATTGGCTTTCAAATCACGGAACTAGGCCTTTCGGGATACATTATTTTTTTTCGTTAAGAAGTTTCAGAACTGTGGAGCCTCAAGCCAAAAGAAACAGTTGTACAGGCAAGTTTTCTACACGTAATCCAAGAGAACAAGAGTCGTGCCGAGGTGCTTGCTAGGGGCTATCTAGCCCTCCCATGTGCTTGTGCCTCCCACAATGTTCCACTGAGCTGATACGAAAATGAATACATGAGCTTCTTAGTGAACTTCTAAATTGGGCATGATTATTTCCCTTGACTTGCAGACCTGTTCTTCCTTTGCCTGGTGGGCTATTTTCCCCCTCCTATAATGGCCCCTCAAAATACTAACTACCCAAAGTGGTATGCATCATTTCTGGAGGCTGCTTCAGAGTCAAATGAGCAAATAAGAAAAGCCACAAGCCGGGACTGACTTTCTCCCCCCTCTACACACTGTACAAATGCACTAACTTTCCCGGCTGTGTCATTTTCTTTCAGTCTAAAAGAGAAGGAAGAAAATGATAAAAGTGAATATTGTCAGTCTAATAGTTCTAGATCCATGGTTATCAGCATTTTCTAGGTCAGGACCCTCCCTCCCATCTAAGTGGGATCTAGCCATGAATTCCCCCACTGTACAGGGTGGTAGCAATCCCTAGACCCTTGTTTGCAACCACCAGGTAGAGAACTTCTGTCCTAGACCATTTAGTCTAATAATCTTAATGGACTCATTATTAGAGCGCTATGCTATGAAATTCACGGTCAGAGGATTTTAAAAATTGTAAATTTCATGATTTCAGCTATTTAATTCTGAAATTTCATGGTGTTGTAATTATAGGGGTCCTGACCCAAAAAGGAGTGGTGTGTGTGTGTGGGGGGGGGGTTCACAAGGTTATTGTGGGGGGGGCGGTTGCGGTACTGCTACCCTTACTTCTGTGTTGCTGCTGCTGGTGGCTGCGCTGCCTTCAGAGCTAGGCCGCTGGAGAGCGGTGGCTGCTGGCCGGGAGCCCAGCTCTAAAGGCAGAGCCACTGCCAGCAGCAGCGCAGAAGTAAGGATGGCACGGTATGGTATTAGCACCCTTACTTCTGTGCTGCTGCCTGCAGAGCTGGGCCCTCAGTCAACAGCCGCCATTCTCCGGCCACCCAGCTCGGAAGGCAGCGCAGAAGTGAGGGTGGCAACACTATGCCCCCCCTAAAATAACCTTGTGACCCTCCTGTAACTCCCATTTGGGTCAGGACCCCCAGTTTGAGAAACACTGGTCTCCCCTGTGAAATCTGCATAGTATAGGGTAAACGCAAACAAAAGACCAGATTTCACAGTGGGAGACCAGATTTCACGGTTCGTGACGCATTTTTCATGGCCATGAATTTGGTAGGGCCCTCCTCATTATTAATGATCATTTACTGTATATAATGCCATAGGTGTGCATAGCATGTTAATAAGAACATGCAATTCAGGCTCAAAGAGCTTTCATTCTATTTCCAATCAAGCCAACTCTCATTTCAGACCTTAGTTTGCTTTTAGTTATACTGGACTCATAGCCAGGTCTTTTTTTGTTTAGGCACAAGGGACATTCACATTTGTAATACTCAGTTTTATATATTCGTAAGCCAGAAGGGAGCACTATGGTCATCTTGGCTGACCTTCCTACACAACACTGGGCAGAGTTTTGTCCAGTGATTCCTGAAGTGGAGAAATTATCTTTCCCCTGTTTAAAGAGATACTGTCAATTGTAGGTCTCTGCAAAAATGTGGTTTCCAATAAGCAAACATGGATAGAAATCAGGGGCGGCTCTATGTATTTTGCCGCCCCAAGCACGGCAGCCAGGCGGCTTTCGGCGATGCGCCTGTGGGAGGTTCGCCGGTCCCGCGGCTTCGGCGTACTCGCCGCCAAATTGCCACCGAAGCGGTGGGACCGGCGGACCTTCCGCATGCTGCCGAAGGCTCCCTGACTGCCGCACGTGCTTGGTGCGCTGGTGCCTGGAGCCACCCCTGATAGAAATGCTTTTAATATCAAAAAGATTTTAAGATATAAAACTTCTACTGCATTATTACTATGTATTGTATTATGGTAGCATAATGCCCTCATCAGCTTCAGGGTTGAATAGGACCAGGTGCTGTACAAATACAGTAAGAGAGACACCCTCCCATGAAAAGCTTACAAAGGAAGGCTCTGCTCAATGATCATGCAAAGACAAGGACTTGCTGAACTTTACACATTATGAATAATCCCATGGAAGTCCATATGTGTGCATGTGCACATATGTGCATTTGTGTGACTTTTCAAAAATAGTACACATATTTACAAAATATTTACTTTTTCTCAGAATTTAGAAAAGAGAAAGGATTCTGGTTTGAAGGGGTTTAGGCAGCTAATGTCTTTTCCCAAAGGGAATATTTCAGGCCAAATTGTACAGCTGACTTGTATCTCCATATTTCACAATGCTAATACTTCACATGTATCTAGTGCCTTTCCTAAGAGGCTCTGAAAGTGCGAGTATTATTCCTATTGTACAGATAAAGGAACTGAGGCACAAAGAGATTACCTTACTTGCCCAAGATCCCACAACAAGTGGCAGAGTTGGATACAGAATCCAGTTCTCTTAACTCCTAGTTCCAGGTTCTAACCAATAGACGATGATGTGTTGCATATAAAAATGGATATTTGGGCACCCAAAATTGACAAGTGTACATGTAAAGGATGCTCACTTGCATGGTTACCTGTTCTACATCACCAAATGAGTGGGCAAATGCTAAATTTGCCCTTGTGCATTTTGTACGTGCATCTGACTATTTACCACTTACCTATCCATGGCACTTTTCATTTTCAATACAAATTTACAAATCCTCACAGCTCTCCTGTGATATTGGCAAAGAATTAGCAGCACGGTCCTTATTTTCGGAATGCAGAAACTAAGGTAGAGAGGCTAAGGGATGGATCAACTGAAGTACAGAAGTTTGTTCCACCGCAGCTAGTTATCCAACAAAAACTCCTAACTCTGTAATATATCTGAAAACAGAAAGTGCCTCGGAAAGCCAATGCGGAGTTTCATTCTATTTGTAATGTAAACTTCCACCATAGCCAACGTAGTTAAAAGGTTTTTATAGCACGTAGCATAAGGTTTTGGTCATTAATTACTCCTTTAATCTCTGCTGGGCTTGTTCCTGAGAACATACTGCACTGCTGCCTTTTACTGGATAAACAACTCTTAGGACTGCATCAGATTGCCATAAGGGTCATAAAATGCATTTATGGAGAACCGCTGTATTTCAGACGAAATCCTGACTTAGCTGGTTTTTCTTACTGCAATGGTAATTAATACAGCTAATTAACAGACCTCCCCCCATCCCACCCCCTCAAAAAAAATCCAGGTCTCTCTCAGACTGTGAGAACTTGCACAGATCTTTGTGTGTTACTTTGTGTTGAACTGGATGGTTGATGGCATAGGCTATGGAACACGGCATACAGAGGGTTTCACCTCCATGTAAAACTTTCAAATCAGATCCAGATGGCACTTTGGCTGCCTATTTTAAAATTACTACAAAATACGTAGGAGTTACTGCTTATGGGTGAAATTTACTCTCGATCAGAGGAGATGTGTACCATTTAAGTCCTCAAAATAGGACTTAAGTGGGAATTAAGTGGTACTAGGCCTTGTGCTGGTCCTCTGAAGAGGGTTGAATTTCATGCTAGGAGAAGACAGAAGGAGGGATTTCCTGGAAGTGGTTTTTGAAGAGCAATTTGAAGGAGGAATGAGAGGGCTCTTGGCATATGATAGAAGGCATGAAAGCAATTGGAGAAGGAGAGTAAGGAAGATGTATAGGATGGGGACTGAGAAGAACATTAGTATAATGAGGTAATTGGGGCTTCTAGGCACTACTGTAATACAAATAAACAACAAAAGACACAGGAAGGAAATGAAAGAAGAGATACAGGCAGTGAAAAGACTGCATAGAGTTATTAGGTGAAGTTAGTTGGAGATCTTAGTCCAATTCCAAGTGTACAGATGAAGCCAAAGATGGGATAGGCCCTGGACATTGTAACAGAAAACATGTTAATGAAGAGTTTATTTTTTTGTTCAAGCAGTATTTTAATTCAAAGGGGAATCTTCTACCTGGTGCTGGTTGAACTATAATTGTTAACAACATCCATTGCAAATGTCGCACTTTTTGTGATCATGAATTGTTCACTGATTTCTGAAAATGTATTTATCTGTTAGTAGCCATTAAATAGTTTGGATGAACAAATTTTAGACTAGAGGTCATTCATGAACTTTGGCTACTTGCTATCATCCATGCATTATGCATGGTGTGTCATCTACCTCTCATGGCATTGTTTCCGGTCCCTGATTAGATCACTAAAGTTTACCAAGTTATCAGTGACTGGACTACTGGAACTTTCTGACCACCAATAATGAATCATGAATGACACATGAATATTCAGATGAATCAGTTTGTGGAGCTCAGAGGATCTGAGAACAGTTTCATGAATTCAAACAATGGCTGTTCAAATACTCACAAATAATGAGACCTCAAAAGAACAGGAGAGCAAAGTTCCAAAGTTCTTCTGTGACCATATTCATCTTTATTATTCAGAGAGCTAATCTTCCCAGTTACCAGACAAGATAAACTCTTTTGTCAAGAAGACCAGATTCCTTTGAGTTACTCACCAGGAAAATTCAGTTTCACAATACGCTTTCCTCTTGGGATTGCAGGTGATTCACTTCTGGTTTTTCTGGAGGTAAATGTATTCCCTAGGTAACTCAGGAAAGGTCTTTTAAGATAAACTCAGTCTGTTAACATTCCAGAATTTATCAATCAGTAGGAACACAAAACTTCCTCCATCCTGAATCAGCCTTTCAAGAATTCACATATTGAATTTTGCCTTGTATTTTAACAAACCCCTTCTTCAAATAGTTTTCTCCTCCACAGGAAAAAAAACGGATTGTCGGAAAAGTAATTTAATAATATTTCAGGTGGCTAAAGAAAAGGGGACAATGGTTAGATGCATGATCCATTATTTAACAAGACATTTTTGTTCTCGCTTTTAAAATTTAACTTATATAAGCAAGATATGTAAGCGGGAGTATGTGCTTTCTAGTCACATCAAGTGAGTCAAAAAATAAGATCACCGACAGTTAATTTCTGCAGTCACCAATTCATCTCCTCTGTTTAAATTCAATTTAAAACACACCAAGAGTCAGAAAACTTTGCATCTCCAACAAAACAAATTAGGGTTTTTTTTACGCTCACTAAAGTTGAAAAAAAAAAATGTGCATCTACATAATGTATATTATCTTTTTTAGGTAGTCATATGTCACCTATCACTAGGTCATCTAGATGCTAGCAACTTGCTTTTCCCAATGCTTTATTTTTTAGTGCTATATCCTTTAGCTTTTTATTACCACTTTATAACCAATCATGAAATCCCTTTTTGTCTTAGCATGAGCAGAAGTCCTTTGTTCTGGAAAAGTGGAAGTGTCTGTGCAGGTGAGTAGGTCCTATCAAAATGCAGTCTATGTTCAGGATTGAGCGGAGTGCAAATTAGGGATTCATCATGCTTTCTAACTATAGCAGGGCCCACATTTTTGTTTGGGTAGTTCTGGTGAGTTGCAGTTTAAATGTTAAATTCTCCATCAACTTGAGAAATATTAAAACTCCTCTCAGGTCACCTCCACAGTTACTTCACATCCCAAGGGTTAGAATGATAAGTTATCTAGTAAAGAAACCACACCATGAGCTAACCAGATTATGTGTGGTGAGATCATCCACTGATGAGTTTAACCTGTGACAGAGAACAATGTAATGAGATTATCAAATGAAGAGGCAGTTTTGAGGATAGGGCATAGGGTGGGGCAGGATGAGGCAAGCAGTGATCATGAGAGTTGAGGCCATATTTTTCTTATACAGTGAGTCACGCTGATTCCCATGTGAGAAGAACACAAGTAATAATGCTTAATCAGCACAATTCTTTAAGAGAAGTGGAGCTCTCAGTATCACCCATAGAAAAGTCCTATAGAATTTGATTAAAAAAAAAATTCCAATCAACCTATACTAACGTAATGGAGTATTACATTCCTTCTGCAGAATTCTGTAGACTGGTTTGAAACAATTTCAGAATGGATCTCATTCACTATTAGAAACAGTGTGGACTAGTGGGTAGTCTACTAGACTGACTGTTAGAAAGCCCGGGTTCTATTCCCAGATCTTCCACTCACACATTGTGTTACTTTATACAACTCACATCATCACTCTGTACCCTTGTTTTCCTTTTCACGGTTTGTCAATTTAGACCGTAAACTACTTAAGGGCAGGAACTGTCTCTTACTGGGGTGTGTGTACAGAACCTAGCACAAAGGAGCTTCAATCTCCGTGGTGGCCTCTAGATGCTACTCTAACACAAGTAGTGATATTATAATAGAACCCCTTTTTTATGAATGAATTGTGGAGGGAGGAGTTAATAAAAATCAAACATTTCTATGTTGTCAAAAAGGCATTTTACACTGGGAAAAAAGTTTTGATAAATTTTTTTCTGACCCGCTCGAATGCCAAAGTGCCTTTACAAACATTAACTAAGGGCATGTCTATACACAGAGTTAAAGGCACAGCAAGCAAGGGTATGAATCATCAGTGCTCTAGCCTGCTGGATGCTCATTGGGTATGTGGACCCTGCTACCGTACACTAAGAGTTCTGTAGTGCCCTTTGACCCGCTGTTAAAAACCTGTATGGTACCAGGGTGCACACATCAACTGTGTGGCAGATAGGAATGCTAAGGTTTATACTCCAGCTTGCAGTGCACTGGTTTTCCATCTAGCCAAGCCCTAAATAAGCCCCCAAAGATGTCTGTAAGATATTATCCCCATTTTACTGTTGGGGAAATTGAGGCACAAGAAAGGGAGTTACCAAGGTCACACATTAAAATTAGCAGCAGAGCCAGGAAGAGAACCCAGAAGTCACCTGTTATAATCACTAAGGATTGGATTCTGCAGGGTGCAGAAGTAGTAGTAGAGGACTTTCAGCATCTGGCAGATGGAATTTTAAATGGCATTCTCTCAACTGACCAGTCTGAATTATAAAGCACGGCTCCAAGGAACAGCATGGATTTTCCACTTCTGCTTAATGCAAGTTAGGCCTTGTCTACATGGTAAAGATTACTGTTATGTTTATACAGGTGTTGTTATACCAGTGTAATCCCTCGTGTGGACATTATTACTATGGTATGAGTGCCTTTTTTCAGCTTAGTTTATGACACCAGTGGAAGGGGTTTAAGCTAAACTGAAAAAAAAACCCTCTTATACTGAAAAAAGTATCTATATGTTACTCATTATACCAGTACTACTATATTGTTTTAAATTCACACCTTAGGTGAAACAGAAAAACAAAAAAAAACTTTGCTAGGGAGACAATTTACCAGTCCATGATTTTTTTGAAGAGTAGAAAGGACATACCATAGCCTGTATTTAACAGCTTAAACCTCATATTTTAATTCCATCTAAAATCATCTTAATTGTAGTAGAATATTTGCCACCTCTCTCATTCATTAACTTTTATGGTATGTATAGGTAACATGATTTACTGATGTAATGTGAAAACATGGTACAATAAGTGACTAAACTGGCAAGGTGGGTTGTACATAATCTGTAATTTCTTACTATTGTAAATTGAATATTACACCTGCCTTCCATCTTTATGACCCGCTTCCATCCAGAAATGTCACTACGTCGCATTTCTGTTTAACTTATGCACCTTGAATGTTGTAAAAACTACTGTAAATGTCAATAAAAATGCAACGTCAGTCAAATGCAGGGGAGCAACCTCTATTGAGCAAATGATTGAGAAACTAGAGATAAAACACAATCGTACCACGTTGCAATTGATTAAAGATACGAATCAGAAAATTAAAGAGAGTTTTTTTCTGTTTTAGTTATTAGCAATTGCTTAATGTATAGAGCAATTACTTTGATCTTATCTAGATTTCTGTAATGTGGCTTCCAGTATATGGGGAGATATTGTCTTATGTCACTTCAATTAATATGGATTTCCCAAGATCAGCTTAAGTGAGTGTGCCATAATGTATGTTCACTTCCATTTGCTTTATATCAAAAACACAAGTAACAACTTACTGTTGTAACAGGCGAAAAAGAGTCCTATGGCACCTTATAGACTAACAGACATATTGGAGCACTAATTATAATTGTAACAGGAGCACTAATTAAACTTGAATTGGGTACGGATAACTTCTAAGGTGATAGCTTCTGGACTCCACCTTCCATGAATACATAAAGGCTGAAGAAATTTCTAAGGGCTTGTCACTAAAAGCTGCGTGGTGTAGACAAGGCACACAGCCTTGTCGCTAAAAGTCAGCATGTGTAAATGCTCTTTTTCGGTACTTTGTCAGCACTGTTGCCGACAAAATACTTCCAGCCCCGCAAGTGGCATTAGCTTTGTCGGCAGGAGAGTGCTCCTGCTGACAAAGCCACATTCACACTGCCACTTGCGTTGGCAAAACGTTTGTCTTTCAAGGGGGGAGGCTTTTTTAAGTACCCGTGAAAGACAAATGTTTTGTCGACAACTTCGCAGTGTAGACAAGCCCTTAGTGGACAATTTTGTAGAGAGTGAATTGAAACTACCAAGAGCTTGCTGGAGGAAAGCAGGACAGAATCCTACAGCAACTAATATTCTTTGGACACCACCTACAACTAGCATTTATATTGGGTGAACAAAGGAATGGGGCAGGGAGGGGGGTTGTGCCTTGGCGGGGGGACATCGGTCAGAGGAGGAGAGTAGTTAGTTATGTGGAGTGGGAGAAGAGTAATGGAAGGAGAGGAGATAACTGAGGCTAGGTCTACACTAGCGGGGGGGTCGACCTAAGATACGCAATTTCAGCTACGCAAATAGTGTAGCTGAAGTCGGCGTATCTTAGGTTGATTTACCTGGCCGTGAGGACAGAGGCGAGTCGACCGCTGCTGCTCCTCTGTCGACTCCGGGGGAGTTCCGGAGTCGATGGCAGAGCGATCGGGGATCAGTTTTATTGCGTCTACACTAGACACGATAAATCAATCCCCGATAGCTCGATCACTACCCGCCGATCCGGTAGTGTAGACGTGCCCTAAGGAAGTATGGGCGAAATCTATAAAGGAAGTGGTGGAAGTATGTCTGCTTTAGCTTGTGCTTGTACTGTGTGAATATCTGATTTTCAGTTTGCTTGCAGTATTAAAAAAAAAAAAATCTCACAAATAAAAAATTTGTTTCGGGTTGACCTAAAGCGAATTGGGGTGGGGGAGGTTGGGGAAAAAATTGTATTAGGCCAAATGAAACATTTCTATTTAACTGAAATTTTTTTCCCCAACCAAAACAATTTGAAGAAATGGACATGAATTTGCAAAATATTTTGTTGGACTCAAATCTGCATTTTCCAGTGAAAACAAGTTTTTGCATAAAATATCACCCGGCTCTATCTTGCAGCATAGTGTATTGGCCCGTGAGCCTTCCAGTCCATCCCTGAGGAGGTATATCAAATGTAGCCATTTTTAGAAGCTCACACAGCTTTAGAAGTTCGCACAGTAGCTGGTTGTGTTTGTGTCTGACACAGCGATCCAGCTTCCAGTAGCACCTCAAGGAGTCTGCCTAACTTCTGCAAGAAAAGAATCCTGTTATCTGGCAAAATAAGGCAGTGGTTTGATTCTAACCTGACTTTGCACACTGCAGATAAATAAGCAAGCATAAGCCATGTAATCATAAATAAAAGCCTTATTGAACCTGAGCAATGAAAACGAATCGATAGAGGACACTCTTCCCTGATGATAAGAAGAGACCATGCACTGTGTTTCCTAGATACTCTTTCATTGTATTTCAAAACCACAAGGAATTCCCTATGTCATCCGCAATGACCACTTAATATTGCTGGAGCCATCTGGAAATGAGCCGTCCTAGAGGTGCATTTCAAACCCACAGATTCATTCATGCAGTTATCATTGGGATGCAGAAGGGCAGTTGATTTCCTCATAAATTTTGAAGGGAGGGGTGAGAAGACTGTGACTTGAGTCTTCATTTCCCTCCACTATGTGGCGGGGGAGGTATTGCTGTTCCCACACCTTAATCTGAACTAGCAGAATTCGGTGTCACTGTACCTTAGTAAGCAAACCCCACAGAGATCTCTCAACCTTTTGTGGATTAAACCATTTAACTTGTTGTGTTAAAAGTTTATGAAGCATTAAGGAAAACAATGCCATCATAATCTGAAGTCCTTCATTTCCCTCCTACTGAATGAATTTTTGATGTGTGCTATTGATTGAGTGACAGTGCGCGGATAAGCATTGATTTGATTCCTCATAAAACACATTGTATATCAGCAGCATGTTATGGCAACAGCACAATGCATAGCAACATGGCCTTAAATGGACATGATAATAGCAAAAAAAGAAGTGTGGAACTAGGTGTGTGTGCACACACACACAAGTTAGCCAGTGGAAAACAAAAACAATGCAGTATTATGTGCAAATGATAGGGAATCACAGAAAAATTACATTTCTTCCAACACTGAACAAGGAACTTTGTTAGAACAAGGAAAACAGCATTATCTGTGACTTCACTTCAGCACTTCTGCATGAACTTTCCCTAGTCTACACCAGAATGGCCTTCTGTTCTAGATGTAAAGACCAAGCACACATATTCTCACGCAAACCTTTTGTTAGGCTCAGGTTTAACTTGATCAGAAGGTTTAACACCTTATACAGCTATCTATGTCATTATGAACCAAATATTTAAAAGACAAAGGAAGAGCAGTGAGAGCAGTAACCACATAGCTAATCCTGTCCACCAAGCTACTTTATGCACCATTTATTTTAGAGAAAAAAGCTGCGGAGACATTGCTGCAGCTCAACTGCCCAAGCCAATGCGCACAGGCTAGGTACGTTTATTGAAGCACCGGACTCTGTTTCCACGGGGACCCTCAGCACTTCTGCTATTGCCATGACTTGGACTGGATGACCCCTGCACTTTTCAACCAGACAAGTTTATTTTTAGGATGAGCTGCCAGTTGAAATGACTTGGTTTAAAGATTGGAATGACTATTCCGGCTATTTGTTCTTTTTGTAGTGTGCATGCAGCTCCAACACACCTGTAGTTGCGCGACAGACTCTTCAAAGAAATATAACTGCGTTGGGAAAACAATGAGAGAGCGAGCCACCGTTGAACTCACTTGTTTCCAGTCAACTAGATTTTGGAACCAATGGACTTAAAAATATTATCCAAGAGGACTACATTGTGACTGACTACATAGCCACAAAGAAACCATTGCCTTTGCACCCCTACAGGGGCTACCCAGATCTTGCCTCTGAGGGCATAAGCATAAACACATTCAGACCCAACCAGAAAGGTAAGAAGTATGCAAGGAGCGGCTGGGAATGGGTGGAAATTTGGCTCCACCTCTTCAATGTGACAGCCAGTGCAGCTGAACCTGTGCAGTAGTCATTTGATGTAGTCATTGCAGGCCAGCTGCAATCTGGGGAGGGATAGCTCAGTGGTTTGAGCATTGGCCTGTTAAACCCAGGGTTGTGAGTTCAATCCTTGAGGGGGCCACTTGGGGATCTGGGGCAAAATCAGTACTTGGTCCTGCTAGTGAAGGCAGGGGGCTGGACTCGATGACCTTTCAAGGTCCCTTCCAGTTCTAGGAGATGGGATATCTCCATTAATTATAATTTTACTACCTCTCAGGGCAAGCAGGATGCAGGGAAGGAACTGTGATTCAGAGGGGCAGCCCTTAGGCACAGTGCCTCCAAGGGCTGCTCATTGATTGGTGAAACTTGTGCACCATGCTTTGTTCAGAGATGTGTCTCAATGCACAATCTAGCCCTGAGTTAGCAGGACTACATAAGCTGTGCACGTATATGTAGATATATTGCATGCATATATATTCATATCACACATACATTATATGATATATATCAATATATGTAGGTACACATATACACACATGCATCATATTGCGTGTGTATGACTCCCCACCTCAACAGATTCCAAAGAGTGCAATACATCTGGTACTTTTGCAAGTAGGTATTTCCTGGGAGGAACATATATTGTATCCAGAACTACATCTTTGGTTGCCTCTATATACCCTAGAATCAGGCACCATGTTTCTACTACCCAATAAAAATTAGCCTCTGCGAATGAGACTGTGTTCCCAGTTAAGACTATATACATATGAACATATACTTAGAAAATTCGTTTCTTTGCGGATACAGGACATTCCAGCAAACTAGAGAAACAGCCCCTTTAAAAACAATCAGCAAGCATATGATGATGGAGTAAGGAAATACGCCTTTCATAAACATTTTTTTTTATTTCCCCCATTCCTGCGATTTAGCAATGTATTGGCTGACCCTATAATGTGCAAAACACCCAAACTCCCATTGAAGTCTGTGGACATTCCAACATCATGCCCAGTCAGTCATAATACTTAAGAGCAGGTTACATGGCTGATAGCAGTTGAATTCAACAGGGCTTTGGAGCTGTGCTCCGGCTCTGCTCCAGCTCCAGGCAAAAACCTGCAGCTCCACTGCTCCGGAGCTGCTCCGCGCTCCAGCTCCGGGCTCCGCTCCAAAGCCCTGGAATTCAAGATTCTAGATTACAAACAATGGGTAAGAAATTGATTTTCAGTGTTACACTCATAATCAATAAGGCATTGGCAGTATGAAAAAGACAAATTGATATTCTGAGTCACTAACAGTGACATGAAGTGGATATTCCACCTGGTGCATTGCTGGCTCATTTAAAATGTACTCTTCTGCAGTAAACACAATATGATGAGAACACAAATTATCATTAAGAAACAAAGCCAGGTGGAAAATCAGTCTGGAAGACTAGTCTGAACGTACCACTGAAGACAAAGGAATACTGTAGCTCTACTTCACCATTTTAATATAGGGAGACATTGACACAGGAGATAAAGAAAAGCACAATAGTAGTGTTCTCAAAATAAAGAAAATAGCTAGACTCAGCACCTGTGTGCATGAGAGAGTATGTTTAAGGACCAAGTTTTTAGAGACCTTGATCCAGCCCCTAAGGTCCCCATCCTGCAAACACTTATAAATGTGAGTAGCACTACTGAATTCTATGGGACAACTGGATAGTGTAATGTTAGTCACGTGCATACAAGCTTGCAGGACTGCCACTCATGTTAACACCTGGAATTTTGAGTTCATTTGCATATGCAAAACCCAAGTTTGCTTGCACTAATCATGTTCTAAGCATTCCATTTGTGCACTCCAGTGGGCTCAGCATGCACCAATGAACACATACTCAGAAAGCTACGGGTGTAGATTTAAAGGCATTGATTAAAACGTGGCTCAAAACACAAACCTGAAAATGATGAAAGGGAAAAAAAAGCAAGGTAAAAAGCTCAGATTCCGCGTTATTAACCAAATACACATACAAATAAAAATATTTTAAAGCAAGAAATTTGAAAATGTCTTTCACTGTCGGTAACCGTGAAGACTTGAGTTTGAGGTCTAGCCCTTATGGAAGAGTTTTCTAGAATTTAATAGGAAACTAAAAGAAATTATTCTAGGATTTACTAGAAAATGGAAGCATTAATTTACTAGAGAATTATTTCCTTCCTGTAGCTACATAATTCTATAGCAAGGAGATAATTATCTATCAAATTCTATAAAATTACTAAAAGAACTTTTTAAAAATATCGTAATTTTTCCATAAGGATTTGTTTCCCCTGAAACAATTGATGGCATTACTAGCTACATTGGGAGTTGAATGCACTCAGCGGTTCCCAGTAGCAAGCTGCCCAGCACCTTGCAAGTGGTGGCCCTAAAATGGAATAAGGAAGCCAGCATTGTCAGTAATTGTCGTGAACGGAACACGGAGTTCTGGTGTTCCTGGGTAAAAGCTATGCAGTTTGGCTAAAACTTCCATATTTTGGTGTCCAAGTCAAGCACCTAAATCTAGATTTAATACTTAGACCAAGGAGGGCCTGTTTTTGCTGTGCTCCTGTAACTCCAAATTCCTGTAGGCCCAGCCCAGGACTTTACTACAAAACTTGCTAGATGATAACACAATTGGGGCACTATCAGATTAAAAGACAATATCCCAACATGACACCCTTATAGTATAGACTGGGCCTAGCTCGGCTCATGCTCATTATGTGCTCTGCTCGCTCTACTTCTAGCTCAAATTGCACCAAATGTGTGTCCCGAGCAAACCTTGTACCAGTATTATAATTGGACAATCTAGAAAGCTAGAGAATTCAGTCTGTGCATTTTTTCCTGCAATAAAAAAAAAAAAGATTCTCAAGGTCCGGTTTCTACTTTTCTTCCTCCCCTTGTCCATATCCCCTGGCAATACAGTCTAGTAATCTGGAAATTGTCACTTGAGCTCAATGTATATATTCACCACTGAATATTTTCAGTATTCACTTCAGTTACTTCACAGATTATTTTTAAAAAAGGATACCAACTTCAAGTGGAAATGGAAAACTATTAGGA
Source organism: Terrapene triunguis (assembly GCF_002925995.2). Lineage (NCBI taxonomy): Eukaryota > Metazoa > Chordata > Testudines > Emydidae > Terrapene > Terrapene triunguis. Next base: position 5,764,788 of record NW_020664420.1, on the reverse strand, counting down.
AACAATTGTCCTTTGCTCTTGCAGTTTTTAATGGGGTTAAGATCTTCTGAAGTTTAGGGGAACCTATGCGCACACACAAACATTCAGCTCTATACATGGGACTTTAATGCTAGCAAGGGACAAGCCCCAAAATCTACACATGTCAAGTTGAGAATGCACAAGACTCTGGAATTACTGCTGCTTACTTAGGCAGTGTAACTTTCATCATCTCAATATATTCTGTTTGTTTCTCCTACTCACATGTTATCCGTGTTATCTTGCCTTAGAAGCTACATGCTGTAGAGGTCCAGTCCAGTTGCTGATTAGTACCCAGAACAGGAAACCCAGACCAAACAGGAAGCACAAGAGACAGTCACTCAGACCTAAATGCAAACAATTTGATTAGCTAACCACTCATCCCATTAGCGAGTTAGCACTGGATTTATTCCTACAGTCCATGGATTGCCCCAGATTAACAACCCTTTCATATTGTACCCTAGAGCTGGCCAAATAATTGGTTTTTCAGTTCAGCCAGCAATCTGAAAAAACTAGGAAAATATTCGGTTCAGTTCTGAAAGTGTTCGGAATTTGTCAGCAAACTGGAAAAGTCTGTTTCAGGCCCAGCAAACGAGGCTTGTTTGTGCCCATTTGTCCCCCTTTATAACCTTTCGTTCACAGGTTAGGGCACTCACCTGGAGACCCAGCTTTGCATCAGGCAGAGAGAAGATTTGAATCCACATCTCCTATCTCCCAGGTGAGTGTCTTAATTGCCATGATAGACTAGCTCTCTCTCTCTCTCTCTGGCCCAATGAGTATTCAAGCATGGCGACAAAAACAGCTTCAATAGGAGAAAGTGAGAACGCTCATCCCCAGAATCATCTATGGCCTCATGATTTGGATGGTCACTTGTGAGAGAGGAGTTCTGTGTTCAAGTCTCCCAGTGGGTATTTAAAGCTTGGTATTATGCATCGCAGGGAAGTGCCCTAACCACTAGGATTTAAAGGGGAACAGGTGGGTGGATGGACATGCACAAATACACATGGTTTGCTGGCCCTAAAAAAACCTTTTCCCTGGCAGATACTATCACATCAAATTCATGAATAATTTCAGGTCAACCGAAACTGCATTTTTCAAAAAAATTTGCCCAGCTCCACTGCATGCTTCCCAGCACTTCAGAGAAGTTAATTACAAACAAAATATGATGTACAAACTCAGGGCCAGAGTCAAATTAGCACTTAAGCATGTGCTTATGTCCATCCCTACTCAGGATACCTTTTAAGTACATGCTTAACTTTAAACATGTGCTTAAATTCCTTTGATTCCAATATGACTTACGCACACACTTAAAGTCACCATGTGCTTAATAAGTATTGCCCTGAATGGGAATGCTTTCCTGAATCAGGGCCAGGATGAAACCAGAAGATTTTCTTCTCCCTCAACCCCACCCTCCCAAAACACCTATCGGAACTGATCAGAACAAAATCAGGAAACTCAGAGGCACATGATTTTTAAGACCTCATAAAAGATTTGGGTTCATACTCAGTTCTGGGTGAAAGTTCAGGATACATCTTATTGAATGCAAACATACCCACCCATCCTTAAATATAATGAATGACTTGTGGAATATGTAGCCACAACAGAATTAGTTCAGTCTGGAATTTCAGCCTTAATTTTGAATTTCTTAGCTTTCCTTCCTCACCCCATCAGGGATGGTACTTGGTCCTGCTGTGAAGGCAGGGGACTGGATGCGATGACCTTTCAAGGTCCCTTCCAATTCTATGAGATAGGTACCCCCTCGGTTTCCATTAACAACACTTCTTTGCACTTGCACTGCTGTATATGGCACCTTCCAGCCATGTATCCAAGAGGACTTTACTTATTTTAAAAGGACTCTCCAGATTAAAATCATGCGCGTGATTCCCATTTGTACAATATGATGGGGGCTAATTTAGCTACAACGAATCAGGAAAAAGATCTTGGAGTCATTGTGTCCAGTTCTCTGAAGACGTCCACGCAGTGTGCAGAGGCAGTCAAAAAAGCAAACAGGATGTTAGGAATCATTAAAAAGGGGATAGAGAATAAGACGGAGAATATATTATTGCCCTTATATAAATAGATGGTACACTCATATCTTGAATACTGCATACAGATGTGGTCTCCTCATCTCAAAAAAGATATACTGGCACTAGAAAAAGTTCAGAGAAGGTCAACTAAAATGATTAGGCGTTTGGAACGGGTCCCATATGAGGAGAGATTAAAGAGGCTAGGACTTTTCAGCTTGGAAAAGAGGAGACTAAGGGGGGATATGATAGAGATATATAAAATCATGAGTGATGTGGAGAAAGTAGATAAGGAAAAGTTATTTACTTGTTCCCATAATATAGGAACTAGGGGCCACCAAATGAAATTAATGGGCAGCAGGTTTTAAACAAATAAAAGGAAGTTCGTCTTCACCCAGCGCACAGTCAACTTGTGGATCTTCTTGCCTGAGGAGGTTGTGAAGGCTAGGACTATAACAGTGTTTAAAAGAGAACTGGATAAATTCATGGTGGTTAAGTCCATTAATGGCTATTAGCCAGGATGGGTAAGGAATGGTGTCCCTAGCCTCTGTTTGTCAGAGGCTGGAGATGGATGGCAGGAGAGAGATCACCTGATCATTACCTGTTAGGTTCACTCCCTCTGGGGGACCTGGCATTGGCCACTGTCGGTAGACAGGATACTGTGCTAGATGGACCTTTGGTCTGACCCAGTACGGCCATTCTTATGTTCTTATGCTAAAGCCTCTGATCTGGGGATAGCAGCAGTCGGTCTGCAGATAGCCAGACTAGGGAAAGTTGTGCCTCTCTGCCTTCAGGAGCAGCCTGCTTTGTCTCTGGTTTTGGGGTTTTGTATGTTACCGTTCTGAATTCTAAGTGTTACATTGCAAGCTTCCAGCAAAAGTATAGTATGTTTTTATCTAACTTTTCTTTCTGTGCCCCATGAACATAACAAAGGAGACCTAGAACCCACATTTACCAGTAGGTTACACTAGGTCAGTGGAAATAAAGTGGCCACTTTCAATATTGTTTCTAGTTATTTTCACCTCCCAGTTCTCCGACACTGTCAAACAAAATAGCATTATGGAGTCAAAGCAATGCAGGAGACCAAACAAATACATTTTCTCATTGACATTTAAATGAAAAAAAAGAAAATATTTCTAATATTAGAATTAGTAGTATTTACGTTATTTGTATAGACTTAAGATGTTTGGCTTGGTTAGCCTAACAAAACAAAGGCCATGGGGAAATATGATTGCTTTCTATAAATACATCCGAGGACTTTATACCAGGAAGGCAGAGGAGTTGTTTAAGTGAAGCACCAATGTGGACACAAGAATAAATGGACATGAACTGGCCATCAACAGGTTTAGGCTTGAAATTAGACAAAGGTTTCTAACAATCAGAGTGAAGTTCTGGAATAGCCTTCCAAGCGGAGTAGTGGGGCAAAATTTCTGTTTTGAGACTAAGCGGGATAAGTTGATGGAGAGGATGGTATGATGAGGTTGCCTACAATTGCATCAGTGATTAGCAAATATCTCCAATGGGCAGAGACGGGACATTAGAGGGGAGGGCTCTGAGTTACTACAGAGAATTTTTGCCCAGGTGTCTGGCTGATCTCACCCACATGCTCAGAGTCTCACTGATCGTCATATTTGGAGTTGGGAAAAATTTTCCCCCCAGGTCAGATTGCCAGAGACCCTGGGGTTGTTTTGCCTTCCTCTGTAGCCTGGGGACGAGGTTGCTTGCTGATTTGAACTAGAACAAATGGTGGATGCTCTGTATATTGAAGTCTCTAAATCAAAATCTGAGAACTTCAGTAACTCAGCCAGAGGTTATGTGCCTAGTACTGGAGAGGGTGAGGTTCTGTGATGTGAGATGCACAGGAGGTCAGACTAGATGATCCATGATTGACCCTTCTAGCCTTAAAGTCTATCAGACTAAATTTTGAGTCTGTCAATATCCTTTTAAAAATTCTTTAATTTCTGCTCTCTACTATTTATAAAGGAAATAGCATTAACAAACACAATAATTAAGATGTACACAATATAAACGCTAATCTTCTAACATGTCAAGAATTTTTATCCCTTACTGAATCAATAGGAATTATTAAAGCAGACATTTTAAGACCTTTAAAAATCAACTCTCAAAACATGCACTAAACAATCATATCATTAGCAAAAAAAAGTGAAGAATTCATGTTATACTGTTTCATACTCATTGTCTCCGGTGAAAAAATGGTGTTCAAAATGGCATAATTTATAAGGCCGATCCATGTATGTTGAATAATTAAGTTGACTTTGTCTAGCAGGTTACATTCCATGAACTTTTTGAGGAAAGAATTTAGTAGAATGGAGCTGTTCCTTCCAAGTTATCAGTAATCGTCCCATAGCAACACTATGGGATACCCACAAAAGCTCTCAAAATGATCAATTTCCATAGCTAATAAAAATCACACATGCTACAGTAATAATCATAAGAAGAGAAGTAAATTTTAGGTTTCTAATTTTTGAAAAATCACTGACAAAGTTGTGTTGACACGAAAAAAAGCTGCATATGCATTTAGAAATAATTTTCTACAATGTAACAGTGTTGCAAATAAGCACTGCGATAAAAGTGAAGGCAATTTCAATGTCAGTTTAAGCAAAGTAAAGAAAAGAGAAGAGAAATTACTTACTAAAATTCTGCAAGACAAATAGGAGTACAAAAATCATTAGAGGGATACAACTTACCCCACAGCTGGTTTACTCACTTTAACAATCAGAGTTCATGAAGTAATTTATATATCTGGAAACAGCCGACTGTTGGCATTAGAGAGCTATTACTTGGAAGGCCATTAAGAAAAGATGGCAAACTTTAAAACATTTTGTGGCAGACATAAAGTAAATGACGTTTTGCATTGCATCAACAATGGGTTTCAAATGCTCTAATGTTGGATTGCTCAATGTTCATGTTAACAGCTTGTTCTACTTGAACAGCCAGAGAATAAGGCTGGATGTTAATAAGTATGGGGTTGCTCTTGCTTCTTTAAAATCTTGTCCTCCCATTAAATGAATTGATGGACATTTCTCAAATGCCCATAGAGTTTATACAGCATCTGACTCAGACTTTCAATTGATGTAAATCAGCAAAGCGCCATTGAAGTTGATGTGGCTACACCAATTTACATAGCTGACCATTTGTACCCACATTTTCTATGATATCCTAGCATGGACTAAAGTTCTGCACGGGTGATTCTCCATCTTGCTTAATGTGAATTTCCTCCTTTTTGACAATAAAGGGAGGTTAAAATTTTACAAGTTTTATATACTCAGGAAATATTTATGAGGGTTTAAGTCTGATCGGAGATAAGAAGCACTCATGCACCTGCTTTTCCTAGCATAAATTGGTCTTAAAAAAATTATTGACTGCCTCACAGGTTTGTAGATTAGCATAGACTATAGTCAAAGGGCACCCAGAAGATGAAAGTTCCAAAGCTGGGTCTATAGGAAGTCAAATACAATTGCCAAGGTCTCTCTTGCCTTAGGGATGGGAAGAGTAAAGAGATATTTTAGTATCCAATGGACAAAACTTTCTGTCAACCATTGGTGTAATTTTATAGGTATATCTTATTTCATAATAGACAATGAAGCATGTACATACGCTGAAGAAAGTGACTGTGGTCTAGTGATTAGAACAGGGGAACTAGGAGCCTAGACTCCTGGGTACTACTTCTATCTCAGCCACTGGCTCACTGTATTGCTTTGCAAAAGTTACTTAAGAACTGACCCTGCACCTGTCAAAGTTGAGAGAGTTTAACATTGGCATCAAAGTGAGCAGTGTCATGGCCCTAACCTCAACACGTCCCATTTTACTCATCTCCAAAACAGGTACTTACCCATTTCCAAAGGGGTTTTGAAGCTTAAATCAGTTGAATTAATTAATGTTTCTAAAACACTTTGCGATGCTTGGATGGAGAGGGACAACACATTCTCTTGTAAAAAGAATTTAATTTGCAATACAGTGTTCACTCCAAGTAAAGAGTGAAATTAATCACTAGTTAAAATAGCACACTCAGTATTGTAATAGTGCTCAAAAGCAACAGTGCTGCTAGGAGTCCCTCATAACTTCCATTATAAATTCAGATAAAGTTTGGAGAAAGCTCTATAGGTGCCCTGAGTCAGAATCTATACTCTGAATCACTATGCTGGGTGGTTGGCTCGAGAGGGCCAGGGACAAGTAGAAGCTGTTATAAAGTTGTGTGAGCTGAAAATAGTGCCAATGAAATTGGTTAGAACTCTTTTTTTATCTTATATTTTTGTACCTAAAAATGACATCATAGATTTTTTTTTAAAGGTGTAAAAGATAGAAATTGCTCCCAAAGTCAAAAATTTTGAAGGGTAAACGTGATCCAAGAGCAAACACAATTACAATGCAATTAATTTTACAACATGCCGTTCAGACAGCTATTTCCCAATCCAAAGCAATTACCGTGTAAACATTACACTAAGAAAGGGCAAGGGTAGGTAGGGAAAATAGATAAGGAGAGGCGTGAAACTGGCTGGCAAGAACAAAGAGCAGTGTGGGGAATTGATAGCTTACTGGTTGTATGTGGTGTATACAAAGTTGCCTGGAAAAAGTAGGTTTTGATCTTGTTTAGCGACAGCAAAGGCAGATCTCCAAGAGAGAAGAGGAGAGATTGGAGCCTTGAATGTGGGCAGGCCTGGACTGATAGGAGAAGCAAGTGCAGGCATATGGCGAGATGCTACAATGGAAGCACGTGAGTATACCCAGGAAGTGGTTTGAAGACAATGGTCAAATTTAGCCATGATATAAGTGTAACTCCCTGGTGAGTGTGCATTATGGGCTCCCTCGGACGCTCACCTGGGGTTACGTAAGCAAAGCTAAGTCAATAGAGATGCAACAGCCAGGCAAGCTTTGGCCAAAGGAGTGCAAGTATGTAGTGTGCACAGATGTAAATGGGGAGCCAATGGAGGACTTTTATGTTGGGATTTATGTGGTTACCTTTGCATTCAGGAGTGGGGAGGAGTGCTGCAGAGACAGGAGAGATCGGGAGACCACAGATAAGAAGCTTGTAATCAATTGTAAGCCCTTGTGAAAGCAGGACCCCTGAGAGATCCTTAGCTATAGAACTGATTGATATTTGGGAGTGGGGTTTACAACAAATGCACAGGAGCAGGGATTGTCTCTTCATTCCACTTAGCTGGGGCTCTCGTCCAGCATTGGGGCTCCTAGGTGCTACCACCAAACGAAAACTAATAAATAATAACAACTGTACGATATGCTACAGCATTGTTTTCTTTTGCTTGAGGTATAAATGTCCAGAACATGATAAAAGACAGGGTGACTGTGTGGAAGAGCTTAGAGTCTAAATTAAACAAATGAGATGCGAAGGATAAGAAGCTGAAGTACCAGAAGGTGAGTGGAGGGGTCAGTAAGGATGGGTAGATACAAAATGTGTATCTTCAGCACCAAGAACTAGTCTTCATGTTCAATGTCTCTAACATATCATATGTATTTATAACATGGCCATTTCCACGGTACCCGTGCTCAGATTCAGTAACACAGTAAGGAGGATTCCTGGGAAACAACTCCAGAATTCATCTGCATCTTACTGTCAGATGCTTGGAATATCTATTGAATTAGAAGAGGAATGGCTGGTGGTTTGTCATTTCTTTTAGAAAGGTACAGTGAGTGACATCTCTATTAGAGCTGCAGACACGGTGAAGTATATGATATTTGCAATGACAAACTATCTGCTGGGAAGAAAAATCACTTGCTTGTTGTGCACATCTGATCTGCTAATTACACACATGCTGTGGAAAAGGAAGGGGTGTTCCCCAACAGAGCATGCCTGCAGCAGGATTATACTTTGAAATGATACAAATGTAGGGCTGGAAAGGACCTCAAGAGGTCATCTAGTCCATCCCCATGCTGAGGTAATATCAAATAAACCTGGACTATCCCCAACAGGTGTTTGTCTAACCTGTTCTTAAAAACCTCCAATGATGGCAATTCCACAACCTCCTTTGTTAACCTATTCCAATATTTAGTTATCCACAGGGTTAGAAAGTTTTTCCCAATATTTAACCAAAATTTCACTTGCTGTAGTTTAAGCCCATTCATTCTTGTTCTACTTTCAGTGGATGCAGAGAACAATTGATCATTGTCATCATATTTAAAGACTGTTATCAAGTCCCTCTAAGTCTCCTTTTCTCATACCCAGTTTTTTAAACCTTTCCTCAAAGGTCAGGTTTTTCTAAAACTTTTTATCATTTTTGTTGCTATCCTCTTGACTCTCTTCAATTTGTCCACACCTTTCTTAAAGTATGGTGACCAAAATTGAACACAATACTCCAAGTGGGGCCTCGCCAGTGCTGAGTGGAGTGGGACAATTTCGTCCCGTGCCTTATATATGACACCTCTGTTGTTACACCCCAGAATGATATTAGACTTTTTCACAAATGCATCACACTGATGCTCATATTCAATTTGTGATCCGCTATAAACCCCAAATCCTTTTCAACAGTACTGCTGCCTAGCTAGTCATTTCCCATTTTGTATTTGTGCATTTGATTTTTTTCTTCCTAAGTGTAAGACTTTGTACTTGTCTTAATTGAATTTCATTCTATTGATTATAAACCAATTCTACAACTGATCACGGTCATTTTGATTCTAATCCTATCCACCAAAGTGCTTGTAACCCCTCCCAGCTTGGTGTCATCTGCAAATTTTATAAGCATACTCTCCACGCCATTATTCAAGTAATTAATGAAAATATTGAATAGTACCAGACCCAGGACTGACCCCTGCAGGACCCCACTAGATACATCCTCCCTGTTTGAGAGCAAACCATTGATAACTATTCTTTGGAGTATGGTTTTTTTAATCAGTTGTGCATCCACTTTATAATAATTTCATCTAGACCAAAAGTTTTACTAAAATCAAAATAAATCACTTCTACTCCTACCCCACCCCCAACATCCAGTAGGCCAGTCACCCTATCAAAGAAGGAAATTAGGTTAGTCTGGCATGATTTGTTCTTGACAAATCCATGTTGGCCATTACTTATTGGCCTATTATCATCTAGGTGCTGACAAATTGATTGTTTATGTGACAAAGTTCCTCCTCTATCTTGGTGGGTCCTGCGCTTATTGGCGGATTTTCTTGCCTCAGAGATTCACCATGTGGGTTGGGGAACAGCCCAGAGACCTTCCCCTCTGGAAGAACCCACAGTCTAGGTCAATTGGCAGGTTTGGGGGGAACCCGGGCCCGCCCTCTACTCCGGGTTCCAGCCCAGGGTCCTGTGGACTGCAGCTGTCTATAGTGCCTCCTGTAACAGCTGCATGACAGCTACAACTCCCTGGGCTACTTCCCCATGGCCTCCTCCAAACACCTTCCTTATTCTCACCACAGGACCTTCCTCCTGGTGTCTGATAACGCTTGTGCTCCTCAGTCCTCCAGCAGCACACCCTCTCACTCTCAGCTCCTTGCACCTCTTGCTCCCAGCTCCTCACACTCGCACCACAAACTGAAGTGAGCTCCTTTTAAAACCCAGGTGCCCTGATTAGTCTGCCTTAATTGATTCTAGCAGCTTTTTCTTAATTGGCTCCAGGTGTCCTAATTAGCCTGCCTGCCTTAACTGGTTCTAGCAGGTTCCTGATTACTCTAGTGCAGCCCCTGCTCTGGTCACTCAGGGAACAGAAAACTACTCATCCAATGACCAGTATATTTGCCCTCTACCAGACTCCTGTACCCCACTGGTCTGGGTCTGTCACATTTAATACTTTTTCCCATTATTTTTCCAGGTATCAAAGTTAGGCTGACTGGTCTATAATTCCCTGGTCCCTCTTTGTTCCCCTCTTTAGGACAGGTACTATGTATGCCCTTATCCGGTCCTCTAGGACCTCACCTATCCTCCATGAGTTCTCAAAGATAATCACTAATGGTTCCAAGATTGCTTCAGCTGGTTCTTTAAGTACCCTAGGGTGAATTTAATCAGCTTCTGCCAACTCAATTACATCTATCTTATATACATATTCTTTAACTGCTCTTTTCCTATTCTGCCTTGTGTTCCTGCTCCCTTGTTGTTAATATTAATTGTGTTAAGCATTGCACTGGTGCACAATACACTTGTTTCTGGTGCCAATGCCCACAAATTTGCATGAATTCCCATTTGGAGCATGGATTCTTTTGAAGAACCAACATTTCTGTATTGATACTAGACACGGGTCTGAGCAGCCAAATTCAGATCAGATCTGGACTTCCAACTCTCCAAAGGTATCCAGGTCTGAGAGGTTGGTTCAGCTCACAGATATAGGGGCCAGCTGTAAAATTCAGACCCTGGTTTGGAGTGGCTCCACTCTTCAGAGTTCATGTGTCTCAATGTTGGGTTTTGGTTGGAGCCCATTATACGGATACTGGTAGCAGCCAGCTGTGAAATTCAGAGCTGGGCTTCAATTCCAATCCTCCTGCTTCAAAAAGTAGGGGATGTTTCCAGTCTGGGGTATTGGTTCAGGCACATATCTAAAGGGAAACCAAGAACAGTCATTCTTACTGCTAGACAGACTCCCAACAGATGAAATAGGAGGGAGAGAAACACTGGGCACAACTATTATAGCAATTTATAGCAGGCCAGTTCCCAAGTCAGGATCTGCATTCATATGAACAGCAAGAGGACTGAAATAAAGATTGGGTTGGCACCCCGCTGAATCTTCAGTTCCATAGCAACCGCAAGGCCCTGCCAGGAGAGAAGGAAAAGATGGGACCATTCCTGCCTAACTCCAGACAGTTGGCCTGACAGTCAGGTTTTGGTGGGATTTCTCAGGTCAGTCTCCCAAACTTCAGGACTTCCAGTGCCACAGCTGTGAAAGTCACACTGGACAGAATAGAGAAGGCCTAGAGAGATGGCAGGCTGCAAAGAAGAGAGGTCTGATGTCCCACTGTTGGCTGGAATCAAGTCCGGGAAATATATTTTTCTCCTGACTGAAAAGATATGTACTTTACTTTTTGCTGCTGCTGCTTTTTTGCTTTTTTTTTTTAACCTTCCTCCCCCCCCACCCCCCTTCCCATTCCCCTTCTCCTTCATCTCACAAAGAGAGGCCTTAGGGGCAGGGCTGCCTGGAGCAGAGGTAGGTGGAAATCCCAGGTTTCTGAATTTCCCACACAGGTGTGGATGGCAATTTCAGAGCGTCCCAGCAGGCAGACTGGCAGCTTTAAGCTGGAAGAAATGTGTCACACTTGACACTCATATTCCTCCTGAGAGCAGGGTTCTTTTATTCTATAGAAAACAGAGTGAAACAATGCTCATTGTGGGATCAGCAGGCAGGGCAAGCAGACATAAAATGCCTCCTCCTGCTTCCCAGCAACAGTCACTATGGCCAGGGATCATCTAAAAATTACAAATCTCCCACTGAAAATATTTCACACATTTTCCATTATTTGGATTGGCTTTGGCCACAACAGTGTTGCTTGAAGAAGCAGAGCCCGGTTTAAACGATTTGTTCTGTTCTTAATGTGAAAAGGCTTCATCCAACTGTCTTGCTACCTTTCATGCAAGTTTTCCTGGTTGGCCTGTATCTAAACTCAAACAGTGAAGGTTAAACACAAACCTAACCATTAAGAATTAGCCCGAATCTAAGAATACAAAGTTGTTTGGTCTCTCCCTGACTTTTACTAACTTCATAACGGGTCTCCCAACACAGCTCAGGTCCCTTTCTATCACTAGCAATCTCCGCAGCATAATGGGCCTTACAGACACAGAATCTAACAACATACCACCAACCCAGGAGCAAATCCAGATGTGAAAGCAACCTTGGTTCAAATTTTTTTGTGTATGATTTTTTTAAGCACATTTTACCGACGTTTTTCATGTACTCTTTTCTGTTTTCAAAATGAGAAGAAAATATATATATATATATATATATATATATTAGTCACATAGTTTTCCTGCAAAAAATCATTTTCAAAATTTAAAAACATTTATTTTTTTAAAAAACCTAGTATTTTTACTGGCATTATCCATTGTTTTCAAAATAAATTACTTTTTTGTGAAAAGTTTTTATGGTGAAAAATGCATTTACGCACCCACAAAAAATATTGAAAATATGTAACTGATTCTATCCCTCCCATTACCTGTGTCTTTCTGATGAAATTTAATGTTATTCCCCTCAATGTATGTGGTGGGTTAATCCCATCTCTTCCTCTTCTTCCAATCTCACCAGGTTCTGACATACATCTAGACCTGAATCCCATCCATTGACCTAACTGGGATAGAATGGGAACTACTGTACTGCACCTGTCCTTCCAAATAAACAACTCACTTAAATCTTGAACCAAACAGGTTTTGAGGTTTAAAAAGCTCAGTTCACAACTTGCTACTATTCATTGCCATGCACTTAAGGATACTGGGGTTCTGGCCAGGATCAAAATGGAAATGATGACATATTAAGAGAGAGACTATTCCCATGTAGGCCAAATGCTGAAGTCCTTGTGGTAATGTGCCCTTGGTTACATAGGCAGAACTCCCATTGAAGTGAGAGGTTCTCAGAATTGGGCGAGAGGTCTGTGCCACTCTCAGACTTAATGTCCTCACTGCGCTGCCGTAGCCTCCTCGCCCGATTTCTCAGCATCTGCCTCTGAAAAAGGTGGATGATAAGGTGCGAGGTGTTGACAACGGCCATAACTGCAGCGATGGTCGCAGCGGGCTCCATGCTCGCAGTGCTGTGGCGTCCGCACTGTCACTCACCAGAAAAGTGCGCGAACTGATTGCCTGCCGGCGCTTTCAGGGAGGGAGGGCGGGAGTGACAGTTGAATGACGGCAGTTACCCAAAACCACCCTCGACACATTTTTTTCCCCAGCAGGCATTGGGGGCTCGACCCAGAATTCCAATGGGCAGCGGGGACTGCGGGAACTGTGGGATAGCTGCCCACAGTGCACCGCTTCCAATGTCGACGCTTGCCCCGTTAGTGTGGACTCACAAAGTCGAATTACTGTTCTTAGTGTGGATACACACGTTCGACTTTGTAATATCGGTTCCACTAATTCGATTTAAGTAAAATCGAACTACTCTCGTAGTGTAGACATACCCTAAGACACAAATGCAGCTTTTATCTCCTTTCAAATGTTTATTTCCTCTCTCCCTCTTTTTATCATTCATCTCAATGGCCAAAGGGTTATAGGAAATCAATTATGGAGAGAACGCTGGAGTGGAGGTTACTTTCCTTTGGAGCTGCTGCCTTTACCATGCATGGAGCAGAAAATGCTCACTCTGTCTTTATATTAACTCATATGGCTTCAATGATTTTTTGCTGTGGTTCTACACTATGTCTTGTCATTAGGGGCCTGAGTTCTTAGAAAAGAGGACGAAGTCTCCTTTGATCATGCTGTCCTAGCAGACATTGATTTCAGAGACTCATGCAAAAATTGATTTCAGTGGTTCATGTTTGCTTTGATAACACCCAGAGGTCCTCGTTGAGAGTCAGGGCTCCATTGTGCTTGGCGTTGTACTAATACATATGAAGTCCCTTTCTGCCCCCCCTTGAAGAACTGTCTAAAATCCATGATTTAACAAAAACTGTCTTAAAGTTCCAGAGGGGTAGCCGCGTTAGTCTGAATCTGTAAAAAGCAACAGAGGGTCCTGTGGCACCTTTAAGACTAACAGAAGTATTGGAGCATAAGCTCGCATCTGATGAAGTGGGCATTCACCCACGAAAGCTTATGCTCCAATACTTCTGTTAGTCTTAAAGGTGCCACAGGACCCTCTGTTGCTTTTGTCTTAAAGTTGGTCACCTTAACCATATTCCATTTAACCACTGCCTGGCTAGATGCAAACCTGATTTTCAAAGTCAGGAATGCAGCAGAACATGCAAAAATTCATGCACGATCACCAATACTGTGCACACAATCAGGCTTTTTCAAGTGAAAATGGCTAGCAATATGCATAAATGGCTATTTGCATACACAAATGTTTGCACATGCTTTCCGCACATACAGCCATGGAAATTGTACTTGCAAATCGGGAACCTAGTTGCAGGCAGTTGTGCATCTTACTTTTCAAATTAGACCCAGAAAATCAGTCTCTGGGTCATATTCTGTCATCTTGCTCACATTACATAGCACACCACTCCCCAAATAATGCTATTTACTTCAGTGGAAATGCTTGCAGAGTAAGGTACTTCTGAATGTGAGTATGGATTTCAGACTCAGGCTCTATGGGTGTATTTTATGAGATGGGCTTTGCAAACTTGCCAGCAAGAATCTGAAGGAAATTAACAACTTGAACTTACCACAAATATGCCTTCTCATAACAGGAATCATTTGGTCTGGACACAGAAATAGCACACTGGATGCAGTCCTTGCACTTATATAGGAGAGCAGTTTGAGCATCAAAACTGATGTTCAGCTCCTCTGAACCCAGTGGAGTATGGTCAACCCATCAGTCAGATCTCAGATCAGAAGGTTCCTTCTCTGTGTGTTTTCATTGGGACTACCTCTTACTGCTGAAACAGAACATTCTGTTAAGAAACGTAGCGGAGGTGGGAGTGGGCACAGGAGGGGTTTAGGGAAGGCTTATCTGGCCCTAATCCCAATCACAAAAATTTGAACCCAATTCTCCCAACTTCTATTCATGTGGAGTACTAACTTAGGGTACGTCTACACTATCCGCCGGATTGGCGGGTAGTGATCGATCTATCGGGAATCGATTTATCGCGTCTAGTGTAGATGCGATAAAATCAATCCCCGATCACTCTGCCGTCGACTCCGGAACTCCACCGCGGTGAGAAGCGGAAGCGGAGTCGACGGGGGAGCAGCAGTGGTCGACTCGCCGCCGTCCTCACAGCCAGGTAAATCGACCTAAGATACACCGACTTCAGCTACATTATTCGCGTAGCTGAGGTTGTGTATCTTAGGTCAACCCCCCCGCAGTGTAGACCTAGCCTTATTCTGAGAATAGCACCAGTGAAGTGGTTTATGGGAGATGGCAGTAAATTCCTGCCTATAGAATTGTGTTGGAAATAGAGTTTTGCTATTTCGCCCCCTTTATTTGCGGGGACCCAGGGTGAGGGGTCGGGGGAGAATTTCCTGCTGATCACCTTTGGTTGCATTGGTATTTGAGAGTGAGATTTTCAGAAACACCAAACTAACTTAGGAACAAAACCCCATCAGACAAAATAAAGTCAAAAGGGACCAGAACAGCAAATGGACACCTTTTTACACGCTGTTACAAACTACAAGATGCACATCAAAATACTTTCAGAATAAATTGCTCCTCTGTGTGGGAAGAAGAGCAGAACCAGGCCCTGGGAGGACAAGCTGTTAGAAGCCTTTAAAAAAAGATGGTGTTTAAAGTTATTATTTGCATTACTGTAGCACTGACGGTGAGGCCCTATTGTGCCAGGTGTTGGACAAACACAGAGTAAAAGAAAGTCCCTGTCCCAAACAGTCCCAAATAGGCAAACAGAGGTTGGGAGGGAGAAAAAAAGCAAATAGAGGCAAAGCATTAGTATAAGATCACACACAGCAGGAATAGAACCTATGATTCTAGCCTTGTGCCTTATCCACTAGACATCACTGCCATCCTGTTAAGGTAGAAATACTGGACCCCACATTTAGAACCTTTTAAGCTCAAAGCCCGGGGTTTCATTTTGTTTTATATATTCAATAAACCAGAGCATCATTTATCCCCTCTTCCATGACTTAATTTTGGTCCTTGGCTTTAATCTCTCTAGTGTATTGATATTATTCATTGTACTAGATCCCCGCTCTGCAGAAAATGAATTCATCCCTGCAAGGATACCCATTTCAAGTGGCAGAGTGTGAATGAAAGATCTTAAGAATAAGGACTCTACTTATTGTAGCAAGGTTTTAGTGTGTCATCCACTAGACAAATAAATTATTGTCATGCACACTTATCCACTGTGCCATCAAGGGATATGCAGCTCCTTGAAAGAAAGGTTTGATGACCAGTGCCACTTATTTGTATGAAAAGGATGGCGTTGTTGATGTGAGCAAGCCATGCAGAATTTATGCAAAGACTACGATGCATGGAGTAAAAAATCCCAGATGTTTCCCCCAAGGTAAATTGCATGCTACTCTCGATCCACATACTGCCATAAAGACTCTCTCTCTGCATTCTATTACAGCAGCACTTAGAGATCCTAAACACATTATACAGACTGATGCTTGATCTACACTACCAACTTATGTCAGTATAATTACGTTGACTGTCCACCCCCCCGAGCAACATAGTTATACCGAAACTAACCTCTGTTGTAGATAGCTCTCTGTGGTGGATCACAACCTCAACATGAGTCAGCAATGCAGTGGTGTTGCAAAAAAAAGCAAATGCAATTTTAGGTTGTATTAACAGAGGCATAGCATGCTGGTTAGGTCTCAGCTGGAGTACTGTGTCCAGTTTTGGTCACCAATATATAGAAGGGATATAGAGAAACTGGAAAGGATCCAGAGGCGAGTAACAAAGATGATCAAAGGGATGGAATGCAAGCCATGTGAACAAAGACTGAAGGAACTGTGTATGTTTAGTTTGGAAAAGAGGCGATTAAGGGAGGATATGATTGCGGACTTCAGACACTTGAAAGGCTGCCAGAATAAAGATGGAGAAAAGTTTTTCTTTCTTGCCACAGAGGGCAGGATAAGAGGCAATGGGTTCAAACTACAGGATAACAGATTTAGGTTCAATTTCAGGAAAAGCTTCCTAGCTGTAAGAACAGTAGGACAATGTAACAGACGCCTTGGGAGGTTGTGGAAGCTCCTTCACTGGAGGTTTTCAAAATGAGGCTGGATACCATTGGTCTTGGATGGTTTAGACACAACAACTCCTGCATCTTGGCAAGGTGGTTAGAACTAGAAGACCCTTGCAGTCCCTTCTAACATTATGATTCTATATTGATGGGAGGGCTTCTCCTATCAACATAGCTACCGCCTCTCGGGGAGATGGAGTACCTACACCGACAGGATAAGCTCTCCCATCGGCATAGGTAACATCTTCACTCAGTGCTACAGTGGTGCTGTAAGTGTAGACGAGTCCATAGATAGTCGTCATCATCAGACACACATAGTCAACTACGGACTGTGCACCAGTTAGGGTGACCACAGGTGATGGAGTCACACCAGGCATCATGCTGTAATGTTCCCAGACCTGGCTCAATCCTGTGAATCCACAAATCTTCAGGGCAGCCTGGTGGGTGGTACCTGGTAAGGTCGGGGAATGCGCCCCTTCATGTGTTGATAGAGAGTTTGAGAGCACATTGTGCTGGGTTGTTTTGAGCCATCCTGGCAACATGGCCAAAGAGCATGCAATGCCTTTTTGAATAAAATAAATGACTGAAGGAAGGGGTGTGTGATGTTTCACTCCATATTCTTTATTAAAATATGCTTCTGATCTGAATATGACATAACTGAGATATATGTTATGCAAAATAGTTCATGTGAGATATCATTGGAAAGGTTATGATTTACTGAATGCGATTATCCCATGTGTATGCCTGTATCATTTCTGTATCTGAAGTTAGGAATATTAACAATGTATCTGTATTTCAAATGTGTTACTTTGGGTGGCACCCCAACAGGGCTTCAGGTACCACAATGGGAAAGTCAGACAGGGCTAATGGGCCACTATCAGAGACAATGGACTGTGAAAGAGCTTAGTCTTCCTGTGGATGCTGGAGACAGTCTATAAGCAATGCCTGTCACAGCCCTGCAGAGACATGGGTCCGAGTCACCTGGTATTAGATACCCCTCATCCCCTTTTGGAATGCCAGTGATTTTCCACTACAAGCCAAGGGGTTCCCGCCTTACACAAGAGCTATATAAGGCAGGGCAGTAACATCATTGTGGTTCTCCTCTGCCTCCCCACCCAAAGAGACACTGAAAAAACACCTGGAAGCAAGAACTGAAATGAGGGGAGAAGGGTTGAACCCACGCTGGAAGGGCATCTAGCTTGTGAGTAATAATAACTGAGGTCTCAAGAGGAAGACCAGTGCAGCTGCCTTTCAAGACTTTCTGTAATCGGCCTGCAACAATATCTAGGGTGAGAAATACTATTTTGTAACCAATTTCTTTAGTGAAACTAGCTTAGTTTGCGTGTTTGTTTTCATTTGCTTAGTAATCTGCTTTGTTCTGTCTGTTATCTCTTATATTCACTTAAAATCCACCTTTGGTAGTTAATAAACTTATTTCTTGTTTATAATAAAACCCAGTGTATGCAATTTCTAACTTGGGGGGGGACAAGAAGTGTGCACATCTCTCTTCACATTGAGGAAGAGGGGGGATTTTTATGAGCTTGCGCTGTGCAGATTTTTCTCTTCAGAGCAAGGCAGTATTATTTAGGGTTTATCTCCCAAAAGGAGTGTGCACGTGAGGGCTGGGGGTGTCCTCTCACACAGAGCTGACTTCAGTCTGTTTCTGCAGTGGGGTGCGGCCCTACCTGTTTGGGTGCGCGTGCTGCAAGAGGCTGGAGAGCCTAATTCAGCAAAGCAGGGCGAGGAAACCCAGGCCGATTGAGCAGGGGAGGCTCAGTGAAATCCCAGTACATCAGGTGGCATCCCAGAAGCGGGGTCTAACCCATCACAGCCTGATCTTTGTGAGACTGCGACACTTTGCACAAAGTCAAACCACTTTATGCTGACAGCGCATATGGAATGTCACTCCAAGTCTGCCTGTAAGAGAGTCCAGGTTTCTGACTAGTGTAGCAATACAGTAGTACACAGATTTGATAGATCCTGAAATTTGTCTAAGAGCAAAGACCTTTTTTGTGTCCATAAGCAAGACTTGGGCTTGATGAAGGAGGTGGCAAGACCTATTTGTTGAAGAACGTCTGGTTTGCTGTGACCATTTGAACTCTCCCTGCAGACTAGGTAGATGAACTCACCAAGACTCTCCATGGTACTTTCTTGACCCCACCTGCATGGGGGGTTCTGGTGGCACTGTTACGAGGTTCTGTACCTTGGTCTTCTGCCATGAGATGTTCAATCCCATAGTGTGGGCGGTGTCTTGGAGACGTAGGCAGGCAGGGCTGAAACCCTCTCACATAGCTTCCAATAGCTTACAGTCCTAGGGCCCAGTGCAAAGCCCATTGAGGTTAGTGGGTGTCTTCCCACAGACATCAATGAGTTTAGATTAGTCTCATAGTTCAGGACAAGACAGAACAGATGGATGCGCCAAATGGGAATGGGGTCAGGAGAAGGAGGAAAAGAAGAAGAGTGCATAGACTTCCCGTGGATGCAATTTGTAGGTGTAGCAGCGTGGATATACAGAGGAAGGGCGCTGGTTAATGGAGAACAATAAGAAGATTGATGGTTAGGCAGCTGTTGTGCTCTGCCCACTGCTTATTACACTCAGAAGAACTGTCTCGTGGTTACTTTGTACCCACCCTGGTTCCCACAGTCTATTTTCTCCACCTGTTGTCTCTTGTCTTAGACTGTAAGAACTTTGGAGTAGGGACTACAGTATTCCTTCCATCTGCGTGCAGTGCACATGCGGCCCTGATCCTGATCCAAAACACAGATAAAAACAGTAGTCTCAACTGGCCACCTGCTTTGCCAGCATCTGCTGACAATGTCCTATAAAATGAAAGACAATGACTGCTATAATACATTTAACCCAGACGTTTATCAGAGTGTTTGGGGAAAGCATCATTTATCAGGGCCACTTAAGAGTTAATGAAGTAGGTTTACTAATCTGCATCTGAGAGAAGGAAGCCTTGGCTACATATTCCTTGGCAGCCACCCTTGTATCTGTGTGTTTTAAACTAACCTCATAAAATCACTTGTCAGAGAAGTCCTTTCTCTTCCTGTCTGAAACAGGCACAGCCTAAACCTTCTTAAGCCACCCCTAGATAATCTCACTCAGCAAAACTCCCTTTCAGCCCCATTTAAGATTCCTCAATTCTTTTTCCTGCATGCTGCTTTAGACAGCGAGACAGAAATGTGGTGAGCTGCTGGCCAATTTTCATGCCAAGACTTGTGAGACAAGCTTTTAAAGTCTAAGGTTACTTGCAAAGCACCATGGGAGGTATATGAATGAGGCTCCTGAAACATCCTGTAGGTTTGAATGATTTTGGAGACTCTCTCATGCGAGAGGCTGTGTGAGTGTGTGTGTGTGTGTGTGTGTGTGTGTGTGTGTGTGTGAGGATTTTTTGCTACAAAAGCGGTCTCTGAAGTTGCTCTGTGCATGTCACAGAAAATGAATTCACTGAAAAACTCTTGTGGTTTTTCTCCTTGACCTGGAACCTTTCAAAAGTGTTTGGGAAAGGCCATGAAAGAATGTGCCTGGCTGGAACTTTCCAAAAAGTGAAATGAGAGACGCTCCATACTCCCATACATGTGAGGAAAGCGTACTCCAAGGGGGGAAAGCAATATATAATGCATAGCCCTCCTGGAGGAGATAAAATTCATTTTAATTAATGGAGACCTCAAAAATCAGAAGCAAAGGACATTAATCATCTAGTCGACTTTCCATGGTGTTGGCATTACCCACTAGCCCATGCTCCTTAATGACTCAATTTACAATGTGTAACATTTAACGGCAGTGACAGTTCTAGGACCCGAGTTATAAAACTGCTGCCAATAGAACATGCTGGGCTCTGTCATTAAATCAATGAATTTGTTCCCTTTCTATTACCTAAAGGTTGCTTACAGAATGCTTTTTTGACAGGGGAAAAAATGCTACAATTGCCTTTCTCCTTTCATTGTTGGTGTTAACTTGCGAAAGCACAATGGGACTGACGCAAACAGGACTGAAGCATTCCTCAAACCACAGAATTGTGTAAAGGTGCAAGGTGACATCGGATACAACATGCCTGTCAAGCCAGGACCATGGGACTAATTCATTCTTGGTGTAATTCCATCTTCTTCAATGAAGCTAGCCCAGGAAAAAGGTTGACCCATTATTATTACTACTAATAATGCTCCTTCCTGCATCTCCAGCCTTAATTTTCATTCTTGGGAGGCATGTTCTGCATCACGGCTTAATTCCATCTTTGTTCCTTTCAACTATAATCCTCTTCCCATGCTGCCTTGAATTCCTAGAATCTCCTCCATGATCCTGGTCACCACATACGCCCCTCCTTCAAATCCCCCCACAAAACACACTTTTTCTTCAGCTCCTCCACACTAAACCCCTCCACACCAACTTCCGCCTCACTCCTCAAAAATCACCACGAAAGAGATTTTTTTAAAAGGAGCTAAAGTCGCAAGCATCATCTTACTCATCACCAGCCACTGAACTGAGGAGAGTGACACTAAAAGCACAAGCTTCTATAGTCAGGGATTCAAGTATAGCTAAGGATGAGCAAGGCACACTGAACAGCAAAATTATACTAACATGATGGAAGACACAAAATCTCATGTATTTATTTTGTATATCACTTCCTTCCCTCTCTTCCTACTCCACATAATATCATACCCAACTTCAATTGCAAGCTTTTTGGACTGCTGAGTGTGCCTTCATTCTCTACACACCTTGCACAACTATGACACTGTATCCAAATGTTAATAATGAATATACATTTAGTGCCTTTCATTCATCCAGCCTCAAATGCAGCCAGCTCTGTAGTGGAACACAGCGGCTATTTAACAGCTAACAGCAACACTACACATATGAAAGAGCATACTGTTGTCACTGTGACATTTAGAATAGAAGTGTCTTATCTTAACAGGATCCTAGGTCAAAAAAAGAAGCCATTGTGCTATGGGGAAACATGGTATATTCTAGTCTGGTGAATATGGTAGCAAGTGTCTACAAATGATAGTAATGTTGCATTTAAACAGTTCATTCCAGTGGATTCCAAACTGCTGTATAAACTTACTAACGTAGATATCATACAGAAATCAATCTTCCTAATACTGACATTCAATCACCTCTGAGGTGTAACCACTCCCACAGCACCCAGGTTTTTCTTGGAGGTTTCCCATCCAACCAGAGAACAAGGCACTCCCCTGATTAAGATTAGCTATAGCATGAGCACACACACACAAACAAGCAAGGCACCTAGCTTCAGAATTACATAACTTAAAGTTTCAAAGCATATCAAGAAGGCTGAAAATTCTGTCCCCATCACCCGTCATTTACGCAACATGCAGAAGTTTTGAGACAGCCATATTTCTACTGCTGGGGAAAATAGTCCACTTAGTGCATTCTATGCCAGGGATCGGCCACCTTTGGCACGCGGCTCCCCAGGGTAAGCACCCTGGTGGGCTTGGCCGGTTTGTTTACCTGCCGCGTCCGCAGGTTCGGCCGATCAGGGCTCCCACTGGCCGCGGTTCGCCGCTCCAGGCCAATGGGGGCTGCGGGA